>NC_064765.1:42086232-42412899 GCF_011397635.1 Epinephelus fuscoguttatus | reverse complement strand
TCCATTGACTTGCATGTTCAAGGTTCAATAACTTTATTTGTCCCCAGTGGGGCAATTCATTTGCAGGAGTGGGAAGCATAAACAAACACAAACCACAGATGACAACAATACAGTTAAGGGAAAAAAACACTGATGTAAACAATGTACATAAAAACAACAGAAGTTAACAGTCTAAAAAGCAATAAATAATTAATAAATTAATCACACTGTGCTGTTACTGGACCAAGATGGCTAAGATGTGCGGTGCACACTTTAGAGGTAGCTAACTCTTCCTCTTAGAGTTGAGGAGGGAGACAGCAGTTGGAATAAAGGATTGTTTATATCTGTTGGTTTTGACTGGTGGAAGCCTGAAAAGGGAACCTGAAGGAAGATGCTCAAATTGTTGATATAATGGATGGGAGCTGTCAGACAGGATGGATTTAGCTTTTCTGTGCACCCTTTTGTTGTACATATCCTGCAAAGCTTCCTGGTCTGTGCCTATTATTTTACTGCGGACGCTGACCACCCTTGATAATGAGTTTTTGTTTCTGATATTAAGGGATTGAAACCAACAGATAAAAGAAAAAGGAAGCACACACTCAACAAAGGAACGGTAAAACATGTTCATTAGGGTCCTGTCAACCTGGAATTTTGCAAGTTTCCGAAGACAGAAGAGGTGCTGCTGGCTCTTCTTAAACACTGAATCAGTGTTAAGATCAAAGGTCAGTTTGTTATTGAAAAGAGTACCTAAGTACTTATAAGATTCCACTAGTTCAATGTTCTGACCATTTATTATAGTGTTGACAGGAGAAGAACGGGAATGTCTAAAATCAATCACCATGTCCTTAGTCTTAAAGGCATTGATTCATAAAAATGAATCCTGACACCAAGTCATAAAATAAGCAACAACAGGACCATGAAAGAATTCATATCTGTTCAGCAAGCTCACTATGACCATATCATCAGCAGACTTCAAAATATGATGGTTCTCATATATACAGTACAGGCCAAAAGTTTGGACACACCTTCTCATTCAATGCGTTTTCTTTATTTTCATGACTATTTACATTGTAGATTCTCACTGAAGGCATCAAAACTATGAATGAACACATGTGGAGTTATGTACTTAACAAAAAAAGGTGAAATAACTGAAAACATGTTTTATATTCTAGTTTCTTCAAAATAGCCACCCTTTGCTCTGATTACTGCTTTGCACACTCTTGGCATTCTCTCCATGAGCTTCAAGAGGTAGTCACCTGAAATGGTTTTCCAACAGTCTTGAAGGAGTTCCCAGAGGTGTTCAGCACTTGTTGGCCCCTTTGCCTTCACTCTGCGGTCCAGCTCACCCCAAACCATCTTGATTGGGTTCAAGTCCGGTGACTGTGGAGGCCAGGTCATCTGCCGCAGCACTCCATCACTCTCCTTCTTGGTCAAATAGCCCTTACACAGCCTGGAGGTGTGTTTGGGGTCATTGTCCTGTTGAAAAATAAATGATCGTCCAACTAAACGCAAACCGGATGGGATGGCATGTCGCTGCAGGATGCTGTGGTAGCCATGCTGGTTCAGGGTGCCTTCAATTTTGAATAAATCCCCAACAGTGTCACCAGCAAAACACCCCCACACCATCACACCTCCTCCTCCATGCTTCACAGTGGGAACCAGGCATGTGGAATCCATCCGTTCACCTTTTCTGCGTCTCACAAAGACACGGCGTTTGGAACCAAAGATCTCAAATTTGGACTCATCAGACCAAAGCACAGATTTCCACTGGTCTAATGTCCATTCCTTGTGTTTCTTGGCCCAAACAAATCTCTTCTGCTTGTTGCCTCTCCTTAGCAGTGGTTTCCTAGCAGCTATTTGACCATGAAGGCCTGATTCGCGCAGTCTCCTCTTAACAGTTGTTCTAGAGATGGCTCTGCTGCTAGAACTCTGTGTGGCATTCATCTGGTCTCTGATCTGAGCTGCTGTTAATTTGCGATTTCTGAGGCTGGTGACTTGGATGAACTTATCCTCAGAAGCAGAGGTGACTCTTGGTCTTCCTTTCCTGGGTCGGTCCTCATGTGTGCCAGTTTCGTTGTAGCGCTTGATGGTTTTTGTGACTCCACTTGGGGACACATTTAAAGTTTTTGCAATTTTCCCGACTGACTGACCTTCATTTCTTAAAGTAATGATGGCCACTCGTTTTTCTTTAGTTAGCTGATTGGTTCTTGCCATAATATGAATTTTAACAGTTGTCCAATAGGGCTGTCGGCTGTGTATTAACCTGACTTCTGCACAACACAACTGATGGTCCCAACCCCATTGATAAAGCAAGAAATTCCACTAATTAACCCTGATAAGGCACACCTGTGAAGTGGAAACCATTTCAGGTGACTACCTCTTGAAGCTCATCGAGAGAATGCCAAGAGTGTGCAAAGCAGTAATCAGAGCAAAGGGTGGCTATTTTGAAGAAACTAGAATATAAAACATGTTTTCAGTTATTTCACCTTTTTTTGTTAAGTACATAACTCCACATGTGTTCATTCATAGTTTTGATGCCTTCAGTGAGAATCTACAATGTAAATAGTCATGAAAATAAAGAAAACGCATTGAATGAGAAGGTGTGTCCAAACTTTTGGCCTGTACTGTACTTCTGCAGTCATTGGTGTACATAATATACAGTAGAGGAGAGAGGACACATCCCTGAGGCGAGCCAGTGGATGTTACAGACAAGTCAGACAGTTCCCTGTTTACTCTCACTTTTTGAGTCCTACACATAAGAAAATCAAGTATCCTGCCAACATTACTATTATCCAGAGAGAACTGGTCACTGAGTTTCTGGACAAGCAGATGAGGCTGGATAGTGTTGAAGGCTGATGAGAAGTCAACAAATAATAGTCTGGCATGAGTGCTAGAGCCCTCAAGGTGGCGATAGATGAAAATGAGCAGAGTTAATGTGGCATCTTGCACACCCCTTTTGGATCTGTATACAGACTGCAAAGGATCAAGCAAGTGTTCAGTCCTAGTTAATATTTCTTCCTTCATCAGTTTTTCGAATGATTTCATTACTAATGAGGTCAGTGCTATAGGCTTGAAATCATTTAGGGTCTTTGGACAAGTAGTTTAGCAACAGGGACTATTATGGACTGTTTCCACATTGCAGGGACTCTGCAAATAAAGTGACACGTTAAAAATATAGGTAAAAATAGGGCCCAACTGTTCTGCACAGTGGATGAACACACGGCTGCCAATATTATCAGGGCCGGCACTTGTTTTAGTTTTACAACTTTTAAAATAATTTGTAACAGTGTGGACATTAAAAGGACATGTCGAGTCACTGAAGTCAGTCAAAGACTCTTTAAAGATAACTCTTTCTTTACTAAAATCATGCATGTCAAATCTGCAATTAAAGTTATTAAGCTCATTTGCCAGGACTTGATCTGAGGTAAAGCCCTCTGACGCCACTTCTTTCCTGGTTTTATTGGTTTGCTTTGTAATTATCTTGAGGCAGTCCCAAGCAGAGCCCAGATTATTGTTACTTAGTTTATTTTCAAGTTTCTGTTTGTAGAGCAGTTTGGCCCTTTTCGTCTCCTGCTTAATCTCTTTTTGGACAGACTCAAGCTCTGAAAGATTTCCTGTTTTAAAAATTTGCTTCTTCTTATTTAGTAGCATTTTCAAGTTTTTGCTCACCCAAGGTTTACTATTTGGGTATATTTTAACCGTTTTTTCAGGAATAACAATATCCTCACAGTATGATATGCAAGAGCTGATCACATCCGTCAGTTCATCAATGTCACCAGAGGATTCCTGAAACACATCCCAGGCTGTATTGTCCAGGCAGCCCTGCAGGGTAGAGATGGCCTCCTCTGACCATATTTTGATGATTTTAGTGGACACCTTCCCCTTCTGGAGAGACGGGCGATAGGTGGGGATAAGGTGCACACAGCAGTGATCAGCTGAGCCCAGCAGCGGGAGAGGGATCGCTTTGTAAGCGTCTTTAACAATGCCATAGCACCGGTCGAGTATCTTATTGTTTCTTGTGGGGCAAAACACATACTGAAAAAAGTTGCTGAGAGTTTTGTCCAGTAGGCAGTGATTAAAATCACCCAGGATTAAGTTAAGGGCATCTGGGGAAAGCAACTGAAGTTTCTGCACGGACAGAAAGACCTGCTCAGAGGCATTTATCACGTTGGCCCTTGGATGAATGTACACCACTGTTATAAAGATCTGTGTAAATTCCCGTGGCAAATAGAACGGGCACACAGACACAGAAAACAACTCGACATCTTTAGTGCAAAAACTCTCTCCCATACATGGAGATTCTTACCCCAAAGCTTATTTATATATAGACATACCCCGCCTCCACACGACTTACCGGTGATCTTGGTATCCCGGTCCGTACGAAGCGGAGCTCCAAACCCGTCAATCACTGTGACTGCCCGGATGCAGGCCTCACTGAAATCATGTTGGTGACGAACGAGAGCCTGAAGTTCCTCAGTCTTGTTATGAAGGGACCTTGCGTTGGTTAATATGATGGAAGTAGCCTGCTGTTAAGTAGCTAGCGGGCTAGTGAGGTAGCTGGCTTTGTTGATGTATTTTGCAGTCTATGGTTTAATTTAAAAGGGAATTAATCTGAAGTACGTAATACATGAACTCTTTAAACACCAACCTGTTCAGAGTTTAACGTTATGCTATTGCCAACACAACAGACTTTTTTTATTTTTATTTTTTTACATGTGTGCAGAGCAGACCATATAGGAAAAATACACAGTACTAGTATGAATTATGCGGTTCATTCAGAAGTGTCAGAGGATTGAGTTTGGATATGCTACAGTAATGCTGGTGATATGCTTTTCTGTACTTAAACAATTTCTGTGACTATTGTGGATTCCTGACAGAGAATGGAGACTGAGAGGGCGGTGAGACAAATTGAATTGGCTGACGAGCAGCTCAAGCTGACGCTGCTTCAGCAGAGAGAGAGACAGAATTGAAGATAAAACTTCTGGAAAAGAAGCTCACCTGACCTGTGAGCAGTCTTTAGGGACTGTGACACTATTTTGATTTACATTTTGGTCCTAATTGCTTTTTTAATCCTTTGTTTGAATAGCCATGTGTTTATTATATTAATCCCTGTGTTGTTTCTTGCACTCTCTGTAAAGAAAATAATGTGCTAAATTTGCTTTGCATTGCATTTCCTTGCCTTTGTCTGACCACAAACATATGTTGGATGTTTTGGTACAACCAAGTTACAATGTTAGGTGAAACTAGACGTTAAGAAATAGGTCTGTATTTGTTACTCTAATTTACAGCAGTTTCAGGAAGTATGGCCAAACAATATTTTGTCTATGCTTGAAATTACTTACAGCTAAAACACTAAGTCATATTAAGTGTAATGAACATCTTGAGTAACAATATCTAGGAGAAGTGGAGCTGAGGCTTTGTCAAATCCACCTCTGAGGTGGAATCCAAATAATCCTGAAATTTGATATGAAATTGATCCAGATCTCTGCCTTAACTTTTGAAATACCCAAATGCAGCATTTATCTGGATTAAAGGGAGGATTGGATTACTAGAACTGAATCCTGATCCTCAGGATCTCTTGATCTGTGTTGAAATACCCAGTTTTCAGATCAGATCAGGATTTAATCTAATCCGGCCAGGATAATCCTATCAGATCACTTTCAAATACTGGGCCCTTACAACCAGGGGTGGACTGGCCATCTGGCATCCCGGGCATCATCCCAGTGGGCCAGTCCGGTCCGCTACATTTTTTAAAAATTATTATTTTGACATGGCCTATCAGACGGCCTATCTGGGCCAGTGCAAGTTTCTTTTTTTTCTAAACTCCCTCCAATTGGGCCGGCCAGCCACTCATCATTGGCTACAGAGGGCTAGAACTGCAGTGTTTTGCCAGCAGCCATCGACACATATTATTGGTCTATTGTTTATCATTGTCAATCAATCATGGGCTGACAGGCTCAGAGAGCCCTGACAGTGCTGTCAATCACTACACAAGCTAGGGTGGGGCGGGACCTCATAGGCTGTTCGCTAACTTATCTTGCTACGCTACTAGCCCAATACTAAAAAGACGACGAAAATGGACAGGAAGAAAAAACGCCCGGGTGGCGCTGAGAAACAGAGGACTAAAAAGCTAAACTCTCTCAAGGTGGAGGCTGCTAAGTGTGCAAAATTGACGGCCTTATTTGGTGCCGTTGTCACCACCCCAGCAGTGGCAGGTGCTGCGCCGGGAGACGAGCAAGGTGGGCCAGGTCAGACTCAGCAGTGGGAGCCGGTGGTGATCTTGTTCGTGACCGATGATGAGCGAGTGGAGGCAGACATGGTAAGTAACGTTAGCCTGGGGCTGGCTAGGCTATATTTTTGAGACAAAGTAAAAAAGGTTTTTACATTGAATGTGATGTTACCTTTATTGATAAAGTCAAGCAGTCATTTCTTCATGCAATGCTTTACCTGCAAAGTGGCCCATGAAGCTTTCTGAAAGCAGAGTGTAGTATTTAGTCTGTTCTTACTCTTTTTAATGGAGAAAATACATTTACAACCATTGAGTAAAGTATCCAATTACATATGACAGGAGAAAAACTTCACTTCACTTCAACTTTATTATGTCCCAATATGGGCAAATTGGGTTGCAGCAGGCACAGGCATTATAAACAAATTGCAGAAACATGAACTGTTTTGGATGTAAAGACTAAAGCATTAGTTTTGCCTGATGATTTTGAATTATTAAGGGTCAAATACCTTAAAAGTATAATAGCTGCAAAGAAAATGTTTATACAGGTATACATATTTTGATCTGGAGTACAAGTTGAGGAGAGATAGGATAGGAAAGGATGGTTATTGTCAGAAATTGTCCAATTTGAGGCTTCAATAAAAGTGCTCAGGCTATATTACAGCTCTCAAATATTATATTTTTTCTCAGTTGTTTTGGTGCATTTCTCTGATCAGAATTCAAAGTCTCATAACTGTTAGTTCAACCTCCACAACATTGAGTCATTTGTGCACATCGTAGCAGCAGTTTCTCATTCCTTCTAACAAATTGCAAATGCTTTTGGACATGCATCAATTGCTTTCATACAATTCTCTGCTGTTTTAAAACATTATCATTTGCTTATGTCATGTCAGTCAAAATGAACTATACTTATGAATGCTGAATAGTCATTCCCTATAAAACTAATAGTCCTCATTTAGTTGTTTACAGACATGTTCAACTAGTTGTCAAAATCTGTCAAGCAAATTTTATACATTTCTTTATCACTTTTTCCAGACAATGTTGCCTTAATTGAACAAATCCAATGGACTATAATATTGTTTGCGCACAGCTCTATCCAAAGGGACTTTCTAAGTGTGTATTTTTCTTTTGCACAATGCTGTGAAGAAATTAAAATTGCATAGAGTTTATCATTTTTTATGTTTTATGAATTCATACTTAATTTGTGTTCGAGGACTTGCTGTCTCTCTGCCTCCACTGTCTGCCTTCACTGCACCAAAGTTTGGCTGTTGAGTCTCCTCTGATATGGTGAGTTTATCATTTTTTATGTTTTATGAATTCATACTTAATTTGTGATGATTAGAGACTTAATAATGTATCCATGTCTCTCTCAGGTTGACCACGCACCTGACATATGAGAGCCTAAGAAGTGGACCTCCCTCCCTCCGTCACTTTTTGAGGACTTGCTCTCTCTGTCTGTATTTCAGTATTGGAAATGGGGTCGTGAACTAGGGAAGACAGTATCAGCAGTGTCACTACCTGGAGCTTGCATGAACAGAGCACAGGTTTAAGGTGGCATGCTGTTTTGGCTGCGTAGACTTCCTCTCTAACTCTCTGCCCAGATTTGTGGACTTCTATGTGGTGTCTGCCGATAATGTAGTGGGCTGGTCTGGACAGAAAATGCCAGGGCTGAATTTTTGTCCCAGTCCACCCCTGCTTACAACCATGAATCACTGAGCAGGCACGACAACTGAAAGATTAACTTTCTTCTCCAAGACAGACGGGATTAACTTTAGTCTCCAAGACAGACAAAACATTTGTCTGACACTCACACTAAAAAAAAATCAGGTATTGACCATACTTGTATGTTACTAGTGCAATGCCATAATCTGCCTGTTCTTGGTCACTGTTTTCCCCATTTAACAGACCTGAAGCACAAGCGTGCCTGTCTGCCTTGTTGATTTAGTTTTCTGAGCATCTTGCTCTGAAGAGATATTGATTATCAACAAATATTATCTTAACTGCAGTCCTGCTTGATATTTGTTAAGTTTATGAAGTTATGTTATATAAATATGGTGGGGCCTTTATAACTTCTTTAAAATTAAATTATTTGCCGCTTTTTTGGCTGTAACATTAGGGCCACGTCTGTTTGATTTTTAAGGCAGCTTATTTCTATGAGTCGTGGACCATAGTATCTTTGTTAGGGGGCAACGCAGTATAAATTGCGTGCTGGAGTTTTCAGTTTATGCTGTTGCTTCATGATTTGTTTTCTTTATCTTTCATGTTAACTCTGAGAACCTCAATTTTGTCTTTTTGTTTTTGTGTATGTGTGTGGTGTTTTTCACTTATTATGGCAGATATTGATAGGAAAAAACATACGTAAGCTTACAAACAGTATACAACCACATGATCATGGGCTGTGTTATCTCAGCCTTAATGTCAAGGGGTTACACTTACCTATTAAAAGGAAAAAAAGTTTTGGCATACCTTAAGTCTAAACATTGTGATGTGGGATTTCTTCAGGAGACACATTTAATAGATCAAAAGGCAAAGAAATTATGGACAGGATGGGTGGATTATGTCTCAGTAGCTTGCAGATCTAGTCGTAGTAGGGGAGTGGCTATCCTAATTAATAAACATCTGCAATATAAATGTGTTGAAGAGATCAAAGATGAATCAGGGAGGATTTTAGTAGTATTAGCTGAGATACAAGGCCATACTGTTGTTTTAGCTAATGTCGATGCTCCGAACAATGAAGACCCATCCTTTTTTGGTCTTTTGGAGTGTAAGCTAAGTGAAACGGGTAATTATCCGGTGATCATGGGAGGGGATTTTAATCAGGTGTGAGATCCAGTTTTGGACCGACAACCCTCAATACCCCGGCCCCCTAAATTAGAGAGTGCACTTAAATTTCTGTGTAGGGGCCTGGGTTTGGTAGATATCTGGCGTCTTCATAATCCAAAATCTAGAGACTATACATATTATTCCCCACCTCATGGCACCGTTTCCAGGATTGATTATTTTTTTTATCTCTGACTATTGTATCCTCCACAATATCCTGCAGTATAGGGAGTATTCACATCTCAGATCATGCTCATGTGATAGTTAATATTCTCCCCTTTAATAAGTCTAATAGGACCCCCAGATAGAGAATGAATTCAAGTCTTTTACTGGACACAGGCTTTAGAGAATCTTTAAGAGCCCAAATCACCCTCTTTAAAGAAACGAATTTAGCCACAGCTCTATCTATGGGAGTAGCATGGGAAGCCATGGAAGCTTTTCTCAGAGGTCATATTATTCAACATGCCTCATTCAAGAAAAGACAAAATATGGCTAAACAAATTGAATTAGAAAAACAGATTCAGATAGCAGAGAATAATTATAAACGAAAAATGTCACCCATTAACTTAACATCTCTAACTCTAATTCTATTCTTACTGAGAAAGCTGAGTTTGCCCTGTTTAGGGCTAGACAGAAGCAGTTTGAAGAGGGGGACAAAGCAGGAAGAATGCTGGTGAGATACATAAAGCAGAAGGAAGCTATGAGCGCTATACCAGCAGTTAGAAACCAGGGGGGGAACAGAAATTAATGCAGAGTTTAGACATTTCTACTCTAATTTATACACATCAGAAATACAGGCAAATAGTGAAGATATCAGATCCTTTCTTGACAGTTTAAATCTCCCAACCTTATCTGAGGAACAACGTGATTTACTAGATGCACCCATTACTGTGGAGGAGATTGTGGAGGTCATTAAATGCCTACCATCTGGCAAAGCCCCTGGACTCGATGGGTTTACCCCAGAGTTTTATAAGTTATATGCCGAGGAGCTGGCTCCTTTTCTTCTAGAAATGTACACAGAGGCATCTGAAATTGGCTCTCTACCTCCTTCCTTAATGGAGGCAGTTATTTCTGTGATTTTAAAGAGTGGTAAAAATCCAACAGACTGCAAAAGTTACAGGCCAATCTCACTGCTCGGCTACGATGAAAAGGTGTTGTCAAAGTTACTAGCCAATAGGCTTAATAAAGCTATCTCCACCCTGATCCACCCAGACCAGGTGGGATTTATCCCTAAACGTAATTACGCTGACAACATCAGGCATCTGATTGATATTATGTGGTTCACTTGTAATGATAATTCACCTTTAGCTGCCATCTCATTGGATGTGGAAAAAGCTTTTGATAGGGTCGAGTGGCCCCATCTTTTCCTCACCCTTGAATCATTCAGTTTCAGTAGTAAATTCATCTCATAGATACAACTCCTCTATACTCATCCCACAGCCACAGTGTTAACCAACAGCCTCATCTCACCATGCTTTGAATTAGGCAGGGGGACCAGGCAGGGCGATGGAATTTCTCCAGGTTTGTTTGCACTGGCGACAGCCATCCGGTTGGAAAAATTAATTCCTGGGATACAAATTGGTCAGTCAATTCACAAGCTTATGTTGTATGCAGATGATATTCTTGTCCTGGTTTCTGAACCCGAGCGCTCTCTCTCTGCATTATTTAAAATTATAGACACATTCTCGCATATGTCAGGTTATAAAGTTAACTGGCAAAAATCGTAAGCCCTTCCTTTAACCTCCTTTTGCCCTAGGACTTTGTTCCAGGGAGGATGCTTTTCTTGGCCCAGTAATGATATTAAATACCTAGGAGTGACCATTCCCCCCCAGACTAGGTGACTTGGTAAAGGTCAACATCGAACTGTTACTAAATCGTCTTTAAGTAGATATTGAAAGATGGATGCCTCTGTTTTTGTCATTGTGGGGTAAAGCCAACATTTTGAAAATGACCTGTGTACCTAAGTTTAATTATATGGTTCAGGCACTTGCGATTAAAATTCCACATAAATATTTTAAACAATTTGATAAGCTTTGTAACAGATTCCTCTGGAATGGTAAGTGCCCTAGACTTAACTTACAAAAACTATGAAGACCAGTGGACCAGGGCGGACTGGGTATTCCAGATTTATTGTTATATTATTATGCCTTCGGTCTCAGGCACCTTGCTCACTGGTCTTTGCATCCAGAGCGCGCTCCCCCTTGGATCTACATTGAAAGTACTCTCTGTGATGCTCTTCCACCCCTCCACTTTGTTACTGCAACATTGCCCAAAGGGACTCAGACCCACCCTATACTTGCTAACATGCAATGGATCTGGAAAATAATTTCAATTAAACTCAAATTTAACCTTCACCTAAACCTATCAGCATGTATCTGGTTGAATCCCAAGTTAAAAATAGATAATTCTTTGGAAGGAATGGGTGGGAAAAGATATTATTTTACTGGGGGACTGATATGATGGTGGCACAGAGAAATCATTCACAGAACTGAAACAACAGTATGGCCTTTCTCAACATCAAATTTGGAGCTATTTTCAAATTAGACATCTCCTCACCCAGACATTTGGTTCTGTTTCAATAACTCCACCTAGTTCGGATGTTCTCTCCAAGGTAGTTAAAGTATTTAGTATAGGCCACAAGGCCTCAAAATACTATCGCCTGCTGCTTAAAAACTTAATTTGTAATACCTCCAGTCTGAAGTCAGCTTGGGAGACTGATATGAACCTTACTTTCACCGATGAAGAATGGGAAAACATCTTAAAGAACTATAAGAAAATGTTGCGAGAACTTAGAACAAGATTAGTTTAAAATAATAAATATAGTATACTGGTCCCCTTCAAAATTACATAAGGCAAAACTAAGAGATAGCCCAAATTGTTGGAGGTGTGGGGGGAATGTGGGTACACTTCTCCACATGCTGTGGTCCTGTCCAGCCATACAAACTTTTTGGTTTAATATATATGATGATATTAAATTGATCCTTGAATTTGATTTCCCATTCTGTCCAAGTTTGTTTGTCCTAAGTGATCCTCTCCCTTTAAAGGATGTCCCATCAGCCCAGGTGGAATGGGTTCAGTCAGCCCTCATGCTGGGGAGAAAACTTATTGTTAAAGAATGGAAAGCAGGTTCTCTACCATCGGTGAGGCAGTGGGTTTCTCAGCTGGGTATTGTTGCAGCCCATGAGGCCCTCTCTTTTAGACTAACCAACCAAGAAGAAAAATATCAGGCTAAATGGGGGCGGTACATCTGTTTTATTAAAAGTCCTGGAGGTCTGAGTGTATAACATATGGCATTAGCTCCTTAAAAAAATGACCACATGCGACGGGATATCTATCTACCTATCTGCCAGTGAACTTTTTTTTTTTTTTTTTTTTTTGTGGCGTGTGGGAGTGTGGGGGTGGGTGGGGGTGTGTATGTGTGTGAATGTCTGAAAAAGGAAAAAAAAAGATGGGTTATTGCACCTGTAAATTAACTATTTGCTTCAACTATGCATTTCTTTCTTTGTGAGTTTGTCATACTGGGGTACAGTGGTATGCACAGACTTTTTGATGGGCAGGGGCGAAAAGAAAAAAAAGGGCACACACAGCGCATTCTCGCCACTGAAGAGGGCACTAAGTTCCGCTTTGTTTTCGAGGGCACTTTAGACATATTTATATGTTACACAAATGGCACATTATATAGCCTTAAAACAGGCTAACTTGACAGACTACTCAAGTTAGATTGTAATTAGGATCAGCATCCATGAGAACTGTAGATTCAACGTTGAACTGTGAAGAACACACAGAGACATGGATGTATGAAGGAAATAAATCCCTGGGGGGGGGGGGTCCTGGGGGTCCTCCCCCAGAACATTTTCAATTAAGTAGATGCCATTTCATGTATTCTAATGCATTTTAACACCATATTAGCACCAGATAATCCAGACTGGTTCTGTGAGATATAGTTCTGGCTCAATATAGATCAGAAAAGGGCCCAACATAAAAGTCATTGCAACAGTAATGTTTCATAGTATTTCTGTGGTCTAGTTAAGTGTGTTTTTTCCACCCAGGGAGGCAGTTTAGTGTGTTTTGCCAACCAGGAGGACACTTTAGCATGCATTGTGGCTCCCAAGAGTGCACTTTAGCGCGCATTTTGGCTCCCAAGCGGGCACTGTAGCACATGTTTTGGCTCCCAGGAGGGCACTTTAGCAAGCGTTTTTCAACAATTGGTCCACTGCTTTCCCACTGCTCTCCTGAAAGACATCTTTGACATCACTGGTCCAACCATCCTTTCCATCATCAACAGCTCCATCATCACCAGTACCGTCCCAACCTGCTTCAAGCATGCAGTTGTCCAGCACCTCCTGAAGAAACCAAACACAGATCCCACACTGCCCAATAACAGACCCATTAGAATTACAGACCTATTTCTAAACTCCCATTTCTGTCAAAAGTTCTTGAAAAGGTCATCCTCAACCAGTTTCTGCCCTACGTACATCCTGCCCTAACTACATCCTGGAAAAGTTTCAATCTGGTTTTAAGGCTAATCATAGCACAGAATCCACTCTGTTAAAAATCCACAACGACCTGCTCCTCTCCATTGACTCCAGTAACTGTGCCACCCTCATCCTCCTCGACCTTAGTACTGCATTCGATACAGTGGACCATAACATATTAATAGACTGTCTCCACCATGGCGCTGGAATTAATGGCACTGCACTGAACTGGTTCACATCCTACCTCAACAATAGAACCTTCTCCGTAAACATAGGCACACTCTCCTCTCCCCAAGCTACTCTCTCCTGCGGGGTCCCACAAGGTTCAATCCTAGGTCCCATTCTTTTCTCCATCTACATGCTTCCCCTCGGTCAAATCATTCAAAAACATGACATCTCTTTCCACTGCTATGCTGATGACACCCAGCTCTATCTTCCTCTCAATCCAAACGACCAATCCAAACTCACCAATATTTTCAACTGCTTCAATGAAATAAAGTCCTGGATGGCAGAAAACTTCCTTCAACTAAATGAAGCTAAATCCGAAATTATTCTCTTTGGCCCCTCTGACAACATCAACCAGATATCCAAGATATCCAGACTTGGCAACCTGTCCACTTTTATCCAACCTCACGTCAAAAACCTTGGTGTCATTTTCGATTCTGCACTCAAGTTTGATAAACAGGTCAACTCAGTAGTCAAAGCCAGTTTTTTCCAACTTTGCACCATTGCAAAAATCGAACCATTGCTCAGTTTCAAGGACCTAGAAAAGAAGTCATTCATGCTTTCATTTCCACCTGCTTGGACTACTGCAACTCTCTTTACACTGGAATTAATCAGTCATCTCTCTCCCATTTACAAGTAGTACAAAACGCTGCAGCCAGACTTTTGACAGGTACCCGAAAGAGAGACCACATCACCCCTGTCCTAGCCTCTTTCCACTGGCTGCCAGTGCAGTACTGTATTGATTTTAAAATTCTTTTATACCCCATATTCCACCTCGAGACCCCTCAGGTTGGCTAACCTAGGGCTTTTAACTGTTCCTCGTACTTATTTTAAACTCAGGGGTGACCATGCCTTTGTGGTCGCAGCCCCCAGACTCTGAAACAGCATTCCCCCCTCTGTCAGACTTGCCCCCTCCATCGACTCTTTTAAATCAAGGCTAAAAACGTTCCTTTTTACTAAAGCTTTACAGTCCTCCTGATGTTGCCTATGTGTTTATTTGTGCCCTGATCTATGTTGGTTGCTGTTTTTGTTCTGTTTATTATTTTATTTAACTTGTATCTCTTTTATTCATTTTTAACTGTATAGCACTTTGGTCAACTTGGGTTGTTTTTAAATGTGCTTTATAAAATAATTTGACTTGTCTTTGACTTGACTTACTGCAAGGAAATTTAGCACATATTTTGATCTTATTTTTTATTAATAAACAGTGCTGTAACATATGTCACATGTGCATCACTGTTTATACATTATTATTATTGAACTGTGTGAGTGTGTGCAAAAGCCCACATGGAAGTGCATTTGTGTGTTTCATCTTGGTAAGCGACACCGCCGTTATCATGATACCTCTGTGTGTCATGATGAGTAAATATGTTTCTATTTATATGTGGACATGTATGTGTGTGTGTGCACATGCTTGTGTGAGGGGTGGGTGGTATAGGGGGATTGCAAACCCACCCAACATGGCACAGAGCAGGAAGTAGGCCAGAGGAGGATTAAATGACTACTGCGCTACTTCCTCCTTCTCCCTGGGCCCATATGATGCTGTGACAGAGAAAGCCAGGTCCCTGCTGGCCCCCTGCAGCAACTGGCTCCAGTCAAGTGCAAAGATATGACATCATCAGCTTGAGGGAACAATATATTGGCGTGTTTGTTTGTTGTGTGTGTGTGGTGTGTGTTTGTGTGTGTGTGTGTGTGTGTGTGTGTGTGTGTGTGTGTGTGTGTGTGTGTCAGCACACTAACAACAAAGGGAAATTTTGATTTATTTCAACTTGTCTCCTATTGTCCTAAATTTGTTTCAAGTGACTAGTGACATAGAAATAATAGTTAGGATGTTAGCCGTTAGCCTAGACACAGCCGGGGAGCATTAGTAGCGTCAGACCTGTTAAAACGTAAGTGAACGGACATACTTCAAGTGCAAAGTTAGTCCACTAAACAAGCTTTTTTCCACAAAGACCACCTCATATCGTTAGGATAAATGTCAGAGAACATATAGAAAATGACATGTAAACGTGTTGTCTTACCTTACCGGTGTGCTGCCATGTTTGTTTATCATTTAGCTCTGCTTTCCAAAGTGCGGCCAGGTCAATAAGCAATAGAGCACATGGCGGAGAGAAGCATGGAGGCCTGTAAAAACTTTACGGTGGTTACTTCTTTTTTTATATCTCTTACTTAATCAGTCTCTCTTTCATACTGGGTGCAGACTAATTTGGAGTAATGTGTGAGGACTACTTGGGTGGAGACAGATGGTATTTTGTGCTGTTGTGTCATTGCATCTCGCCGGTGAGGGGGCTAAAATTAGCACATTCATCCGGGTATTGTGTTTAAATCACTGCCAATCAGAGCTGGAGCCAATAAATACCTCTGACTACTGCAGAGTCATCTGACTTTTACCACATGTTAGCAGGTGTTAGCTGTTTTTCTGTGCCATGGAGAAGGGGCTAAACACAGGCATTCACGTATGTGACATAGGTGGAGTGGTGGTTTAATATACAGTACATATCATTCACACAATTTGAAAGGGTACATATGTGTACTATACCCCACACCTGATTTAGTGCAACATGCACTGCACCTGCCTGTACATGGAATGTTATGTGTATCTGCCACATAAACACACGATGTCTTACAGTTTAATAGATATTCAGGTGTGCTTACATGTATGTGCAGGGGTGGACTGGCCATCTGGCATACCAGGCATCATCCTGGTGGGCCGTTGACCCAATGTGGGCCGGTCCGCTACGTTTTTTTTTTAATTATTATTTTGACATGGCCTATCAGACGGCCTATCTGGGCCAGTGCAAGTTTCTTTTTTTTTTTCTAAACTCCCTCCAATTGGGCCGGCCAGCCACTCATCATTGGCTACAGAGGACTAGAACTGCAGTGTTTTGCCAGCGGCCATCGACACATATTATTGGTCTATTGTTTATCATTGTCAATCAATCATGGGCTGACAGGCTCAGAGAGCCCTGACAGTGCTGTCAATCACTACACGAGTCGGGGGGGGGGGGGGCGGGACCTCATAGGCTGTTCGCTAACTTATCTTGCTACTCTACTAGCCCAATACTAAAAAGACGACGAAAATGGACAGGAAGAAAAAACAGAGGCTAAAAAGCTAAACTCTCTCAAGGTGGAGGCTGCTAAGTGTGCAAAACTGACGGACTTATTTGGCGCCATTGTCACCACCCCAGCAGTGGCAGGTGCTGCGCCGGGAGACGGGCGAGGGGGGCCGGGTCAGACTCAGCAGTCATCTTGTCCATGACTGATGATGAGTGAGTGGAGGCAGACATGGTAAGTAATGTTAGCCTGGGGCTGGCTAGGCTATATTTTTGAGACATGTCCAAAACAAAGTAAAAAAAAACGTTATTACATTGAATGTGATGTTACCTTTATTGATAAAGTCAAGCAGTCATTTCTTCATGCAATGCTTTACCTGCAAAGTGGCCCATGAAGCTTTCTGAGAGAGAGTAGTATTTAGTCTGTTCTTACTCTTTTTAATGGAGAAAATACATTTACAACCATTCAGTAAAGTATCCAATTACATATGACAGGAGAAAAACATGAACTGTTTTGGATGTAAAGACTAAAGCATTAGTTTTGCCTGATGATTTTGAATTATTAAGGGTCAAATACCTTAAAAGTATAATAGCTGCACAGAAAATGTTTATACAGGTATACATATTTTGATCTGGAGTACAAGTTGAGGAGAGATAGGATAGGAAAGGATGGTTATTGTCAGAAATTGTCCAATTTGAGGCTTCAATAAAAGTGCTCAGGCTATTTTACAGCTCTCAAATATTATATTTTTTCTCAGTTGTTTTGGTGCATTTCTCTAATTAGAATTCAAAGTCTCATAACTGTTAGTTCAACCTCCACAACATTGAGTCATTTGTGCACATCGTAGCAGCAGTTTCTCATTCCTTCTAACAAATTGCAAATGCTTTTGGACATGCATCAATTGCTTTCATACAATTCTCTGCTGTTTTAAAACATTATCATTTGCTTATGTCATGTCAGTCAAAATGAACTATACTTATGAATGCTGAATAGTCATTCCCTATAAAACTAATAGTCCTCATTTAGTTGCTTGAGTCATTACATACAAACATGTTCAACTAGTTGTCACAATCTGTCAAGCAAATTTTATACATTTCTTTACCACTTTTTTTCCAGACAATGTCGCCTTAATTGAACAATTCCAATGGACTATAATATTGTTTGTGCACAGCTCTATCCAAAGGGACTTTCTAAGTGTGTATTTTTCTTTTGCACAATGCTGTGAAGAAATTAAAATTGCATAGAGTTTTTCATTTTTTATGTTTTATGAATTCATACTTGTGATGATTAGAGACTTAATAATGTATCCATGTCTTTCTCAGGTTGACCACTGGACATAGAGAAGTTGACCCCCCTCCATCCATGTTCGAGGACTTGCTGTCTCTCTGCCTCCACTGTCTGCCTTCACTGCACCAAAGTTTGGTTGTTGAGTCTCCTCTGATATGGTGAGTTTATCATTTTTTATGTTTTATGAATTCATACTTAATTTGTGATGATTAGAGACTTAATAATGTATCCATGTCTCTCTCAGGTTGACCATGCACCTGACATATGAGAGCCTAAGAAGTGGACCTCCCTCCCTCCGTCACTTTTTGAGGACTTGCTCTCTCTGTCTGTATTTCAGTATTGGAAATGGGGTCGTGAACTAGGGAAGACAGTATCAGCAGTGTCACTACCTGGAGCTTGCATGAACGGAGCACAGGTTTAAGGTGGCATGCTGTTTTGGCTACGTAGACTTCCTCTCTAACTCTCTGCCCAGATTTGTGGACTTCTACGTGGTGTCCGCTGATAATATAAGGGGGTTGGTCTGGACAGAAAATACCAGGGCTGAATTTTTGTCCCAGTCCACCCCTGTGTATGTGTTGCAAGTGGAGTTTATGTTCAATTTTAGTGTGCTGCACTTATTATTGCATACTTATTTGTCATTTTACAACACAGGGTTGCACCAAAAAAAAGAAAATGTTGTAGCCAAACATGTTGGAAGAATGTGTTTCCTTGGTATGGAAGGATACTGTTGAACTGCAAAAACTCGGTCACTGTTGCTGCTCCCTTGACTAATCTACTTAGTCCTAAGTTTCTGGTCTGGTCTTATTCCTGTCAAATGGCCTCTGAGAACCTTAGCGTCCCTGTTCTTGCTGCCCCTGACTTCAACAGGCCCTTCAACATAACTCTTGATGTTAGTGATGTTGATGCCGGAGCCCTCATCCTTCAAGAGGCTCCACCAGGGGTTCTGCCCCGGTGGTCAAAGAAAGAAAAAAAGAAAGAAAGAAAGAAAGAAAAAAAGAGTAGTGAATGTCAAGCTAGTTGCTAGGTGTCAGTACTGCAATGTGCGTCCCTCCCATGTTGTTTGTTTGCTGTGAGATGTTCAGAGGGAATGTAGGTGTCAGTCTTATGTTTTGATGCTTGAAGGAGGAGATAAGAGCGGCCTGAGGCTGCTGGTGTTGCTAAGGACGGAGATGGAGCTGGAACCGACAGTGCCATAGCAGGTGCATTTACGTTAGCTAATGTTCGTGAGTGTGTAATGTGCAAGGTTGGCTTTGGCAAATTGGATATTTCTTCTAGGTGTCCAGTTCAAGAGGCCAACTAGCCTATTAGGTATTGCATTAAGTCATTATAATTTAAACCTGTACTAAAAGAAAATATTTACTTGTTTTTTTGTTTTTTTTTCTCCTGTGGATGCATGCAATTAACGTTAGGTGGTGCTCCCAGTCCCAAGGGCAATGAAGCTGAGGGACAGACTAACCCCAATCGTGATAAGGAGGAGGATGGGACCAGAAATATGACAGGTGCAATGCGAAGGCATAGCCTACTATTCATTACATTTTAGCCAGAGGAAAACCTTTTTAGTAGTATTAAGTGGGATTATTTTGTTGTAGTAAAAAGTTTACTTAAAGTTGACTATAGGGCCTATTGTCCTATTTTTTTTTCTTGTCAAATCTCACACTTAAGTATGCTTTCCAAGATGTAGGGCTTTAGAACATAGTATAGCATATTAATAAATTTATTAATATATTTTAATAAAGAAAAGCTTGATTGTTGATTGAGTTTATTTCTCACACACACTCATTCACTTTTATACCCACAGCCATCAGACTTCATAATTCTTTGTTAAATAGATGATCTAACAGACTTCTTTGAAATTTCCTTTGGGGACTAATAAAGTTCTTTTTATTCTTATTACACTGACTGTTGTGATCCCTCAAAAGTAGTCAAAAAACATTTTCAATATTTACATAAACACTGAAATTAATTTTGGTATTTGTATTATAACTATAAAAATGGAACTGTGGTTGAGATAATTTGAAAAAAAGATACAGAAGGATGAGCAGCAGGGGATATCTGCAGCACAGCTGGTGGAAAAGTGAATATGTGCACAAAGGTGTGCTATACATAATATGCTATACTATGTTTTGTATTGTGTATATTGTGTTTATACAGTATGTTTATACAGTATATGTATACTGTGTGTGTATTTATATATATATATATATATACAGTACAGGCCAAAAGTTTGGACACACCTTCTCATTCAATGCATTTTCTTTATTTTCATGACTATTTACATTGTAGATTCTCACTGAAGGCATCAAAACTATGAATGAACACATGTGGAGTTATGTACTTAACAAAAAAAGGTGAAATAACTGAAAACATGTTTTATATTCTAGTTTCTTCAAAATAGCCACCCTTTGCTCTGATTACTGCTTTGCACACTCTTGGAATTCTCTCGATGAGCTTCAAGAGGTAGTCACCTGAAATGGTTTTCCAACAGTCTTGAAGGAGTTCCCAGAGGTGTTTAGCACTTGTTGGCCCCTTTGCCTTCACTCTGCGGTCCAGCTCACCCCAAACCATCTCGATTGGGTTCAGGTCCGGTGACTGTGGAGGCCAGGCCGCAGCACTCCATCACTCTCCTTCTTGGTCAAATAGCCCTTACACAGCCTGGAGGTGTGTTTGGGGTCATTGTCCTGTTGAAAAATAAATGATCGTCCAACTAAACGCAAACCGGATGGGATGGCATGTCGCTGCAGGATGCTGTGGTAGCCATGCTGGTTCAGTGTGCCTTCAATTTTGAATAAATCCCCAACAGTGTCACCAGCAAAACACCCCACACCATCACACCTCCTCCCCCAAGCTTAACAGTGGGAACCAGGCATGTGGAATCCATCCGTTCACCTTTTCTGCGTCTCACAAAGACACGGTTGGAACCAAAGATCTCAAATTTGGACTCATCAGACCAAAGCACAGATTTCCACTGGTCTAATGTCCATTCCTTGTGTTTCTTGGCCCAAACAAATCTCTTCTGCTTGTTGCCTCTCCTTAGCAGTGGTTTCCTAGCAGCTATTTGACCATGAAGGCCTGATTCGCGCAGTCTCCTCTTAACAGTTGTTCCAGAGATGGCTCTGCTGCTAGAACTCTGTGTGGCATTCATCTGGTCTCTGATCTGAGCTGCTGTTAACTTGCGATTTCTGAGGCTGGTGACTCGGATGAACTTATCCTCAGAAGCAGAGGTGACTCTTGGTCTTCCTTTCCTGGGTCGGTCCTCATGTGTGCCAGTTTCGTTGTAGCGCTTGATGGTTTTTGCGACTCCACTTGGGGACACATTTAAAGTTTTTGCAATTTTCCGGACTGACTGACCTTCATTTCTTAAAGTAATGATGGCCGCTCGTTTTTCTTTAGTTAGCTGATTGGTTCTTGCCATAATATGAATTTTAACAGTTGTCCAATAGGGCTGTCGGCTGTGTATTAACCTGACTTCTGCACAACACAACTGATGGTCCCAACCCCATTGATAAAGCAAGAAATTCCACTAATTAACCCTGATAAGGCACACTTGTGAAGTGGAACCATTTCAGGTGACTACCTCTTGAAGCTCATGGAGAGAATGCCAAGAGTGTGCAAAGCAGTAATCAGAGCAAAGGGTGGCTATTTTGAAGAAACTAGAATATAAAACATGTTTTCAGTTATTTCACCTTTTTTTGTTAAGTACATAACTCCACATGTGTTCATTCGTAGTTTTGATGCCTTCAGTGAGAATCTACAATGTAAATAGTCATGAAAATAAAGAAAACGCATTGAATGAGAAGGTGTGTCCAAACTTTTGGCCTGTACTGTATATATATATATATATATATATATGAGGTGAATAAAAGAACTGTGTTGTGACCTAAATAACATGCTGTTGCTATCTGCAGAAAGTATTAAAGCATCACATTCCACATTTTTAATGTACAAAAGCATCATGTATCATAACTACATGTGTGCCGTTTGTAACAAACCAAACCGTGTGAAAATCAGTTGAAAATTCAGTGAGTTATTCTATTTTACTTGTGCAGACAGCTCCTTCCTCAATAGAAGTGAATGCACTGTGGAGGCGAAGCGAGACCCATCCAAGATGGCGGCCGGCTAGGACGCCGGCTCCAATAGGCAGCGGCAGTCAATGCGGTGTCTATGGGTACGTCCCAAGCCCCTTAAATTTACTGCTAACCACCTAACCTAGCCACGTTACCTAACTGTTTAGTCCCTCCCACTTAGGAAAATATGCAAGGAGGAGGAGTTCGGAGTGAGGAGCGAGGAGTGCTGATGAGAGACATGAGACAGCCTTACTCTGAAGCACCACGTAAAGCGATGTCCTTTTCTGATGATGGCGGCACAGCTGGATCTGCTGCATAACGGAACCAGCGTTTGGCATACATCCCAAGTCACATTACATTTGCTGATCAAAGCCGTAACACAGAAATAAGAGACATGAGACAGCCTTAAAGATGGCCGACCTCGAACGACTTCCGGTTCAAGTCAGGAGTTAGGAGTTAGCAGTATAAAATAAGAGACTTGGGACGTACCCTATGTATGTATGTCTGTGCGTGCTCCCTCCCTCCTCTGTTAAATGGGATCTCACAGGCGCACTACGTCATCAAACCATGTGATGCTTGGTATCACCGGATTCAGGGAGCTCTTGGCTTCCTGAATCCGGCATCGTTTTTCTTTTATTCCTTATGGTTTTCGCACCAGAGCAGCCTAAATACACAAAGTCCAAAATCGCGATGAGTGGTGACAAGCCATGTTATGCTGTTTTTCGAGGGGAAAAGTTAAAGGATTACTCTCGATCTCATGCTGAGCCGTCTGGGGAATACATAGCTGGTTTATAAAAGATGAGATCTCACTCCTACCACTATTTTTGGCTGAGATATTCCGCCTAGAAAGTAGGATCATAACTTTCACGTTTCATATGGCTTTATTTGGTGATATTTTATGGTGTTTCTGTCATAAACAACATCAGCTATCATAATCACACCTGATTTCAATAACGTACAATATTTGAAGCTGGCTGAGCATTGTTTGATCACTGACAGTACTGTTTTGAAGCGGAGTGAGCGCTCTGTCATTTGGAGCGCCGCCTGGATCTTTTCATGGAAAAAACACTGTAGAATGGTTATACTTTGAGCAATCTTCTTCAAACTTGAAACAAATGTTCATTGATAGTGTGCCTACAGCCCCACAGTGCCATTTACCTGCTCAGATGAAGCCACAGACAGTTATTCATCCTGAAATTCATTTTTTATTTTATTTTAGGCAAAATCTTCATCTTTTTTACTGACTTCAGAGGCCCATTACTCTGTCTCTGTATCACCTAGAGTGTTTCTGACACTTTCACAAGAAACTTCAGAGAGTTTGCTTTCTGGCAAGACCTCATGCATGCATGTAGTCAGAGCGGTTCAGAGGCAACAGTCATTTTAATTTGGGTATGTCATTTTAGGCGTTTTCGCTAAAAAATGGGGGTGGAGTGCAAGAGGTTAAAGGTGAAAGCACCTTTAGATTTAAAAAGAAGAATGAAGATATAGATCTACTGCACTGTTCTGTCAAATATACAAACACTAGCTTGGTATTGCACTCTTTAGAGTGCAGTGATACATACACATAGAACATATGTGTGTAAAGACACAGGCAAAAGACACAGAGAGGAACATAAACAGGAAGTTGAATAAATTTGCTGAAAGGTTACACTGATGTCTCCTGTCTGTTAAATACAGTAAATCGTGTTACATAGAGCACCAATATGCATTTCCATTGTAACAACAGAAGGGGATAACTGCACTGGCCCTATTTTTCAGCACTTCATGACAAGCCCACAAAGAGATATTGCCCAACTCTACAAACTCAGCTCTATTTCTATCTTACAGTTTTTGTTTTAGGTTATGTAGAATATAGATGAACGCCACTGCTCTTATCAATCCCATTTTTAGACACTGCAGTAAAAAAGCTCTGATAAATCCTCTTCACCCTACCTGCCCAGCCACCCAACAGGCAGAGTTGGAGACCAGTTGGTGAAGAAAATTGAACATCTAGCACTTAAAAAGCCAGATATTTTTTTGTTTTTCTCACAGACAGCATAAAAAACATACATGAGCTGTTTGTGAAGTAATGATAATGCCAGCAACACATTTCACTCCAGCAAACAGTTAAATAATTAGATACTTTACCTCCTTGAGGCAGCCCATGAAATTATTACTGACTGGAGATCCAGGCAGGTCAGCAGTGCTGGGGCTTCCACCCACATAGAAGAAGTCATCAGAGCCCAACATGGTGTAGTCTTCCTGAGTGTAACCCGTGGTGGTCAGAATCCCATCCACTGATATTGTCACCTGGCGGTGAGGAATGAACAGTGAGTGTGGAAATACAATGTGTTTCTTGAATTATTAGGATAGAGGGCAGTCTTGTATTTTAGAACTCACTCAGGTCTGTGTGAATTATAAATCGCACAGTTAGTGATATGTTTACATGTGTTCTGGATCAGACAGTAAAGATATAAAGAAAATTGGTCAGCCCATAATTTCTTTATGTTTTGATTTAAGATGGTAAATAATGCTGGTGATTAAATCATTAATAGGTATAAAGGGTTAGTAAAATGTCAAAATAAAGGATTACTTCAGATTTAGACACTGACAAACATGCAACAATATTTATCTGCATGTTAATAATAATGCACAAACCGTGTGGTGTTACTGTTTTTATTTGTGTACTTTTGTGTCTAATAATGTGAGGGAGGCAAGAAACTAATAAAGATGACAGAAGTAACATACAGGAGCAGGCACTCACAAATCAGCCTGTTCTCATTCCAAAACCATGGAATACTGCCGCTTTGTCAGTGATTTTGGTGTCAGACCACCTTTCATGGTGGTATGATATGCTGCTGGGTGGCATCAGTCTGTAACGTGGCTGGGTGGAATCTTTCTTGGTGCTGTGACAGTACCAGACCGTACCTTTCCCAGTAGTATGACAAGCTGCTGAACGGCATCAGTTTTAAACGCTGCTGATAACGGCATAAGATAAAGAGCTAGAAAGTCCTGATAGGGTAGGTGGGAAGGGTGGAGGATGGGTCAAACAAACCCTGGACTTTCACACATGAGCCCGGTGTTCACATCCTGTATTAATGTAATGCCAAAGCATGATGTCTTTTTCTAAACCTAACCACATAGTTTTGTGGCCTAAGTCTAAACACATGCTTTTGTTGTCTAAACCTAACCACGTTTTGTTACCTAAACCTAAACACGTGTTTTTGTTGTCTAACCCTAATCACATGCTTTTGTTGCCGAAACCTAACCACATGCTTTTGTTGCCTAAATCTAAACATGTGCTTTTGTTGTCTAAACCTAACCACTTGCGTTGGTTGCATAAACCTAATCATCTGCTTTTGTTTGCCTAAACCTAACCACATGCTTTTGTTGCCTAAACCTAACCACATCATTTTGTTGCCTAAACCTAACCATGTGCTTTTGTTGATATTGGTATTGATGTTGGTTGATATTGGTCACAGCCTCCTGAAACATCAGCAGAGTACCTAGTGCATAACATGTAGATGTAACCAAAGGCCACTGATAAAGCAGTGATACATGACAATTTGGAATGAGAACACGTTACGCAGACCAAAGTCGAATGGGGTGGAGTTATTGTCTTACCACACAAAATTGAGGACACACACAAAATGGCAGAGTACACACCCACAGTTCAGGACATCAGTCTGGGAACAATATTATGTAATAAAGACCTCAAATCTTTGACAACATTGTCGTTTGAAGTGGGAAGTACAAGTATGAGTGCTAGTACTCTACATAACTACACGAAGTTGTTAGCGTTTGCTCAATGTTGATTAACCTCAAAGCTAAGATGTTTCTAATAACATAATGGAACAGTAATAATAAGCCACCTGTTAGATGCTTATAACATGCTGAAATAGCAATTACTTTTACTTTTAATATGTTAAGTACATTTTGCTGGTACTAGAGTGCCCCAAGAATGAGTTCTAAAACCCACAAATGAGTTAGCATTTTAGCACTCCAGTTCCCCTCGTATCAAAGACAATGGGTTTTTTGAACGTTTTTTTTTGGTTAGATTTGTGACATGTCAGGTCTGATGTTAGCACATGCTTAAGAGACTGTCATGTTTTGTTCTATGACATGGAATATGTCAGTAAATACCTCACTGTGAATTCTGAAGCTTTTATGTCCTAAAAAGGGTTAGTTGCTAACAAGTGGCCACACAAGACCACAGAACGTCATCACACTGAATGTGACTTTTCATGCGACCATGGTATAATTCGCTCATAGTCCAGTATTAGCTTTTGACTTCTGGTGATTTTATTTAAGCTTCAAAAACCATTAAACAGATGTTCATTTGTGAAAATTATTGCGCTGAACAAAACATGTAAGTACCATTACAGTTTGCAGAGCTTGATTTCTGCAGTAATTCAAAATCGAACAACAGCACATATTTCCCATCTTTGCTGAGCAACAGTTTTATCTAAAAGGATTTAAAGGCCTGTGCCATATAGCTGCCTGTCCCAAATATAAGCCTGTTGAGTTCAGTGATTGAAGCAAGTAATAGCTCAGCCTACTAATAAAGGTTTTACTGTACATCGAACGGTGCTAAAAACAATGAATGGAGCAGATTAAAAAAATAAAACATTTGGTGCAGGAAATTTTAAAAGTTATATGCATCACTGCATGAACACAGAAAGAAGTAGTCAGAGCCCTGGTGGAAATGGTAGTTATCCAGTTTCTTACTGCAATGTGGGTTGTCTCTTATTTTCACTTGTGGGTAAGTTTGAATGAAAATGAGAGTCTGGTGTTAGGCCATGCATGTATAGTGCACAGGTCACAGCTGTCAAAGTTCTGGTGTGGATTTTGTTTCTCTTTTTTGATTTTCTGGCAGTGTTCACAGTACAATCACCAAAAAATGACAGGAAAGTTAGTAATGAAGCAGATTTGGTAAAACCCTAGGGTAGCTTAAGTTGAGTGACTAAAGAAGAGGACGAGACTGAAAAGGAGAGTAGAAAAGCAAATAAGTGGACCCGGTGAATGATAGAAGTAAAAGAAAAAAGTAAACATGAGGCTGGGAAATACAAAACCCCGAGTGTGTGTGTGCGTGTGTGCGTGCGTGCGTGTGTGTGTGTGTATGTATGTACATCACTACATCAAGATGCATTGATGTATTGATGACATCAAGATGGTTTGATGTACTGAAGTCCAAAGCTAAGAAGGGCAGTGCACAGCAAACAAAAATTGAGAATAACAATGATATCTACCATACAATGGAGTGTGTTTACCAGAGCGCGTCCAATGCCTGTTTGCTTTGCAGAGGGGTGGGGTAGATGAAAAATGAATTCATACAAGTGAACAGTGGGTTGGTTAATACATTTAAGTAAATCAAATGAAAACAAATGATGACAAGTGAGGAAGTTAGTATACATGATAGTAAAGCAATGGTTGATTTCATTCCTTAAGTCACTACTCACAGACAATGGTATAGTTTAACAGGTGGAAACAGAGGCACGGTTATAAAGATTTGACTTTGACATCCTCACTGAGTTGAAAAGATGATTCTCCTAACAGCTGAGCTCTACAGTGCAAAATAAGAGAGCGTAAATGTGAAAAATTATTGGCTGCACCGGTGCCATTGACTGTACAGTATTTCTAATATCTATTAGTAGGAGTGAGATCTCATTTCTAATATATATTTTTTTTCCTATATTGAAGCAACCCCTGATATGGAAATCATTTTATTAAGAATGATTTAACCACCCTAAACACGTGTGTTTGATCTGCAGGTAGTAAAGATGTGACAAATCCATCTGTCAGCTTGCTATTAGCAGTAGTGATGTGGCAGGTTTGGGGTAGGCTTAGCTACTAGAAACATTAGATTAGATTAGATTAGATTAGATTAGATTAACTTTATTGTCCACCTTAGTGGAAAATTGTCTTTGGCTCCTCCAACATTAAGTTACATTACAAACAAAGTCACAAGATACTTCCCACCATACATCACAAAACAATTGTGCAAATAGACAAGAAATACCAGCAGATGATTGGTATAGCAGGTGACAATATAAACCACTTAAAACACTTAAAACACTTAAATAAAACACTTAAAATTCTTTGCATATGCACATATCAAAATAACAAATGTCAGAAAGTGATAAAGCAGAATCCTGAGTAAGTAATTAAAAAATTACAGAAACACTGTATGCAGTAGTTCACCTTCAACCTCTCTCTCTCTCTCTCACTCACACTCACACACACACACACACACACACACACACAAAGACACACATGCCACAGCGATCAGTCCATGCCTCAAACTGTGTCTGTCCTCAGTCCAAGGGCGTAGGAACTGTCCCCTCCAATATTGGAGACAGGCGCATTTGTCCCGCCCAAAGATTTACGGCGGAGGAAAAAAAGTGATTTTGAAATCTGTAACGAACTTGCTTGACTGTCATGACATGTCAGCTTCATTAAAAGCATAGCTGCAGATTAACGCAAAAATAGATGTAAAAACACACAGAAACAATACATGTGTGATAAGTTCCCTAATTTAATTTTAACAATTTTCCAAATTCGTTTCCTCTTTTCGAATTTCTCGTTTTATTTTATGGAAGTGATCAATTCAAGTGCACTTGTCCTTTAAACTTTATATTACAAATGAAAGCTAACAAAATAAAAGACACCTGGTACATTCGTTACAGGCGTAACAGTTTGTAGAACAAGTTCGTAGAAGTTTTGAAGAGTTAGAACAAGAGGCTGCACTGCAACATGCAAATCACTCCTTCTCGTGGCTGCTTGCGCTTTCCCTGTCCTTGCCGCTGCAAATTACACTCTCTTCTCTACTTCAAACTACAACACTCATAATTCATGTAGGAACTGCTGCAGCCAATGTGCAGCTGGCGGGAGCTGCAGGACCACTCAACCACCATGATCAGTTTTTAATGTTTTATCAGCCAATAACTACTCCAGATTCTGCTCTAGTATAATTTTCGGGACAATTAGGGCAGGATTCGGGATTCGGGACAACTGCTTGGATTCCGGGACTGTCCCGAATTTTTCGGGACGTCTGGTCACCCTATTAAAATGAAACGACAGCAGAAGCTCAGTTTAAGAGCTTTCTTTCTTATGAGAAAGAAAAGAAAGAAAGGAAATATGAGTTGGTAATAGTTTTGTCCGGGAGGATAATCATATTTTCTGTCTAGACCTGTTGATGTTAAGCTGACGTTGTGATACAACATCTAACTTGTACACTCTTGCTAAGTAAACTTTAATGTTGTTACTATTAATGTTACTAGCTAATGTTGGCTGGTGAATATATGATGGACTTTCCAACAATGGAAAAAAGTGATTTGACACTAAATATTTAAGGTAACAACATGATTGTTCTATTAACCCATGTAACTTGAGAATGAGTACACACCTCCAATATCTAGAAAGGAGTTAGTCTGTCTGTGTGTTTTTCGCTTGTTCTTGGCTTTCCCATCAGTATTTTTCTAAACCTTATTCATGTCAACTGCTTTCATATTAGAGATCAGATGAAGCTGGCAACTGACGTTAGAGAGGGCGAGGCAGGGAGAGCCAGCACTTCAAGGCCCTGACACACCAAGCCAACGATTGGCCGCCGGTCAAAGTCGGGCCATCAGTGAGCGTCTGTCGCCTTAGTATTTGCGGTGTGTCCCGCAGCGTCTGCACTTTGGCGTCGGCGGCTTTTCGGCCGATTGAGCATGTTGAATCGGCGGTGGAGTTTGTCAGTGAGAGAGATCACTCTGATTAGCTGTTCAGGTTTTATTTCCTTGCCAGTGGCGTGCACAGACTTTTTGATGGGCAGGTGCGAAAAGAAAAAAAAGGGCACATACAGTGCGTTCTCGCCACTGAAGAGGGCACTAAGTTCCGTATGTTTTCGAGGGCACTTTAGACATGTTTATATGTTATACAAATGGCATATTATATAGCCTTAAAACAGACTACCTAGACAGACTACTCAAGTTAGTTTGTATTTAGGATCAGCATCCATGAGAACTGTAGATTCAACGTTGAACTGTGAAGAACACACAGAGACATGGATGTATGAAGGAAATAAATCCCTGGGGGGGTCTGGGGGTCCTCCCCCAGAACATTTTCAATTAAGTAGATGCCATTTCCTGTATTCTAGTGCATTTTAACCCCGTATTAGCACCAGATAATCCAAACTGGTTCTGTGAGATATAGTTTTGGCTAGGGCCGTAACGGTACATGTATTTGTGTCGAACCGTTCGGTACGCAACTTTCGGTTCGGCATGACCCTGTACCGAATTATTGGGCACAGGATATTATTTTATTTTATTTTGTTTTATTTTAATTCCATTTTTGCGAGCCGAACCATTTAAAATATCTAGTTCCCCGACGGACATAACTGAGTGACGGACCGAGTCCCATAAATCTCCGCTTTCACTTTGTGCAGCGCGTTCTCGCATTTTGACAATATGGCAAGTGAGCCTGACGAACCTGAAGACCCACCCGCAAACCTTAAGTCCCCCGTTCAGGAACACGGGTTTCAGGGTAAAATACGAAGATGGAAATAAACAAGTTGACAAGACAACAGCAGTGTGCCGACACTGCAGAACAGCGGTCAGGTATGTACTTGGAAACACGTCTAACACGCTAACGCATCTAAAGTGACACCACCCAAGTTTGAACGTTAACCGGCACAACTAGAAAAAGCAATCTGGTGCGAACTACGATATCGTCGTCGTTTAAAAAGAAAGAGCATTTCCCTGACCATCGCGCCAAAGAAATAACTAACGCCATTGGAGCTGAGTAAAATTGTTTAAGCTGCACTTTAGATATAAGCATGTTTTTTTTTTACTGCACTTTAACAAAGTGAGAAAGCTAAGTAAGTCCTAGTAAACTGAATCTGAGCAGGCTTTAAAGCTGACCAGCTGCACTATACTTTTTATTTTAATTGAGTAAAACTGTTAAAGCAGAAGTGTATATTTATATTTTTCATTCAAAAAATGTGTTAAAAAACAGCAGGATTTTATTTTTCACTTTTATATTTCTATTTTCATTCAAACAATGTGAAAAAGCAGGATTTTATATATATTTGTTTCATTCAAAAATTGTGTAAAAAGAGTTAACTGCTGTGGTGGTATGTTTTAATAAGGTTAACAACAAGAAAAAGATATTTAATAGTTGTCTATTTTTTTTCATTACTGTACTGAAAAAAAACGAACCTTGACTTGTGTATCGAGGTACGTACTGAATCGAGATTTTTGTGTACCCCCCCCCCCCCACACACACGCCACTGGTCAACAGCAATGCTGATTGGCATTGGCGATTTGGCAAATTTTTCATGGCACAAACCCACATACTCAGCTCTGCTGCTCATCCCACAAATGCATGATCTTACAAATCAGTGGTATAAGATTTATTCCCAAGAAGCATTGTTACAAAAAAGAAATAATCTACCAAACACAATTTTTTTTTTTTTTTTTTTTTGTTAAAGATATATTTTGGGGCATTTTAGCCTTTAATTGATAGGATAATCAAGCATGAAAGAGGGAGAGAGAGAGAGGGAGTGACATGCCCCACATTTCCTTACTTTTTGTGCTTAGTTTATTTATGGGTAGCGTTTTTTTTCTAAGCGTTTCTGAGTTGTAAACCTGTCAGGGAGTAATGGTAAGGTCAGGAACAGCCACAGTAAGCTGTTAGATGAAAAGCTGCAGGCAACAGGCTGCTTACAATGTGTAATTTACGTGGTTGTTTATTACCAAATATCAATTCAATCAATCAATTTTATTTATAAAGCCCAATATCACAAATCACAATTTGCCTCACAGGGCTTTACAGCATACGACATCCCTCTGTCCTTATGACCCTCGCAGCGGATAAGGAAAAACTCCCCAAAAAAAACCCTTTAACAGGGAAAAAAACGGTAGAAACCTCAGGAAGAGCAACTGAGGAGGGATCCCTCTTCCAGGACGGACAGACGTGCAATAGATGTCGTACAGAACAGATCAGCATAACAAATTAACAGTAATCCACATGACACAATGAGACAGAGAAAGTGGGAGAGAGAGAGAGAGAGAGAGAGAGACAGAGAGAGACAGAGAGAGATGCAGGTAATGACAGTAGCTTACAACAACATTATTGAAAGTAATAATATTATAGTTATAGTTCTGGCTACTGCGGTACAATATGTTGAAAGTATGTATTAATATCTGGTAGAGGGAGAAGGAGAGAAGGTGCCCGGTGTATTATAGGGGGTCCTCCGGCAGACTAGGCCTAAGTCAGCCTAACTAGGGGCTGGTACAGGGCAAGCCTGAGCCAGCCCTAACTACAAGCTTTATCAAAGAGCAAAGTCTTAAGTCTAGTCTTAAATGTGAAGACGGTGTCTGCCTCCCGGACCGTAACAGGAAGATGATTCCACAGGAGAGGAGCCTGATAGCTAAAGGCTCTGGCTCCTGATCTACTTTTGGAGACTTTAGGGACCACGAGTAACCCTGCGTTCTCAGAGCGCAGTGTTCTGGTGGGATAATATGGCACTATGAGCTCTCTAAGATATGACGGAGCTTGACCATTTAGAGCTTTATAAGTTAACAGTAGGATTTTAATTTCAATTCTGGATTTTACAAGGAGCCAGTGCAGTGAAGCTAAAACAGGAGAAATATGATCTCGTTTCTTAGTTCCTGTTAGTGCATGTGCTGCTGCATTCTGAATTAGCTGGAGAGTTTTTAAGGACTTACTAGAGTTACCTGATAATAGAGAGTTACAGTAATCCAGCCTTGAGGTAACAAAAGCGTGGACCAATTTTTCTGCATCTTTTCGGGTCAGGATAGGCCTGATTTTCGCAATATTACGCAGATGAAAAAATGCAGTCCGTGAGGTTTGTTTTAAATGAGAATTAAAAGACAAATCTTGATCAAATATTACTCCGAGGTTTCTTACGGTAGTGCTAGAGGCCAGAGCAATGCCATCTAGAGAAACTATGTCATCAGATAAAGAGTCTCTGAGTTGTTTGGGGCCAAGAACAATAACTTCAGTTTTGTCTGAATTTAACATCAGGAAATTGGTGCTCATCCAAGTTTTTATGTCTTTAAGGCAATTATGGAGTTTAGTTAATTGATTGCTTTCTTCTGGCTTCATCGATAAATACAACTGAGTATCATCCGCATAACAATGGAAATTTATTGAGTGATTTCTAATGATGTTACCTAAAGGAAGCATATATAGAGTAAATAGGATTGGTCCGAGCACAGAACCTTGCGGAACTCCAAAACAAACTTTGGTACCTAAGGACGATTCATCATGAACGTGAACAAACTGAAAACAATCAGATAAATAAGATTTAAGCCAGCTTAGTGCAGAACCTTTTAGGCCAATTAAGTGATCCAGTCTCTGCAGTAGAATTTGATGGTCAATTGTGTCAAACACCGCACTAAGATCTAATAAAACAAGTACAGAGACGAGTCCTTTGTCTGAAGCAATCAGAAGGTCATTTGTAATTTTAACTAGTGCTGTCTCAGTGCTATAATGCACTCTAAATCCTGACTGAAATTCCTCAAATAAATTATTATCATGGAGAAAATCACACAGCTGGTCTGCGACTACTTTCTCAAGGATCTTTGACATAAAGGGAAGATTAGATATTGGTCTATAGTTGGCTAACACCTCTGGATCCAGGGTGGGCTTTTTTAGTAGAGGTTTAATTACAGCTACCTTAAAAGACTGTAGTACATAGCCTGTTAATAAGGATATGTTGATCAAATCTAATATATGAGTGTTAACTAAAGGAAAGACCTCCTTAAGTAGCCTAGTTAGGATGGGGTCTAAGAGACACGTTGATGATTTAGATGAAGAAATCAATGCGGTCAATTCTGAAAGAGAAATTGGGGAGAAGCAATCTAAATATATATTAGCTTTTACAGCTGTGTTTGAGGTTAGATAGGTACTATCTGAGGACAGGAGGTCATGAATTTTGCCTCTAATAGTTAGAATTTTGTCATTAAAAAAGCTCATAAAATCATTACTGCTAAGGGCTAAAGGAATACAAGGCTCAATAGAGCTCTGACTCTCAGTCAGCCTGGCTACAGTGCTGAAAAGAAACCTGGGGTTGTTCTTATTGTCTTCTATTAATGCTGAGTAATAGTTTGCTCTGGCATTGCGGAGGCCCCTCTTATAAGTTTTGAGACTGTCTGTCCAGATTAAACGAGATTCTTCCAGTTTGGTTAATCGCCAATTCCTTTCAAATTTTCACGATATTTGTTTTAACTTACGGGTTTGAGAGTTATACCAAAGAGCGAACTTTCTTTGCTTTTTTAACTTCTTTTTAAGAGGAGCTACAGAGTCAAGTGTTGTTCGCAGCGAGCCTATAGCACTATCGACAAAATGATCAAAGTCGGTACAGGAAACCTCCGTTACTGAGGGACTTGGTATTGAATTTAATGACGGAGTAATCTTTTCCTTAAATTTTGCGACAGCACTATCTGATAAACATCTAGTATAGTAACTGCTGTGATGTGAACATTATTAAGTTAATCTTATCAGAATAAGAGCACAAGTGCTATGCACCCACCAGGGGTTGATGTTCTTTATATTGTATTTATTTTGAAGGAGACTTCTGCTCTGATAGTCACGTACGCCCCTGGCGTTGTTGTATGCTTGACTTCTAGCCGACGGAGACGTTAACAGACTAGCTCCGGTTGTAATATTAAGTTTTGCCAGTGTTTATATAAAGTGCAACTACGGCCACGACGTTGTCGAGTGGTTCTTTTCCAGCTGAAGTTACCACATATTTTTGGCGACGAGGTGAAACTTTTTTTTTGGACGTGTCGTCTCCGTTTTGTTGTTTTCTTAGCTATGCTAGGCTAAAGTGTGCTAGCTAGTTTCAGGCGGCTGTTACGAGCTACGCGCGGACGTGACAGTGCCAGGAGGAGAGACGTGATCCGGAGCAGAGGTGCAGTGCGACCACGGCGGGCACAGTGTCGGCGGCTGCAGAGGAGCAGCTCGGGGAGCAGCTCGAGGAGGAGAGGCAAGCACCGGCGGCTGCAGAGGAGCTGCGCGGAGGCGGGGAGCCTCGCGCTCAGATGGCTACGTTCGGGACTATCGGTGAATTTGTGGAGGGAAACGAGGACTGGACAGAGTATGAGGAAAGGTTGGGACACTTTTTCAATGCTAATGGGATTACTGAGGAGGCTAAAAAGTGCTCTATTCTCCTGAGTGCGTGTGGAGCAAAGACTTATAAGCTGATAAGGAATCTGGCCACACCGCGGAAACCGGGGGACATCCCGTATGAGGAACTGGTCGCACTCGTGGCGAACCACCACAATCCAAAACCGTCTGTGATAGTCCAACGCTTCAAGTTTCACAGCCATTTCCGGAAGCAAGGTCAGTCTGTAGCCAACTTTGTAGCTGAGTTACGGCAGCTGTCAGAGCATTGTGATTTCGGGACAGTGTTAGATGATATGCTCCGTGACAGACTTGTGTGCGGCATTAACAATGATGCTATACAGCGCCGCTTACTGGGGGAAACCCCACCGCTGACTTTTAAGAAAGCCCTAGAGATTTCACAGGGTATGGAGATGGCTGCTAACAATGCAAAGGACATTCAGAAAGGAAATGGAGGCGCACAGACAGCAGCAGTGCACCAAGTCAAGAGTGAGACTGTTAAGAATGCCAAACGGGTGGAGTGTTTTCGGTGTGGGGGGACACACTACGCAAATGATTGCAAATTTAAAGGCGCTGTCTGCCATGTTTGTAGTAAAAAAGGACATTTAGCTAAAAAGTGCAGAAGTTCAAAGGGGAAGGGAAAGCCTGGGCAGGGAAAAAGTCATCAGCCTCAGGCAACCACACACCATCTGGAGGAAGAGGGTGTGTGTTCCTACAACATGTTTGGGGTGGAAACAGACGAAGAACCACCTGAACCCTATTATGCTACAGTCAATGTTAAAGGTCGGGACATCACGTTCGAGATTGACTCAGGAGCTACTGCATCTGTCATCAGTGAGGAGACGTACAGGAGCACATGGGGGCATAATCTGCCCCCCCTCAGACGTTCAAGGCTCAGACTCAGGACTTATACAGGGCAGCCCATCCCTCACTTAGGGGTGATCTATGTGGACATTTCAGCAGAGGGTCAAAAGGCGAAAGCCAGGCTGGTGATAGCTAAAGGCAGTGGGCCCAGTCTTTTGGGCCGTGACTGGCTTCGCAAGATTCGACTCAACTGGCATGAAATAAAGTATGTGCACGCAACAGAGGACATTCTGAAACAGTACAGTGACGTGTTCAGAGACAAACTGGGCACACTGAAGGACGTGACAGTAAAGCTGCATGTCGACCCTGAGGCCACGCCTCGGTTTTTCAAGCCCAGATCAGTGCCCTATGCCATGAAAGGCAAGGTTGAGGAAGAACTGGAGCGGTTGCAGAGGCTGGGTATCATCGAGCCTGTCCAGTTTTCGAGGTGGGCGGCGCCCATTGTGCCAGTTTTGAAAGAGGACAAAACTGCACGGATATGTGGGGACTACAAGCTCACGGTGAATCAGGTCTCGAAGCTGGAGGAGTAAAGTCAAGTACAATCGCCTGGTGTTTGGAGTGGTGTCCAGTCCTGCCATTTTCCAGAGAACGATGGACACTCTGCTGCAGGGGATTCCGCATGTGGCAGTCTACCTAGATGACATTTTGGTCACAGGGGCCACAGAGGCAGAGCATTTGGCTAACTTGGAACAGGTGCTGAAGAGGTTCTGAGATGCAGGGTTGCGGCTAAAGCGCAGCAAATGTGTGTTCCTAGCACCAAGTGTGACCTACCTAGGCCATAAGATCACAGCAGAAGGACTCTGCCCAGTGGAAGACAAAGTGAGGGCTATTAAGGAGGCCCCGAGCCCCAAGTGTGTCACTGAACTGAGATCTTTTTTGGGCATGGTGAACTATTATGGCAAATTCCTGCCCGACCTCTCGAAGGTTTTGGCCCCACTGTACAAGCTGCTTCACAACGACACTAAGTGGCAGTGGTGCGAGGAGCAGGAGGGAGCTTTTAAGGAAGTAAAAGAGCTCCTCCACTCAGCGACGCTCCTAGTTCACTTTGACCCAGATAAGGACATAACCCTTTCATGTGACGCTTCCCCATATGGTATTGGGGCAGTGCTTTCACACGTGATGGAAGATGGGTCTGAGAAGCCAGTTGGTTTTGCTTCACGTACGCTGACAGCAGCAGAGAAGGGATACTCTCAGCTGGACAAAGAGGGCTTAGCCATTGTCTTTGCTGTCAAGCGTTTCCATCAGTATCTCTATGGCCGTTCATTCAAAATCTATACGGACCATAAGCCACTGATGAGCCTGTTCAGCGAGACCAAATGCATCCCGCCACTAGCCTCAGCCAGGATACAGCGCTGGGCGCTCACACTGTCAGCCTACCAGTACACCATAGAGTACAGAGCGGGTAAGGACAATGCAAACGCAGACGCACTGAGTCGGCTGCCATTACCAGACACACCCGCTGTGACACATGTACCTCCCGAGACTGTTTTTGCATTGGAGAGGCTGGCAGAGACACCTGTAAAAGCCTCCTGCATAAAGCAGTGGACAGAGAGGGACCCAGTCCTGTCCCAAGTCAAAACCTTCCTTTTGCAGGGTTGGCCCAGTGTGGTGGAAGGAGAGGAGTTGAGGCCTTATGCTAAACGCAAAACAGAACTGAGTCTGCAGGATGGCTGCATCTTTTGGGGTGCGAGGGTCATCGTGCCTCCCCCAGGTCGTGCACAGATCATGGACGAGTTACATGAGACTCATCCAGGTGTATCGCGGATAAAAAGTCTCGCAAGGTCATATGTCTGGTGGCCGAGACTGGATCAGGATCTGGAGAACAAGGTGAGAGCATGCACTCAGTGTCAGGCCAATCAGAACATGCCTCAACCAGCCCCCTTGCACCCTTGGGAGTGGCCAGACCGCCCCTGGTCTAGGCTACATTTAGACTTTGCTGGTCCATTCAAGGGGCAGATGTTTCTTATAATGGTGGATGCACACTCTAAGTCGATAGAGGCCCACCTCATGAGCAACATTACAGCCCCCACAACCATTGACAAACTCAGGCAAGTGTTTGCAGTACATGGTTTGCCTGACAGATTGGTCACTGATAATGGCCCGACATTTACCAGCGAGCTGTTCAGTGAGTTCATGCAACAGAATGGCATTCATCACATACGGACAGCTCCTTTCCACCCCGCCTCAAATGGGTTGGCTGAGCGGGCTGTTCAAACAGTGAAGCAGGGCCTGAAGCGGATGACAGGAGATTCGCTCAGCACTCAGCTTTCGCGTTTCCTGTTTAAATACCGCCTCACGCCACAAACTACGACGGGACGCTCACCAGCGGAGATGCTGATGGGGCGTAGGCCCAAGTCGAGGCTGGACCTGCTGCGTCCTGACATGAAGGCAAAAGTGGAGGAAAAGCAGGAAAAGCAGAAAGACCGACATGATCGACATGCACGGGAGAGACAGTTGAAACCGGATGACTGTGTCTATGTGAGGAACTTCAGCGGCAGTAACAACCAGCAGTGGCTGCCTGGAGTTATTCTCAAGCGTAGTGGGCCAGTCTCCTATGTTGTTAAGCTGACTGATGGGAGGATTTTCCGCAGACATCAGGATCATGTACGCTTGCGGCATGATACCGTTTTGGAGAGAGACAGTGTTGCTGAGTTTCCAGTGGTGAGACCGACAGCTGTGGAGGTGGGTCAACCAGAGAGAGAGACACAGACAGAGGTTTCTGAGCCATCCAGAGAGGAAGGACCCTCTCACACTGACACCCAGACCCCTCTCAGTGCTGCAACACCAGATCCGCCCAAAACACCTACACCAGCAGGGAATGCTGGGTCACCGGGGGTAGTGCGAAGGTCACAGCGCACTCGCAAACCTCCAGACAGACTAAATGTTTGATGGACCAATTTACGTTGGACTGAATGTTAAAGCTGTCATGTTTCCCATGTGTTTGTATTCACAGCTGTTGAGAAAATACTTTATGTTTTGAGAGTACCCCAGCTAAAGACAAAAGTGTGACTGTTTGGTTTCCGCTAGTAATTCACATTTTGGGGAGAATGTTGGAATTTAAAGGGGGAGAAGTGTTGTGATGTGAACATTATTAAGTTAATCTTATCAGAATAAGAGCACAAGTGCTATGCACCCACCAGGGGTTGATGTTCTTTATATTACATTTATTTTGAAGGAGACTTCTGCTCTGATAGTCACGTACGCCCCTGGCGTTGTTGTATGCTTGACTTCTAGCCGACAGAGACGTTAACAGACTAGCTCCGGTTGTAATATTAAGTTTTGCCAGTGTTTATATAAAGTGCAACTACGGCCACAACGTTGTCGAGTGGTTCTTTTCCAGCTGAAGTTACCACAGTAACTGTTGCTGAGCGGCGTGTAATCGAGTAAAAAGAAATCAAAAGTAATCAGATAATGATCCGATAGCGAGGGATTCTGTGGAAAGACTTTTAGGTTATCAATTTCAATTCCATACGTCAGAACTAGATCGAGGGTATGGTTAAAACAGTGAGTGGGTTCATGTACACCCTGACTGAAGCCAATGGAGTCTAATAATGAGATAAACGCGGTAGCCAGGGAGTCATTATCAACGTCAACATGAATATTAAAATCGCCTACAATAATAACTTTATCTGATTAAAGAACTAAACTGGATAAAAACTCTGAGAATTCAGATACAAATTCAGAATACGGGCCAGGAGCACGGTACACTATAACAAATAAAAGTGGCTGCGAGGTTTTCCAGGTCAGATGTAAAAGACTAAGAACGAGGCTTTCAAATGAATTATAATCTAGTTTAGGTTTAGGGCTGATTAACAGGCTAGAGTTAAAAATGGCTGCAACTCCCCCTCCTCGGCCGCTGCCTCAAGGAATGTGGGTATTATTATGACTGGGAGGAGTGGACTCATTTAGACTAACATATTCATCTGGACACAGCCAGGTTTCAGTGAGACTGAGTAAATCAATATGATTATCTGATATTAATTCGTTTACTAACACTGCTTTAGACGATAGAGACCTGATATTTAACAGTCCGCATTTAATTCTCCTGTTTTGTCTTTCTGTCACAGAAGAGGTTTTAATTTTTATGAGGTTGTTATGCACAACTCCTCTTTGTTTAATTTTAGATTTAAATAATTTAGGTGGTCGGGGGACAGACACCGTTTGTATAAAACTATGAAAACTATGGCTGGGTAACTGAACTAGAAGCTCAGAGAGGCGTATAGGACTGCGACTCTGAGTCCTGATCTCAACTCTGGGTTGTCAGGGATTTAAATTACTAATAAAGTTTGCCAGGTTCCTAGAAATGAGAGCAGCTCCATCCAAAGTGGGATGAATGCCGTCTCTCCTAATAAGACCAGGTTTTCCCCAGAAAGTTTGCCAATTATTAACGAAACCCACATCGTTTGCTGGACACCACCTGGACAGCCAGCGATTAAATGATGACATGCGGCTAAACATGTCATCACTGGTCAGATTTGGGAGGGGTCCAGAGAAAACTACGGAGTCCGACATCGTTTTTGCAAATATCAACTATTGCTTTCATAAATATATATTTACTTAAGAGTAATGCTATTCACATACAAATGACGACAAATTCATGGCTGCAACCCCCCTCATCCTCACCTTCACCTTCCCCCCCACCTACACTCCTGGCACACTGCTTCGACACCTCCCCCACCCCCCACCCCTCCCCCACATCATCACCTCCACCCCCCAGCACACAGCCCCTCTGCTCCAGCTTGTCCCTGTAGGGGACAGTGCTGGCACCATTCCTCTTCACCCTCTACACTGCAGACTTTTCATACCACACCCCCACCTGTCATCTGCAGAAGTTCTCTGACGACTCTGCCATAGTCGGCCTCATCACAGATGGGGACGACAGGGACAGAGAACTGAACCAGGGCTTTGTGGACTGGTGCCTGAGGAACCACCTTCAGATCAATGCGGGGAAAACCAAAGAGCTGATGGTGGATTTCCACAAGCGCAGACTCCTCCCCCCAACACCAGTGAACATCCAGGGAAAGGACGTTGAGATGGTGACATCTTATAAGTACCTGGGTGTTCATCTTAACAATAAACTGGACTGGACTAATCACATAACAGCACTGTACAGGAAAGGCCAAAGCAGACTCTACCTGCTGAGGCGGCTCAGGTCTTCTGGAGTGCAGGGGGCGCTCCTGAAGACCTTCTTTGACACTGTGGTGGCATCAGCCATCTTTTACGGAGTGGTCTGCTGGGGCAGCGGCGTCTCGGCTGCAGGTAGGAAGAGAATGGACAAGCTGATCAAGAAGGCCAGCTCTGTCCTGGGATGCTCTCTGGACTCTGTGCAGGTGGTAGGAGAAAGGAGGATGACAGCCAAGCTGTCATCCCTGAGGACTAATGACTCCCATCCTCTGCAGAAGGAGATAAAAGCTCTGGAGAGCTCCTTCAGCGATAGACTGATTCACCCAAAGTGTGTGAAGGAACGCTATCGCAGGTCCTTCCTGCCTGCTGCTGTCAGGCTACATAACCAGCATTGCTCACAGTAAACTGCACCATGGACACTTTATAGACACTATGGACACTTTATGGACACCACAGCAGTCTGCTGTTTTTGCACATACAATCACTTGCACCTTATCCACTGGTCATTTTCATTGACTGCTGCTCATTATTATCCACTTCCTATTATTATTATTGTTGTTATTATTATTATTATTATTATTATTATTTTTGTTATTGTTATGTATCGCTGTCTCTATTTTTTGTACTTATTTGCATGCCTAGTTATTTAAGTTTTTTTAAGTTTAAATTTGAAATCTTTAATCTGACTTTCTCCTTGACTGCTGTAACACTGTAATTTCTCAATTATGGGATCAATAAAGGTGTATCTTATCTTATCTTATCTTATCTTATTTCTCTATATATACACAGTGAGGGCGCGGTCTGCTGGAGGCTGCCCTCTTGCGTCGCTTTTCGCGTACCTAGAACTTGCCATCACTGAAGACGGTTAAGGTGAAGATCAATCTGGGGCGCTTCTGCATGAACCTGCTTTGTACTTTTATGATTCTGTTGCACTTTAAATGGAGGACCACACATATGTTTTGCCCCATAAGAGGGAAACCACGCCACCAAATAAAAGAAAAAGATCAGATAAGCGAGGATGGGACAAAACGCGAGTGAATATCAGCGTTGCTTATTCCAGGTGGAAAGTACTCCTGAAGGAGAAGGATTTCACAAGGGATGCAGAGGTTGCCTGCTTTCTGCTTGACAGGTAATCCAATCTGATATTTTAAAATTATTTTGGCTTCATGTTTGCAACTACTTTTCCCTCTCGTCTAAGTTTGAGTGGCGGCTATGTTTACGTGCTAACGTTATCCTAGCCTTGGCTACCGTTATCCCAGAGCTACAGCTAAATGGTTAGCCTAGCCTACAGCCTAAGCTATTGATTCCTCTTGTGCTGCTGCGAAGGCTGCCACCCTCTCTTCCTCCTCTTCCCTCTGGGTAGCCGAGACAGTAACGTTACCTCCTTGCCTAGCCGTTCTTGCACCGCCTCTACCCCCTTGCCCCCTTCGTCTCCCTGGTCTTCCTCCTCTCCCTCTCCCTCTTCCTCTTCCTCCTCTCCCTGTGTCCTGTGAAGGAACACTCTGGAAATGCAATATTATATATATATACATACATACATACATATATATATATATATATATATATATATATATATATATATATATATATGTTATTTTAGCATTTACCACGCTAATGTTTGATTGTGTTACCAAAACAATTAGAAATTATAGCTGCTACGCAGCAATTCTGAGCAACACACACACTAAAACAAAGCATATCACAACATAGAAGTTACATCATATAATTATGGCATGCCCTTCAAATTGTGGATGAGTGGCTGAATGGCATGCCCTTCAAATTGTGGATGAGTGGCTGAAGTGATCAGACTCAAAGGAAAGAAAAAACTCAAGAACAAGAAAGTAAGAATAACATTAACTGCTAGCAATTATGAACAAACTGGCCTGATATAGCTTAACATTATCCATGGTGACAAAGATGAAAAGATTTTTTAAAATGTAAAAGTAGCTCTTGGATAGACTCTGCATATTGACTGACAGCTAAGCCAAATAAACAGGAAAGAAACAAGGGATTACAGGGAAAAGTGTTGATAAAGAGTATTTGTCTCTCCGCAAAACTGCCTGGATCATAATTATTTTAACCTTGGTAGTCTCTAATCCACAGAGCATGATGCCTGAACATAGGACTTTCACATTAGAATGTCCGTTCTGCCTTAGCTGAGGCTTGAACTCACAACTTCTGAGACTGAGGTCCGTCTTCTATTTCACTGAGCTAATTGGCAAGTGACAGTTCATGTGTGGCTTCACAAATTGACTAAGCCAAGCAACAAGGTGCCAGACAGTAGCCATCCATGCCATGGAAAAGCAAATCTCAAAGTGAAAGTTCCAAAGCTGTAGCACATATGGTTGATTTGTTATGAATTTTCAAAGTTTTGAAATTTAGAGGCTTGCTGTAGCGCCACCATCAGGACTATTGTCTTGTGTTTCCAGTTGAGGACATCTGGCATGGGACTGGACCTTTATGAAAAGTTTGGGTAGATTTCTCATATGGAAATGTTGCACGAGCTAAGGCTTGAACTTACAATCTTCAACACCAAGAACCATCCTCTAGCTCACTGAGCTAATTGGCAAACAGAAATGTCACATGTAGCTTCACAAATTGACTAAGCCAGTCACCTGTGTGCAAGACAGCAGCTGTTAGTGTGAAAAGGCAGATTTCAAACGGCTGTCAAAAATTCAGTTAAGACAAAAATCCGAAAATACACAAATTGCATCTAGACAACATGGAGATGGTTGGTAATTTGTTTTAACTTTAGACGCTTGCTGTAGCGCCACCATCAGGACTATTGGCCTGTTTTTGCAGCTGAGGCAAAGCGGCATGGGACTGGACCTTTGTGCAAAGTTTGGTGATTTTTCGCACATGGGAAGTATGATTTCCTCGGAAGAAGAAGAAGAAGAAGAACATGCAGCAAAACAATAGGATCCTGGCAGCTTAGGCTGCCCGCCCCCTAATAAAACATTCCTAACATATATCTCACAGATAACTTATATCTCACTGGTAAGATATAACATATCGTAACATGGTTTAGATTCCTAAATAAATATTCACCTTGTCACTAGATACTCCTGAAAAACTCGAAAAACTTGTGGATACGCAACGCTTTTTGTCCTACGAGGCCACCATCACTCACCCAACGGGAGGGGTGAGCGAGTGAGCGCTGCAATCTAGAATTTGACCGCTGATGTCACTGTTACTCACCAGTGTTGCCAGATCTCGCGAGACAAATAAGCAACCAGACCTGTGAAAACAAGCCCAAAACAAGCAAATTTTTCTATGGATCCCCCCTAGGTTCTGAGGAGAGAAAAATAAATAAACTGTGTGCACGGTTTTACAATCTGTGGGGACGGATTTTAAACTGTGGGTACAGATTGTTAATATACATCCATGTGGACAGATTGGTAAACTGTACACAGTTTTGCAAAACTGTACCCACGGTACACAGTTTATTTATTTTTCTCCCCCCCTGAGCTTCAGGACAATGACCACAAGAGGGAGTTAAACCACCTTTTAACATTATTTAGCATTAGAAAACAGATGGGATATCAAATATAGACTGATGTACCAAGTACATTATATACACAGTAAACCTCTGATAATTAAAATTTGCACACACAAATAAATATCATCCTGAATTCACAAATTCTTTATTTATTATTGCTTTTTAAGCACTCATCTTCTGACGTTTTCCTAACCAGAAAAAAAAAACAGATTGCCCTGCTCTGCCTCTGATTGGCTAGTACTCGTTACCATCAGGTTCAAAGCCAATTAGAAGCAGGATGCGGGTGGGAAAAAACCTCTGCTGTCTCCTGTGTGTATGGTGAAAGGGGAGGGACAGAGGGAACAGGCAAGACAAACTATCCTACATATCGAAAATATCTGCTTGACAACTTATTATGGAGCTGGGAACAAGCCCAAATAAGCAACTACACTTTAGAAACAAGCTCAAAAAAAATGAGACCCGTGACTACCCATATTTGTAAGCGACTTTACAGAAAAACAAACCCAAAGTCGCTTATAATAAGTGGACTTGACAACACTGTTACTCACCATTTTTACACACGGCTTTAAGTCAGTCTAGGTTTCTTTGTTTATTTTATTAGTTAGTTTGAATCAAATCAGACGATTAATTTGCACATGCAAAACATGTAAACCAGTTATACTCAAAGGGATTTGATATGAAAGGTAGTGTCTTTTTATATTTATCTACATACAGGTTGTAGAGTGTGGAAGTGAATCATGACCAGTATTTAAATTAAAATGCATTTGCAGAAATGCTTTTTCATTTTAAGAACGTGGCTGCATTATTTGACTCATAAATAAAATTAATTAAATTTTAATTTATTTAAATTAATTAATTAATCATCAATCATCCGATTTACATTTTAATTTTCTTCTTCAAGACTGCTCATTCTTTCACTTAATTAAAATGAAAAAGAAAAAGACATTTGAGATTTAATTTTCAAAATATGCCCCAGAAAATAGATACCAAAATTCAATTTGAAATGTAAAATTTGAAAATTAAAATGCATTTGCAGAAATGCTTTTTCATTTTAAGAATATGGCTGCATTATTAGACTCATAAATAAAATTAATTAAATTTTAATTTATTTAAATTAATTAATTAATCATCAATCATCCGATTTACATTTTAATTTTTTTCTTCAAGACTGCTCATTCTTTCACTTAATTAAAATGAAAAAGAAAAAGACATTTGAGATTTAATTTTCAAAATATGCCCCAGAAAATAAATACCAAAAATCAATTTGAAATGTAAAATTTGAAAATTAAAATGCATTTGCAGAAATGCTTTTTCATTTTAAGAATATGGCTGCATTATTTGACTCATAAATAAAATTAATAATCAATCAACCTATTTACATTTTAATTTTCTTCTTCAAGACTGCTCATTCTTTCACGTAATTAAAACGAAAAAGAAAAAGACATTTGAGATTTAATTTTCAAAATATGCCCCAGCAAATAGATACCAGAATTCAATTTGAAATGTAAAATTTGAAAATTAAAATGCATTTGCAGAAATGCTTTTTCATTTTAAGAATATGGCTGCATTGTTTGACTCATAAATAAAATTAATAATCAATCAACCTATTTGCATTTTCATTTTCTTCTTCAAGACTGCTCATTCGTTTACTTAATTAAAATGAAAAAGAAAAAGACATTTGAGATTTAATTTTCAAAATATGCCCCAGCAAATAGATACCAAAATTCAATTTGAAATGTAAAATTTGAAAATTAAAATGCATTTGCAGAAATGCTTTTTCATTTTAAGAATGTGGCTGCATTATTTGACTCATAAATAAAATTAATAATCACTCAACCTATTTGCATTTTCATTTTCTTCTTCAGGACTGCACATTTTATGCCAGAATCAAAAAGAAAACAAAGAGGACCCTGGGCACTACTGCAGCACTGAAACTAAATCAATCGATGTCAGGCAAATTGATCACCCACCACTTTATCAGTGCATAAGTCACACACAGCCTACTTATTTTTCCGTCTTATTATTATTTTCCTTCCGCCAGATTTTGGTGCGTAACTTGTGCCACAGCTCTGAGTGCACACAGGGTCTTCATATAACATAGATTGAAGATTCAATATGAACAGTAAGGACACGCGTTTCCCTGCAGAATGAAATTAGTTCTTTTCTGTCACCAATTAATGCCAAACAATATAAATCTGAAGTATAAAACAGATCAAAATATATATGGCGTGCACTGTTTTAACATCTCTTTGCTTAGTGTAATATTAATGTGCCTGCCGCAGCTGGATCTGTGAGCAAATAACTCTGTTTATATAAAACCTACAAGTTTCTATGACTTTTCTTAAAAATGTGTCTTATATGTTTTCTGAAGCCTTTAAGTTACAAAAATGAAACACACTAGACTTCTGAGCATTTATACCTCCGACCGTGGCAGCAGTCACACAGACCGCTGCTGAAAATTATACATTTTGATACGTACAGGTGGGCTATACATATTGCAAAACTCTGTAAAAGTACACCAAAGCATACATTTTCGTTTCCAAATATTTATTTGAAAACAAAACCATTCATACGGTTAATAAAAAAATATTTTGTTAATGATAAAAAATGAATGTAATCTCAACAGTGACCGCGCCAGCCGGCAGGACTGAAGCTGAACTGCTTCCAATGTTCATTCATTCATTCATTCATTCATTCATTCATTCATTCAATCGTGTGTTCAGTGTGTGTGTGTGTGTGTGTGTGTGTGTGTGTGTTAGTATGTCAGAGAGGAGGAGCAGCACAGCAGCAAAAAAAAAAAAAAAAAAAAAAAAAAAAGGCATTAGAAAAAGCCAACAAATAGTGTTAATTAATTGACATGAGACATTGGAGAGGTTGTCAGTCCTATTCTATAGTCTGTAATTTTTTTTAAATCTTATCATAACTTCTCCGAAATTGCTTAAAAATGCATTTTTTGTTTGCTTCTGAGCACACAGGCAGACAATGAAGAAGTTACATATGACCGTTGCGGTGCTTGGAGGGGCGCTGTAATAGGGGAAAAAAAATGTTGTATATATGTATATATATATATATATATATATATATATATATATGTATGTAGAGAGAGAGAGAGAGAGAAAGAGGGAGAGAGAGACAAGCCAACAAACCTAACAGGCTGTTGTGGCTGGCTACTAGCTGACTACCAGCTTGCTACCAGCTAGCTAGCATCAGGGCTGCCAACTCTCATGCCCACGCTCAATTGGCACTTTTCTTAGGACACGCCCATTTTCTCACACAATGAAAAACAAATTTATTACTGATAACTTGGGCTGCCCTGGATATGTGTGCACTAATTAATGTTTTAAATAAAGAGATGACAAAGCTGTTCAAATAAACACAAGAAATATGTGTTCTAGAGAAAGGATCAGCACTCAGTGAATAACCTCCAAAGCCCTATGATAAGCCATTAAGCCATCTTTGGGGTCATCAGGAGGGAACCTCCTTTCACCAGTGTTTCGTCTAGTTGGTCCCACAACACCTCCAGGAGGCTAGACAGTGATCTCGGGTGTCCCAGAGACACTCTCCTAATGCCAGCTCTCACTGCTCCCCACACCGACCCAACAACCTCCTTTACCTTACTTTGGGCTTTCTCAGCCCAAACAGCACTGCCACCTTCAACAAACCCAGGCTCCGTTTATGCAAGATACTAAATTTCTGAGCACAATCACCACACCCTATTTCACATGCTACATATCATAACACCAATATAAGCTAAAGTTAAAGGAGATAGAAAAGATTAACTCACAGAATCAGCAAACACACTCACCTTGCAGCATGATCCCAAACAAAAATGACTCAAATAGGCCACTCCCACACTTAAATAACCTTATTTCTTCCTGGATTTTCTCCTGAGAGGACTGATTGGTGGATCTCTCCATCTGATCTCAAGGAATTACAGTGCCCTCCAAAAGTATTGGAACAGTGAGGCCAATTCCTTTATTTTTGTTGTAGACTGAAAATATTTGGGTTTGACATCAAAAGATGAATATGAGACAAGAGATCAACATTTCAGCTTTTATTTCCAGGTATTTACATCTGGATCTGATACACAACTTAGAAGACAGCATTATTTGTAATGGAACACAAAATTTTTAGGTGAGCAAAAGTATTGGAACATATAAACTTAAAATAGATTAAAGTGAATGAGACTTAATATTTAGTTGCAAATCCTTTGTTTTCAATAACTGCATCAAGCCTGTGACCCAGTGACATCACCAAACTTTTGCATTCTTCTTTTGTGATGCTTTTCCAGGCTTTCACCATAGCCTCTTTCAGTTATTGTTTGTTTTGGGGGGTTACTCCCTTCAGTCTCCTCTTCAGCAGGTAAAATGCATGCTCTATTGGGTTTAAGTCTGGAGACTGACTTGGCCAGTCTAAAACCTTCCACTTCTTGCCCCTGATGAACTCCTTTGTTGTTTTGGCAGTGTGTTTTGGGTCGTTATCTTGCTGCATGATGAAGGATCTCCCAATCAGTTTGGTTGCATCTTTCTTTAAATTAGCAGACAAAATGTTTCTGTAGACTTTTGAGTTCATTTTGCTGCTGCCATCATGTGTTACATCATCAATGAAGATGAAAGAGCCCGTCCCAGAAGAAGCCATGCAAGCCCAAGCCATGACATTACCTCCACCGTGTTTCACAGATGAGCTTGTATGTTTGGGATCATGAGCAGATCCTTTCTTTCTCCAAACTTTCGCCTTTCTGTCACTTTGGAAAAAGTTCATCTTTGTCTCATCAGTCCATAAAACTTTTTCCCAGAATTTTTGAGGCTCATCTCTGTACCTTTTGGCAAATTCCAGCCTGGCCTTCCTATTCTTCTTGCTAATGAGTGGTTTGCATCTTCTGGTGTAGCCTCTGTACTTTTGTTCATGAAGTCTTCTGCGAACAGTAGATTGTGATACCTTCACTCCTGCCCTCTGGAGGTTGTTGCTGATGTCACTAACAGTTGTTTCAGGGTCTTTCTTTATAGCTCTCACAATGTTTCTGTCATCAACTGCTGATGTTTTCCTTGGTCTACCTGTTCGACGTCTGTTGCTTAGTACACCAGTGGTTTCTTTCTTCTTCAGGACATTCCAAATGGTTGTACTGGCTATGGCCAATGTTTGTGCAATGGCTCTGATTGATTGTCCATCTTCTCTCAGATTCACAATTGCTTCTTTTTCGCCCATAGACAGCTCTCTGGTTTTCATGTTGGTTCCACCTCTAAATGCAGTCTGCACAGGCAAAATCTATCGTACCCAATCTGAAACTGAGCTCAGACATTCAGTGCTATTTATTGTTTGAATAATCAATGTAATTGGTAGACACCTGGGCAACAAAACACACCTGTCAGTGACATGTTCCAATACTTTTACTCTCATGAAAAATGGGTGGGTTCAAACAAAAGGTGTTATCTTGTAAGTTGTGTATCAGATCCAGATGTAAATACCTGGAAATAAAAGCTGAAATGTTGATCTCTTGTCCCATATTCATCTTTTGATGTCAAACCCAAATATTTTCAGTCTACAACAAAAATAAAGGAATTGGCCTCACTGTTCCAATACTTTTGGAGGGCACTGTATGTACCCTGCTTAGTAGGTCCCCCTGCTGGCCCCCAACGGACATTATTCCTCCTCATCCAAATCCACTAGATCTAGCTGCTTCATCTGACATTTCTGTCACTGTCTTTCTCAAACTCTGTCTCCACACTCCGAGTTCCCCCAGGAGTGAGACAGCTGATCTTGCTATGTATCCCCTACACCCCACTTCCACTGGACAAATCCAAGTTTTCCACCCTCGCTGCTCAGCTTCTGCTCCTAAGTCTGCATACCTAAGCTTTTTTCGTTCACAAGCTTCTTCCACTGAGTCTTCCCAAGGAACTGTCAACTCAGTGAAATAAACTATCTGTTGACTCACTGACCATAACACTATGTCAGGCTTCTGATTGGTATAAACTATTTCCTGGGGAACAACAAGCTTTCCTCCTAAATCTACTTGCATTTCCCAGTCACAAGCACCTTCTAGGCGGTCACACCCTTGCCTCCTTACTAACTTATCACTTCTGTATTTCTCCCCCTCACGGACAAACTGAATTGCTAAACTCCTATTCTTAAAACCTTCTGAATTTGCCTGTCTTTGTTTCCCTTCGATGCCTTCAGCTAAACTGTTCAACACTGGTTATGTCACCATGTATACCGGCCTTGTGACAAGCTAACTTTACAGCCTGACAAAACATGTGTTCACGTGCCGCAACCTTAAAGCAATGGACATGATGGGTCCCCATTTACCCACAGTTTTAGGTTCTGGGTGGTTGGTAACACATCGTATGTAGCCCCTACCAGGAATCTAATACGATTACACAGGTTCCTCCATCTAAGCTTCCTATTCTCTACACTTTCCCAATTCAACCACTGTCCCTGCTTAGCCTGGGCCACTACCTTTGCACCCGTTAATATTTCCTCCTGTCTACATATCTGTTCCACAACCAGCTTTCTTTTATCTTTGTATTCCATACCGGTTTGCCTGAGCCAAGCCCCAGGCCTCCACGGTCAAACTGAACATTACCTACAATCTCTGCGTGCCTAAGAGCTGCCTCTGCCTCATGAACTGCCGATCTTGGGTTCCATTTCCTCCCCTTGGTTGGATTTGGAACCACACTCCTAACTACCACATCCTTACTCCTGGATAACAACAGCTCTATCCTGGCCTTGGTACATTTAAATTCCTATGTTAAACTAGATACTGGCAACTGAAGTATCCCTTTTCCATACAATACAACACTTCTTAGACCCCTAGGGGTGCCAAACCACTTCCTAATATAGGAGCTAACCGACCTTTCCATTCTCTCCACAATGGATATTGGAATTTCATAAACTGACAGTGGCCACATTAACCTAGCATATAGCCCAAACTGCAAACACCACAACTTCAGTTTTCCTGGAAGTTCTGATTTATCTATTCTATCCAATCCTTCAGCCACATCTTTTCTAAATTTCACCACCTGTTCCTCATCATTCAACTCCACATTGTCATAGAAGATGATGAAATCCCAACAATTAGGGAAAAGTCAGTTAAGAGCTTAGGTAGGTGGTACAAACTTCCTATCACTTAACTTCCCTTTACGTATTGAGATGCTTCTAGACTTACTAGGCTTGATCTTCATGCTGGCCCACTTGAGGTTCTTATTTACCCTCTCTAGTAGCCTCTTTGTACATGGCATTGTTGTGGTCACCAGTGTCATGTCATCCATGTAAGTCCTAACTGAAAGATGCACCTGGTTTTGCCGTCTCTCCCCACCTACCACCCACTTGGAAGCCCTGATGATTACTACCATTGCCATAGTAAATGCTAATGGAGAAATTGTACACCCTGCCTAATACCTATTTCTAGCCTCTGCCAACCTGTTGTGAAACCTGCCGTACTTAGACTCAACCTAATATCCTGAAAATATGCTTTCACTAAGTTAACAACTACCTGTGGCACTTTGAAGTAGTCAATCGCACTCCAAATGAGGCTATGTAGTACTGAACCAAACGCATTTGCAAGATCTAAAAATATTACATGCAGGTCCCTTTTTTTAATCTTCAAGTTAAAGACTATACAGTATCTCACATAAGTGAGTATACCCCTCCCATTTTTGCAAATATTTAATTATATCTTTTCATGGGACAACACTATAGAAATGACACTTTGATATAAGTTAAAGTAGTCAGTGTACAGCTTGTATAGTAGTATGGATTTACCTTCCTCTGAAAATTATTCAAAACACAGCCATCAACATCTAAACAGCTGGCAACATAAGTGAGTACACCCCACAGTGAACATGTCCACATTGTGCCTAAAGTGTCAATTTTCTGTGTGCCAACCATTATTATCTAGCACTGCCTTAACCCTTTTGGGCATGGAATTCACCAGAGCTCACAGGTTGCTTCAGAAATCCTCTCCCACTCCTCCATGATGACATCATGGAGCAGATGGATGTGAAGACACCTTGCACTACCCCACCTTCAGCTTGAGGATGCCCCACAGGTGCACAGGTAAGTTTAAGGCTGGATACATAATTCAATTCAATTTTATTTATACAGCCCAATATCACAAATCACAATTTGCCTCACAGGGCTTTACAGCATACAACATCCCTCTGTCGTTATGACCCTCGCAGCGGATAAGGAAAAACTCCCCCCAAAAAAAACCCTTTAACAGGGAAAAAAAACGGTAGAAACCTCAGGAAGAGCAACTGAGGAGGGATCCCTCTTCCAGGACGCGACAGACGTGCAATAGATGTCGTACAGAACAGATCAGCATAATAAATTAACAGTAATCCGTATGACACAATGAGACAGAGAGAGAGAGAGAGAGAGAGAGAGAGAGAGAGATGCAGGTAATGACAGTAGCTTACAACAACATTATTGAAAGTAATAATATTATAGTTATAGTTCTGGCTACTGTGGTACAATATGTTGAAAGTATGTATTAATATCTGGCAGTATACATGTGTGACAATAGTCGTGTATAATAACAGTAGAAGTATGACTAATGACTAATGATGGCAGCAGCAGCAGCAGGAGGCATCTGGCAGGACCACGGCAGCAGCACAACCACACACGTCACGCTGTCCAGGCACCGCTGCGATATGAGTTAATCTGAGAGACAGTGGAGCAAAAAGGCTCCGGAGAAGAAGCCGAGTTAGTGACATCCAGAATGGCCGAGTTAGCAAGATGCAGTAATAGAATACCAGAGAGAGAGAGAGAGAGAGAGAGAAGAAGAAGAAGAGAAGGTGCCCGGTGTATTATAGGGGGGTCCTCCGGCAGACTAGGCCTAAGTCAGCCTAACTAGGGGCTGGTACAGGGCAAGCCTGAGCCAGCCCTAACTATAAGCTTTATCAAAGAGGAAAGTCTTAAGTCTAGTCTTAAATGTGGAGACGGTGTCTGCCTCCCGGACCGTAACAGGAAGATGATTCCACAGGAGAGGAGCCTGATAGCTAAAGGCTGTGGCTCCTGATCTACTTTTGGAGACTTTAGGGACCACGAGTAACCCTGCGTTCTCAGAGCGCAGTGTTCTGGTGGGATAATAAGGCACTATGAGCTCTCTAAGATATGACGGAGCTTGACCATTTAGAGCTTTATAAGTTAACAGTAGGATTTTAATTTCAATTCTGGATTTTACAAGGAGCCAGTACAGAGAAGCTAAAACAGGAGAAACACGATCTCGTTTCTTAGTTCCTGTTAGCACACGTGCTGCTACATTCTGAATTAGCTGGAGAGTTTTTAAGGACTTACTAGAGCTACCTGATAACAGAGAGTTACAGTAATCCAGCCTTGAGGTAACAAAAGCGTGGACCAATTTTTCTGCATCTTTTCGGGTCAGGATAGGCCTGATTTTCGCAATATTACGCAGATGAAAAAATGCAGTCCGTGAGGTTTGTTTTAAATGAGAATTAAAAGAAAAATCTTGATCAAATATTACTCCGAGGTTTCTTACGGTAGTGCTAGAGGCCAGAGCAATGCCATCAAGAGAAACTATGTCATCAGATAAAGAGTCTCTGAGTTGTTTGGGGCCAAGAACAATAACTTCAGTTTTGTCTGAATTTAACATCAGGAAATTGGTGCTCATCCAAGTTTTTATGTCCTTAAGGCAATTATGGAGTTTAGTTAATTGATTACTTTCTTCTGGCTTCATCGATAAATACAACTGAGTATCATCCGCATAACAATGGAAATTTATAGAGTGATTTCTAATGATGTTACCTAAAGGTAGCATATATAGAGTAAATAGGATTGGTCCGAGCACAGAACCTTGCGGAACTCCCAAAACAAACTTTGGTACGTAAGGACGATTCATTATGAACGTGAACAAACTGAAAACGATCAGATAAATAAGATTTAAACCAGCTTAGTGCAGAACCTTTTAGGCCAATTAAGTGATCCAGTCTCTGCAGTAGAATTTGATGGTCAATTGTGTCAAACGCCGCACTAAGATCTAATAAAACAAGTACAGAGACAAGTCCTTTGTCTGAAGCAATCAGAAGGTCATTTGTAATTTTAACTAGTGCTGTCTCAGTGCTATGATGCACTCTAAATCCTGACTGAAATTCCTCAAATAAATTATTATCATGGAGAAAATCACACAGCTGGTCTGCGACTACTTTCTCAAGGATCTTTGACATAAAGGGAAGATTAGATATTGGTCTATCGTTGGCTAACACCTCTGGATCCAGGGTGGGCTTTTTTAGTAGAGGTTTAATTACAGCTACCTTAAAAGACTGTAGTACATAGCCTGTTAATAAGGATATATTGATCATATCTGATATATGAGTGTTAACTAAAGGAAAGACCTCCTTAAGTAGCCTAGTTGGGATGGGGTCTAAGAGACACGTTGATGATTTGGATGAAGAAATCACTACAGTCAATTCTTGAAGAGAAATTGGGGAGAAGCAATCTAAATATATATTAGGTTTTACAGCTGTGTTTGAGGTTAGATAGGTACTATCTGAGGACAGGAGGTCATGAATTTTGCCTCTAATAGTTAGAATTTTGTCATTAAAAAAGCTCATAAAATCATTACTGCTAAGGGCTAAAGGAATACAAGGCTCAATAGAGCTTTGACTCTCAGTCAGCCTGGCTACAGTGCTGAAAAGAAACCTGGGGTTGTTCTTATTGTCTTCTATTAATGCTGAGTAATAGTTTGCTCTGGCATTGCGGAGGCCCCTCTTATAAGTTTTGAGACTGTCTGTCCAGATTAAACGAGATTCTTCCAGTTTGGTTAATCCCCAATTCCTTTCAAACTTTCGCGATATTTGTTTTAACTTACGGGTTTGAGAGTTATACCAAGGAGCGAATTTTCTTTGCTTTTTTAACTTCTTTTTAAGAGGAGCTACAGAGTCAAGTGTTGTTCGTAGCGAGCCTACGGCGCTATCGACAAAATGATCAAAGTCGGTACGGGAAACCTCTGTTACTGAGGACTTGGTATTGAATTTAATGGAGTAATCTTTTCCTTAAATTTTACAGCACTATCTGATAAACATCTAGTATAGTAACTGTTGCTGAGTGGCGTGTGATCGAGTAAAAAGAAATCAAAAGTAATCAGATAATGATCCGATAGCGAGGGATTCTGTGGAAAGACTTTTAGGTTATCAATTTCAATTCCATACGTCAGAACTAGATCAAGGGTATGGTTAAAACAATGAGTGGGTTCATGTACACCCTGACTGAAGCCAATGGAGTCTAATAATGAGATAAACGTGGTAGCCAGGGAGTCATTATCAATGTCGACATGAATGTTAAAATCGCCTACAATAATAACTTTATCTGATTAAAGAACTAAACTGGATAAAAACTCTGAGAATTCAGATACAAATTCAGAATACGGGCCAGGAGCACGGTACACTATAACAAATAAAAGTGGCTGCGAGGTTTTCCAGGTTGGATGTAAAAGACTAAGAACAAGGCTTTCAATTGAATTATAATCTAGTTTAGGTTTAGGGCTGATTAACAGGCTAGAGTTAAAAATGGCTGCAACTCCCCCTCCTCGGCCGCTGCCTCGAGGAATGTGGGTATTACTATGACTGGGAGGAGTGGATTCATTTAGACTGACATATTCATCTTGACACAGCCAGGTTTCAGTGAGACTGAGTAAATCAATATTATTATCTGATATTAATTCGTTTACTAACACTGCTTTAGACGATAGAGACCTAATATTTAACAGTCCGCATTTAATTCTCCTGTTTTGTCTTTCTGTCACAGAAGAGGTTTTAATTTTTATGAGGTTGTTATGCACAACTCCTCTTTGTTTAATTTTAGATTTAAATAATTTAGGTGGTCGGGGGACAGACACCGTTTGTATAAAATTATGAAAACTATGGCTGGGTAACTGAACTAGAAGCTCAGAGAAGCGTGTAGGACTGCGTCTCCGAGTCCTGGTCTCAACTCTGGGTGGTCAGGGATTTAAATTACTGATAAAGTTTGCCAGGTTTCTAGAAATGAGAGCAGCTCCATCCAAAGTGGGATGAATGCCGTCTCTCCTAATAAGACCAGGTTTTCCCCAGAAAGTTTGCCAATTATTAACGAAACCCACATCGTTTGCTGGACACCACCTGGACAGCCAGTGATTAAATGATGACATGCGGCTAAACATGTCATCACTGGTCAGATTTGGGAGGGGTCCAGAGAAAACTACGGAGTCCGACATCATTTTTGCATATTCACACACCGAGGCAATATTAATTTTAGTGACCTCCGATTGGCGTAACCGGGTGTCATTGCCGCCGACGTGAATAACAATCTTACTGAATCTACGTTTAGCTTTAGCCAGCAGTTTTAAATTTGATTCAATGTCGCTCTGGCCCCAGGGATACATTTGACTATGGTCGCTGGTGTTGCTAACTTCACGTTCCTCAGAATAGAGCTGCCAATAACCAGAGTTTTATCCTCAGCGGGTGTGTCGCTGAGTGGGGAAAAGCGGTTGGAAACGTGAACAGGCTGGTGGTGAGCCGTGGGCTTCGGCTTGGAGCTGTGCATCTGGCGAACTGTAACCCAACCTCCTGGCTGAACGGGAGTTACCGGAGGACAGTTAGCAGAGGCTAAGGCTATGCTATGTGGCTCTGCACCGGCTACAGGGGGCTGGCTAACTACCGCAGCTACTGAATGGTTTTCCATGGTGCGGAGCTGCGCTTCTAATTCACTAAGCCTCGCCTCCAACGCAGCAAATAAGCTACACTTATTACAATTACCGCTGTCGCTAAAGGAGGCAGAGGCATAACTGAACATGTGGCACACCGAGCAAGAGAGAGCAGAGGGAGAAGCCATCGCTAACTGTAAAGCTAATGTAGCTACCAAGGCTGGTAACGTGCAAACAACAGCTAAGAGATTAGCGAGAAAGTCGTAGAAAGGAGGAGAGCTATAACGTTAAGTGCTTAAACAGAACCTGTGTGGGTTAAGACTTGAAGTAGACGTTAAAGCAACGTTAAAGCAACTGAAGTGAGAAAGCAGGTTAGTAGAATTCACCAGAGCAGCATAGAGACGCTGTCACAGAAACACCGGAAATGACACAACTCGCTTACTGCAATACGTCAGTTAATCGAGATGGTTTGGGCATACTTGGCCAGTCCATCACCTTCACCTTCAGCTTCCTCAGCAAGGCAGTTGTCATCTTCTAGGTGTGTTTTGGGTCATTATCATGTTGGAAAACTGCATTGCAGCTCAGTTTCTGAAGGGTGGCGATCATGCTCTGCTTGGAATTCATGTTTCCCTAAATGAACCGAGCTCCCCAGAGCCGGCAGCACTCATGCAGCCCCAAACCATGATGTTGCCACCACTATACTTGACTGTAGACAAGGGACAGCTGTCCTGGTGCTCTTTCAGCATGTGTGGCACCTTGGTGAAGAGCACCATGACAACCGTCCCTTGCCTACAGTCAAGTATAGTGGTGGCAGCACTAATGCTGCCCCAAACCATGATGCTGCCACCACTGTGTCTTCACATTCATCTGCTCCATGATGTCATCATGGAGGAGTGGGAGAAGATTCCTGAAGCAACCTGTGAGCTCTAGTGAATTCCATGCCCAAAAGGGTTAAGGCAGTGCTAGATAATAATGGTTGGCACACAAAATATTGACACTTTAGGCACAATTTTGACATGTTCACTGTGGGGTGTACTCACTTATGTTGCCAGCTGTTTAGATGTTGATGGCTGTGTTTTGAGTAATTTTCAGAGGAAGGTAAATCTATACTACTATACAAGCTGTACATTGACTGCTTTAAGTTATATCAAAGTGTCATTTCTATAGCGTTGTCCCATGAAAAGATAAAATTAAATATTTGCAAAAATGAGAGGGGTGTACTCACTTATGTGAGATACTGTAGATGGAACAGATACTCGCTGTCTCAACAATTATCTAAATAACATATGTTACCTTACTAATTCATGCAAATGAACATTTCTTTTTTTCTTGCTGGAGCTCAATGTGCTATCTCAGGAATCAATTTCATCAAATATAAATTGTCAAATAGAAATAGTCCATAAATAGCATGATGCACCAAAAAGCATTTAGTGAGTTAGTGGTTTCAGCTTTGTCAGTCACTCAGGGTGATTAATCAACATCATTATAGCTATGGGGTCTGGAGGTTAGCAAGTATACTGATCACTTATATACAGTGGTCGAATTGTTATTTTTTAACAAGGGGGATGCAATGTAGCTTTGATTTTTTTGCATGCACACATAATCAAATATGACAGCACAGATGTGCAAAATTAATCAAGATAAAGAAAAATGGCATGACCTATACCTGCTGCCTTTAAAAACACAAATAATGCAGTAATATTGCTATTGCAATACAGACAAAAAAATGTTTAGAATATAAATAAGATTAGTTCTAAAATAGCTGTGAAAATTAATCTTAGAGTTACTCTTATCCTATAGACATTTCCTTAGCCAGTTATAATTTCTCCTTACTCCTTGGCTGATAATTGGTGATGCTGTCAGGTCCCTGTCCTGATACCTGCCTGGTTTCTCCCTTTCCCTCTTCTATCTATTGCATTAATATAGACAATAAATATGCAAAGCAAAATTCATAAATAGAATTAGGAATAGTAGTGGTGACATAGCTGTGGAAATTAATCGCACAGTCACTTTTGTACTCTAGATATTTTCTCTCAGACAGTTATAATCTCTCCTCACCTGTAAGGACCCTGCATGATCATCCTTGCTGGCCTCTGGTCCACTGTCTCCTCCCTGACCCTGCTCTTTATATTGTAGCAATAAATATTAAAAAAAATATGTGCAAAGCATTAGTGAGCACAAGTTCTTATTAAGGAGGAGTGGGTTTTTCATAGCATGAAACTAGCTAGCAATGTAGTTAACATAGGTAACATTAATATTAGTGTTCTTGTTAACTAGCTTAACTTGATACACTGGCATCTATTAATTATTCATCATTTAGCTAACATTATCTACCTGCAACAGCATTACTCAGCTTCCACGGTTTGTTTGGAAGAAACTGTAGCTACAAGGTTTTTTGCTTCTTGCTAGCTGGTTTGCTGAACATAGTTAACACAGCGGCACTGTCCATCCACTGTCTCATCTGTGCGATTGATTCAGATCACAAAATGACAGCATGTGTATGCGCCCGATGCAGTCTACTCATGGTGCGTTTAAAGACGGCTTGGAAAAACACATTACCACATGATAAAAACGAATTGAACGGTTGTAACGGCTGCAAAAAGTGTGGGGGACAGAGGGCATAGATATGGGAAGTGCGGGGGACATGTTCCCTGTGTCTCTCTCTCAAATTACGTCCGTGCCTGCACACACAGATTCTAGATTAACAAGGGGGATGCTTTTTGGTCAATTTTCTAACAAAGGGGATGGCATCCCCCCTCATCCCCCCTCAATTCGACCACTGCTTATATATTAATTTGTCATTGACCACGAATATTGACTTTGCTTTGCATCGATAAATGCTTCAAAATTGAGAATTTGACTGTGGAACTTTTTAACAAAATTCCTTGGGGTTGAGAAGTGAAGACCCCAACCCCTGTTGTGGATAATGGAATAACTCTACTCATAAAATGCACTGACTTCACCAAATCTCACTCAGTCTCACTCATTAAACTGACATTTTCACAGCCCCGTACCACGTTTTAACTCAACTGCTCTGCATCATCATCAGTATAGTTTTATTTTGTACATCCACCTCTGTGCCTTACCTGTCGGAGGTTGCGGGTCACTTTGACATCATGCCACGAGTTGTCGTTGAACTTCCCATTGACTGGCTCTACGATGGCCTCAAAAGCACCGGAGCCCAGGTTGATAACGAGGGAGACAGCTCCATCCTTCAGCGCCAGGTTGACATAGTCAGCAGACTTGCCGGTGTGAAGGATAAGGCCGTTGCGCTGCCATGTCTTGAAGGAGAGTGTGATCTCATCACTGCTGCTCTGGATGGGGTTCTGGGAGAGATCGTAGCAGAAGTACTCTGAGCCACGGAAAGTGGCCACATTCTCTTCCCTGGCTGTGGTGAGAAGAAAAAAAGAAGAGAGGTGCTGGGAATAGTATATTTTCAGTCATCTGACAGTTTGCCAAATTCCAATTAGGCCCATGACATTAACAATATTTCTATTTAATGAAAAGTACAGCAATTAAAACAAATTAGTTTGGGTTTGAATATCTTCATCAGCATCATGACTTCAGATGAAAACAGAAACTAGAGCTAAAAAATCATGTTAGTACAAATCCAGCCCAAGATTCAAATCCTGTCAGAGCAAATGTCAGTGCATATCTCAAGTCCTTGAGGGCAAGTCCAAGTCCATTCACAAATCTCCATAAGACAGTGCAAGACAGTAGCAATTCTTTTAGATCTGCTGCTTCCTGATTAAAACAACAAGACATTTATGTTTCTATTTTTTTTTTTAACATAGCTGAGATCAAGTCCATTCATTTTATGAGCTTAATATCTAAATAATCAAGGTGTGTGGCCATTTTTTTTTTATCATTCCTAGGTCAAAAGTTAGTGGGTATATATTAAAAGGCAAGAAAACCAAACTGGTCTCACTCTGAAGTAATCATGTTTGGGCAGTGACCTTCTGGTGTCAGACACCAATGAAAAAAGCCATCTTTTTGTGACGGCACGATATTTGGCCAGTCACTGTTAAAGGCATTGTTTAAAAGCACCCAGTGGCGTCAGAGGGAAACGCGGCGGGACAACGACAGAAGTTAAGGGAGAGAATATGTTGGGTGGGAGGCATAGTGGATGGGTCCAGCAACCACAGACCTTCACCCAGGTGTTTGCTTCCTATAAGATTTTAAAGCCAACCCCTGTTCGTTTTTTCCTAAGGAAGGAAAAAAGGAAGGAAAAAAAAAAGTCAAATCGCAATGATGTACTGAGGTAGTGCTTAATTTTGAAAGACACTGTATGCAAACTGTACTTTTTCGTGAAAACTAAAATATATTTTTAAAACAGACAATGCATAACAGGCCGAAGTTGGCACAATGTCCAAGAACATCAACAACCAATGCACCCAGGGTACCTTGGATGTCATATCTTGACATGGAAAGTCCATGACCATGTGACAAGGTTAGAGTGAGAATGTGTAGAAGAAAACAGATGTATAAGGTTAAAAAAGACTACTTATGATTATTACTTTGAAAACATACTTTTAGGTGAGTAAAAATTGGTAAAATCAAGTAATAATCACTGGATAATGTAAGACATTTGGAACAGACATATAAACAGCGCCACCAATATTCAACATGTGACAAAGAAGAATGCCAAAGATGAGAGAAGTCAAGGGAGCCTGCAGATAACTATCATTTAACATCATCAAAGGCCTAATCTTGACATAGTGGTTATGTTTGTGATGAAACAGAAAGAAGCAAAGATGGGAGGGAAAACCACAGAGAAAGGTCAGGATAGGGTGTACAGACTGTGTTTGTAATATTGGTAAAAGAGAAATGCAGAAGAGAAAGCAGGGAAGTGCTGAAAGAAAGAGAGGAATGGGCCCTGGAGAACTGAGGGATAAAACAGAAAAAAAAAAATTCCAGTCAGGAGTCATTACCTGTGAGATCATCTCTAATTGACTCACTGTTGCTTAAGCAAAAATACCAGACTGTGGGCTCAGTCACAACACAGCACAATTCATCAGCCACAAAGATGCTACAGGGATCTGCATGCACCCCCTCATGCACAGTGCTGCATGAGTGCTTTCATGTCCTCTGCAAGAAGACCCACCCCACAAAACAATGGGGGAGGGGACAAAACAAAATGGCCACTGCTGTCATCTCCTCACACCTCACACAACATAGATCGCTCAAACATGTAATGAGAGAGACGAGTTGAGGCCTATGCTTTAGTGCTAAAGCTCTGTTTATAGTAAATCATGAAAAATGAATGATCTCTGGAAGATCCACTTAGTCGACCTCACATGCTCTTACTTGCCTTGCCTTCTTGTTAATACTCACATTGCAAATGAGCAAACATACCTCCTAAAAGTATGATATGGGCAAAAGTGAAAGACTGGTTTCCTGCTGTGGTTTAAACCTAAAACTGAGTTTGTTTTCCTTGGGTTACTGAGCAGTGTAACAAAGTGAGTGAGAAGACATCATTTGTCCCCATTTTCACCGTCATAGGTAAATTAGGTAAGTGAGATACTTGTGTTTGTCATCTGTTTATGTATGTTAAATGGTACGCTCTGGCTGAGTGCTCTGAGACAAGTAAGAAAGTTGAACTCTATAATTACCTGTTTCTGGAATGGTGTTGGTTTTCCCTTTCAGAAATGGTACGGTACAGCCTAGATTGACTCCTGCTGATGGAAGGGTCTATATAAGCAGTTGTTTCTGGCTGGTGCAGGGGGTTGAGACATCAGCGTGTAGTTGTGTGCACGTGAGATGTTGGCCTCTAGTTTCGCAGACTGGGCGAGGTAGAAAGAGGGAGGAGAGAAGGCGTGGAGTGGGTTTTACACAGCCAATTCACATCACACCAATCAAATGAGCCCCTTTCCTCACCCTTTAATGCGACGCACAAAGACGTAATGACTCAATTCGCCATGGCAGAAGAGAGCAGCAGCATCAGACAGCCAAACTTCTCCCAGGAGGAAACTGATGTTTTGGTCCGGGAGGTCCAAGCTCGCAGTGTCCGAATATACGGAACTGCGAGCAGACCTCCACGGGCTGATGATGCAAAGGTAGCCTGGGAGGAGGTCACCACAATTGTAAATCAATGATGCGTTTCTCTCGTGCGCGTGCGCTCTCTATTTCTCTCTCGCAGTCTCACTCTGTTTCTTTTCTTTTGACTTTTCTAAGATGACAGATGCCGAATATATACTCCTTATCTGATGCTGTGGTTGTTTGTGGTTGGCTGAAAGGGATGGGAACTCATTAGTTTGCAGCTGAGTTAATCAAATCAGGATGGGTTTCCATTACGCGTGCCAAACGTGCCAAACGTGCCAAATGGTGTCAGTCCCCTTTGATCTGACATCAGATGTGACGGGACAGTCGATATAGAGATACATTTATGTTCTGATTGCAGATACTTGCATTGAATAGTGTTTGTGGGTATTTATTGCATTGTTAATGTGCCTGACATTCTGGAAACCTGCCTGTGAGGTTTTGGTGACGTGTGCGCACTGTCCGCCAGTCAGCCAAACTTTGACTTACATCGGCTGCGCTCCACCTGCGCTGACAGTAGACCTGGTTTCAGCTGACGAGCTTTTAGCGCACCTTCGGCGAAGCCTTTTGGCATAAAACTGTCACTGCGCCAAGCTTGATCTGTCGACACCTACCCCTGCTGCGCTGCCACACCCATCTCAGCGCAACTTGGTCTGCCAAACTACCAAACTGAGTGCGCCTTGGGTTGCGCTGCTCGAAACTAGCTCTTCGCGTGGTTCGTCACTCTGCACCGCGCCGGGAAACTAGCAGCCGGAGTGCTAAGGATCACAGACGGAGTGCACTCCGTGTGTGTGTTTTGACCAACAACATAATGATAACATGGTCAGTTCACAGCGACACAGTTCAGCACTATCATCTGACAGTTTTATCTCATCTTCCTCTTTTGTTTCTGTTGTGGTGCGTAACGCCACTGCACCTTGTAGAATGAATGCTGCCTCCAACCATCTGAGCGTAATTAAGCATATGAACTTGAATGTGTATCGACTGATGGCAATTTTTAGACAGGTCAAATTTCCCTCTTTCGTCCATGGTGATTACGCAAATGCCTCCAAAGCATTTCTTTATAGGTTTTAAGATGATCATCTGCGGTTAAGTTCTACATCTCTATTGTAAATAACTATGACTCAGCATAATCATTCATCTGTCAGCATCTGGATGGAAGTTAAATGGATGGAGAGAATAAGAATAAAGGGGCAAAGTAAAAAAAAAAGTAAATCCTCAGCCCCTCTTGCACTGAGGGGAGGTGGTCTGGTGAAAGATGGCTGACAGAGAAAGAAGCACAAGAGAAGGGGCTGAAGGGAGGGAGTCTGCAAAAGTGGTGGTGTCAGAAGAGGGAGATAACTATCAGTAATTTCAGTGTGCTGACAGATTTCCATTTTTTTTAGTGGCCTGACCAATGATGCGTTGAGATGTCTGCCACCAAACAACAGTGTGGAACTGAAACACAGAGAAACATGAGGGGGGATGGAGCCAACAAGGCATTAGCTCTGATGAAGGAAAGGAAGAAGTGTTGCCTCCACAGTGCAGGCTAAGCTGTTCAGACAATGGCGTCTTCACACACTATCTGTCTCACAAAAACACACACACACACACACACACACACACACACACACACACACACACAAATAAATATGATAATCTGAGTTAGTAATCAGTGTCCATTATCCACTGGATATCAGGGTTTCAGTCCTGCTTCATGGTCTCTCAAAAACACTAATACTGACACCATCATTCCATTTAGTAGAGATAATAGCACATGGAAAATGTATAAAATGTACTGGTGAAGGTTACAGCCTGGATTAACACTATGCTGGAATTATTTGTACAATAGATCAGTATTCCTCACTAAACATGGGCCCTTCCAATATCTAAATAAATGCGCACACTGTCATCACTAGGGCTGGGTTAAAATAATGGTTTCATCCGATTCAAAATGATCTTCACTGGAGTGACCCAATATCGATTCGTGTAATCTGATATTGACCTTTTAAGGTATGCTTTTTCCCACGGATGTGTGAAGCTTTAACCCTGTTAATCACGCTGGTAGTAAACGAGCCACAGCGCTTAGTTACAAACGACCGTAGTATTGAGAAGCTCCGACATTACCTGCTCTTTTATCTGTAACTGTTAGCTTACTTTTTTACATTTGGTTGTAATGTATTATCATATTGCAGTATCTCCTCCCACTGTCTGTGCGTCCTGGCTGCTGCGCCACTTTTACACACACACACACACACACACACACACACACGGACACACACAAACACGGAGTAAAGATCTGCAGTGGAGACAGAGAGGTGAAGATAACTTGAGCTAACAACTACGCTTGTTACTGTGAGTGTAATAAAACCTCCTCGAGGAAAAAGCCAATACTTTATTAATACAGCTGTTAAGCAACATGTAAACATGTAGAAAAGTGATATTTCAGTCTGCTCTGTCCACAGTCTCTCATCCAGTGCTGCTAATATTATGTTATAAACAAGCACAGAGCACTTTCCAGCGAATAGCAAATTGTTACTAACAAGCTAAAACAACAACTGTTTATGTCAAAGGGTTTAGCTCAGTTTGTCTCGTATCTTAAAACTCACCGATGGTCATGTGACCTACAGGCAGTGAACCTTCTGAGCAGCAGAGGGAGGAGCACAGACAATAGGAGGACTGATACTGACTGATGTCTGTGTTCTTTATTATTTCTAAACTTCACACAATATTGTGAGGTCAGGAATATCATTTATTTTATTGACATTTTTATTTTGTTTCCAGTGAGATATTAAGTTGATGTTGTGACTTTTAATATTTTTTATTATTATATTTTTTTATGTTTTAATATTACTGTTGCTGCTCTAGAAACAATTAGTGATAAAATATTCAGTTTTAATCCTGTGATGAATTTATTCTTTTTAAAAATTCCTTGTAAATGTTACACTATTAGTTCTCTAAGAATCTCTTTCACATACTAGAAAAAAATGGTATTGTGACTGAAAAATCTCCAGTCAAATTGATATCGGACCAATTCGAATCGAATTGGTTATCAAATCGAATCCCCTTGAATCGAAATTGAATCGATTCAGGAAATCAGTGGCAATACCTAGCCCTAGTCATTAATATTATTCTCTTTGCTCTTTATTACGTGAATGCTTATTCAGAATTCACACTGTTGTTATCCAAATGTTTATTATTCTGAATTCTTCCATACATTTTTCAATTGCAGAACTACTTCTGCATACTTTTAGTTACAGCAACTATTCTATCGCATTGTCCAGCTCCTCAGGGACATGTATGTTATGACTTTTCTTGTTTTCACCATTTATATTTTTTAAAATAACCTTCTCCACTTTGAAATGCAACTGCTCCTGCATACTTTTAGCTACAAATTTAATTTTAACGGTAACACTTTACTTGAAGATATCTACATAAGGGTTATATGACACTGTCATAACTGTGACATGACACTGTCATGAACTTGTCATAAACATTATGTACATGTCATAAAGTTTATGACTGCTGTCATTAAGTGTCATTCGGTTTTTGTAATGACAAGTTGACATTGTTTGGGTTGTCTTGATTATGACAACTTGATATTAACCAGGAGGACATTAACAGAAGATGTCCTTGTCATAACAACTTGACATTAACAAGAAGTATAGTCAGGCCATCTGTAACTTTCGAATTTCTAATAATAGACTCCCTAAAATAGCAGGTAGATACAAGGGTCTGGAAAGGAATGAAACGTTTTGTAATTTGTGTAATGATGGCCACCTGGAAGATGAATATCATGTTTTGTTTGAATGTAAAAATATAACCATCTCTGAGAACAGAAACAAGTAGTTGGCTAAATATTTTTTAAACCGCCCATCTATGTTCACATGTATAGCTTTATTGCAGACTGATAATTCAAGAACAATATGTAAATTGGGTGCTTTCTTTAACAATGTTTTGCCACTTTTTAAATGAAATAATATATGGTCGCACTTGAGTGCAGGCTTGGTTGCCTTGGTTGCAGCTGCTCCTTTATTTTGATCTGTGATGACTCATTCTGACTGTTTACCATTTGCTTTGTTTTGTTTTTTGTCTTGTTTGTACTCCATCCCACAATTGTGGTGAAGAACTAATAAATATGACTATGACTATGACAAAAAAATGCACCTCTTTTTGTGTTTATGACAAGGTGACATAATAATTATTATAATTAGATGTCCAAGGTTACAGACAGATTCTAACACTCGGTCAGATAGATATCTGGCAGGATACGACACAAAACTGGCTGTCATGACGACATGATGACAGTGTAATGAAAAAATTCTTTGACCTCAAGTAAAGTGGTACCATTTTGATTTGTCATTAAGATATCATGATAACTTAATGACAAATAAAAATGGCCCAGCACTGGTCTTGACACCATTATGACAGGGTATTCTCTGACCTCAAGTAAAGTGGTACCATTTTGATTTGTCATTAAGATATCATGATGACAAATCAAAATGGTACACTTTACTTCAACGGTAACACTTTACTTGAAGGTATCTACAGTTAATTTGTCATTAAGATATCATGACATCTTAATGACAAATCAAAATGGTACCACTTTACTTGAGGTCAAAGAATTTATTCATTACACCAGTGTTGGGGCAGTTACTCATAAAAAGTAATGCATTACACATTACTAGTTACTTTTCTTTAAAAGTAATGCCTTACTTTACTTAATTACTCACTGCTGAAAGTAATTTGTTACACTACTAGTTACATTACTTTTGGATTACTGCGTCACATCACCTGAGATGCACCATAACTTAAAGCCCCTACAAGGAACTTTCATTTTGAGTTGATTTTGGCGACCCTGTGGACAAAAGCGGTAGCGTTTTGCCGTAATGAAGCCTACATTTCCCATGAGCTCTAGCGCGTATTGTCGTAAAGACGCTTACCTGGCTCGCGCATGTGTTTGTTTTGGGGATGAATGAAACAACAAGACGGGAAAACTTTGCCCCCGCTCCTATCGGGGATCCCAGTTCACCTCTGCCGCGCCCCAGCTCCACCTCTCCAGCGTAAGCGCCACCACCGCCGGGGTAAACGCAGCGGTCGGCTGGTAAGGCTGAAGGCCTGTTTGGCGAGCACTTCCACGGCTTCTTGGACTGAGTATGGAGCGGTGCCTCACCTCTTTATTTCTCAGCACTCACTGGACCCTGTCGACGCCTGGCTGGTACCTGTCGTCGGCCCGGATGAGGTGTTCCAGCCCCATGGCCCCTGCTCTCCTCGTCCCTGCTGGCGCGGGGTGAATCTGCGCAACCTACGGCCTCTGTGTGTGGCTCCCCGGATATCTAACGCCGTAGACTCGTCGGGCTGGTAAATGCTAGATCGCTAATGAACAAAACGTTTATCCTGAAGGATTTCCAGACTTCCCAAGGATTGGATTTTCTCTGTGTGACTGAGACATGGCTGACTGTTGGTGAGTCCAGTGCTTTCACAGAACTTTTACCCGATGATTGCTGCTATTTTAACTCCCCGCAGACGTCGGGTCGAGGAGGAGGAATAGCGACTATTAATAAGAGTCACTATAAATGTAAGTAGCTAGGTAAGATGATGTGTGCCGTTTGAGTACCGTAAATCGTTTCGTCCTGGAAGCGACCTGGGGCAGACCCGGAGCCAGTGTATGGATATACACTATATAGAAATAGCTTGTCTTCACACCGATGGTCTCATTTGCTGTTGTAGGTCACGTACAGACATCAGCAGAAACGAGAGACTTTTGCATATCCAGTTAAACGTTCCTTGTAGTGGCTTTAATTGCCAAATAACAATATAAAGTTAAAGCTTATGTACGTATGCCCAGATCAGCACAAATCCTTATTTAAAAATATGGACGACATACACAAAATCTCTTTTATGCTCTTTAATACAACAAAGTCAACAGCAAAGTTGTGAAAATCAGCCCAAACACTTAACAGAAAAATGTGTCAAGAACAAGGCCACAGTACTGGCAGCAACAATGAAGTTGTCCTCGTAGGACCCTATTGTGATCGCACTGTTTATCATTATTCTTAGTGGTTCAAGCCCGTGGGGCCTGGGGAACACGTATGCAAGCAAACGCGTTTCCCAGAAACTATTGTTTTTGTTCAGATTTTTATTAGGGGTCAAAGCCCACGGGGCCTAGGGAATGCGTATGCAAGCAGAAGCATTTCCCAGGACCAGCGGTGCTGGGAAACCAATTGTTTTTGTTCAGATTTTTATGAGGGGTCCAAGCCCGCAGGGCCTGGGGAATGCGTATGCAAGCAGAAGCATTTCCCAGGAACAGCAATGCTAGGAACCCTATTGTTTTTGTGTGGATTTTTCTTATTATTAGGGGTCCAAGCCCGCGGGAGCTGGGGAACCCTATTGTAATTGTGCTTTTCATTATTATTTATTAGGGCCCGAGCGACGACTAAGTCTTTCGTGAGGACCCTATTTTAATCGTGCTGTTTATTATTATTATTTATTAGGGCCTGAGCAATGACGAAGTCGTCCGTGAGGACCCTATTGTAATTATGCTGTTTATTATTAGGGCCCGAGCGACGACAAAGTCGTCCGTGAGGACCCTATTGTAATCACGCTGTTTATTATTATTACTACGGCCTGAGCGACGACGAAGTCGTCCTTGAGGACCCTATTGTAATCGCGCTGTTTATTAGGGTCCGAGCAACGACGAAATCGTCTGTAGGACCCTATTGTAATCGCACTGTTTATTATGATTATTTATAATAATGAGGGTCCGAGCGACGACAAAGTCGTCTGTATGACCCTATTGTAATCGCGCTGTTTATAATTATTATTAGGGCCCGAGCACCAGCCAAAGGCCGGGCGAAGGAAATAGGGCACGAGCGACAACGAAGTCGTCCGTGAGGACCCTATTGTAATCGTGCTGTTTATTAGGGCCCGAGTGATGACGAAGTCGTCCGTGAGGACCCTATTGTAACCGCGCTGTTTATATTATTATTGTTTATTATTAATATTAGGGCCCGAGCAACAACAAAGTCATCCGTGAGGACCCTATTGTAATCGCGCTATTTATTATAATTAGGTCCCTCACCACCAAATATGTTTGGCTTTTTGATGGCTTCAGCGACCTCATATCCTCATGACAATTGATGCACAGGTCAAGAATGGCGAGCTCTTACATCTGATAGGGGCGTCGCCCATGGGGGGGACAAAATGCCTCTATAGTGCCCCATTGAAATTTTCAAAAACGCACATAAAAGTCTCTGGCACCAATGGTCTACTCCAAACAGGAAGTCGGCCGTTTTGATTTTGACTTGTCATTTTGTTGTGATTACCACGTTGTATTTTAACGAACTAGTCCTAGGGATTTTATCCAATCGACTTAAAATTTTTTACAGATCATCCAGAGATCATGCAAAAGTTATTAAAAGATTTTCTCTATGTCAAGGGGTGTGGCCACTATGGTGCCTCCCTCGCCACTAAATACGTTTGGTTTTTTGATGGCTTCACCTACCTCATATCCTCATGAAAATTGACACACAGGTCAAGAATGGTGAGCTCTTGCTTCTGATAGGGGCGTCGCCCATGGGGGGTCAAAATGTCTCTATAGCGCCCCCTTGAAATTTTCAAAAACCCCTCCCCACAGGGTTTTGTTTTTGGAGTTGCAACATGAAAATTGGTACACATTTGTATGTTCTCCAGACGCACATAAAAGTCGCTGGCACCAATGGTCTACTCCAAACAGGAAATCGGCCATTTTGATTTTGACTTGTCATTTTGGTGTGATTTCCACATGTTGTGTTTTAATGAACTAGTCCTAGGAATTTCATCCAATCGACTTCAATTTTTTTACGGATCATCCAGAGACCATGCTGATCAAAAGTTGTGCGCTGCATGTCTGACGTCAAAGGGCGTGGCTGCTATGGTGCTGCCATTTTTGATGCATCGCCATGCATATTCAAGCAGCTCTCTCTCCCACATAATTCATCCAAACTGCTTCGAAATTTCTGTACATGATAAGAGCCCCGCCCTCAACGCCTCCATATGCTCGTAGCCAATCTCACTCATGGCGCCACCTTGTGGAAACAGGAAATGCCCTATTATACATTGACATTGTCCGATTTGCTCGAAACTTCACATGTGTGATGATGGTCTACCCCTGAACGCACCTGCCCACATCTAGTTATGCCCGTAGCACCACCTGGTGGATAAAAGAAACATTGCATTTTTTCGCTCCTGCCAGGTTTTTTCTCCCTTCTGGCTTCGCGCCACAGTCCCCACATGCCTCACGCCCCTGCGTTTGCATGAGGGAGCAAGGGCCCAATCACAGCTGCTTGCAGCTTGAATTAGGGCCTGAGCGACGACGAAGTCATCCAAGGACCCTATTAAAATCGCGCTGTTTATTATTATTATTAGGGCCTGAGCGACGACGAAGTCGTCCATAGGACCCTATTGTAATCGCGCTGTTTATTATTATTATTATTATTATTAGGGCCAGAGCACCTAGCGGTGCGAAGACCCCATTGAAATGCAAGGAGTTTTTATTATTAGGGCCCGAGCACCTAGCGGTGCGAGAACCCTATTGAAATGCAAGGATTTTTTATTATTATTAGGGCCCGAACACCTAGCGGTGCGAGGACCCTATTGAAATGCAAGGATTTTATTATTATTATTAGTAGTAGTAGGGCCCGAGCACCTAGCGGTGCGAGGACCCTATTGAAATGCAAGGATTTTTTATTATTATTATTATTATTATTCCTCCAAATGAATTGCCTTTTTGGGAGGCTTAACATACCCGAAAACTCATGAAACTTTGCACACATCTCAGAACTGGTGAAAAATTTAATATTTTAAGGGTCTCGTGTGCGGGTTCCAAAAAATGGCTCAGTAGCGTCCCCTACAAAAGTTTGAGGAAACAGCCCCTGAAGCTAGTTTAACCTACGCAACTCAGCAGGCTTATGAAACACTCCAGGACCTACAAAAAAGCCTCTTGGAGGCATGCTCTAAACCCAACAGGAAGTTGGCCATTTTGAATTTACTGTGCAATTTTGGTGCATTTTTGGCCATTTCCAGGGGTCATAAATGAACGAATGAGTCCTAGAGATTTCATCCGATTGACTTTAAACCTTGGTCTGTCCCATCCCAAGACCTTGAAGATGAAAAGTTATCAAAAGCTTGAGTTTTCGTCAATGCGTGTGACCGTGGTATGGCGTCAAAGTTAGGGGTCTCGCCACTAAACAGGAAGTAGTTTATAACTCCAGCATACATGGTCCAATTTTGGCCAAACTTCACAGGATTGATGACAGTCCCGCCCTGAACACATCTACATGTCAATAATTAAAGATAAACATAGCGCCCCCTACTGGCAATGGGAAATGTCATGTTTTAGACTTTCATGTACATCTCCTACAGACTTGACCAGATCCACTTCAAACTTGGTGAAAAAAGGCATAAGACGTTGATGATGCTTTATTGTGGAAACTGTGAGTGTTCATCAAAGGGCGTGGCCACGGCCTGGCGGCGAACTTTGATATTTCACCGTGATGATAAACGTTGCTGTAACTTGACTCCACCTAGGGATATCTTGCCAAAACTTCACACATATGATGACAGTCCAGCCCTGAACACATCTACAAAGGAATTTTGAATCAGCGCCATAGCGCCACCTACTGGCAACAGAAGGATACTTTATACATTCTTTGATGTTCCGCTTCTAGCAGGTTAATCAGACCCACCTCAAACTTGCTGGTCTAAGTCCTTAGACCTTGATGATGCTTAAAAATGAAGCTTTTTAGTTTTCATCAAACGCTGTCACCGTGGCGCCGCCTTGTTCGCCATCAAACACGATGTTGTTTTGAAGGGACAAGGGATGCTTGAAAACTCACCAAACGTGGCATACACATCACAAGTCACAAGTCCTGTTGTCTGATGTGATTTTTGTGCTTTGATGCACAAAGATGGCTCAACAGCACCCCCTAGAATAATTCAATTAAGCAGCCCCCAAAGCTGCTTTGACCTGCATGTATGAAACTTGGTAGGCACCTGTAACAGTCTATCACATACAAAAAAGCCTCTTGGAGCCATGCTCCAAACCCAACAGGAAGTCCGCCATTTTGAATTTACTTGTGCAATTTTTGCGCGTTTTTTCCCATTTCCAGGGCTTGTAAATTAACGAACTTGTCCTACAGATTTAATCAGATTGGCTCCAAACTTGGTGGATGTAAGCGTGACTATGTTGTGACCAAAAGTTATTACAGGATTTGCCCAATGTTGAATGGCGCGCCCGCTGCCTAGCGTTGAATCTTGAGGTCTCGCCATGAAAAACGAAATTGCTGTAGCTTTGGCATAACTGGTCCAATCTCCACCAAACTTCACATGATTCATATTAGTCCTGCCCTGAACACATTTTCATTACCATATTTCCTGATAATCATAGCGCCACCTAGTGTCGAAAGGAAGTACTTCTTATCAGACACTGAACTTTGGATTAACCTGAAATTTCAGTGCTGTGGTCTATATTTGATGTTCTCAAACATGACATATCATTAGTGTCTACGCACACTGCAGAGGGTTTACTTTTGATGTCTCGCCATGAAACAGGAAATTGCTATAAATTTGGAGTAAATGGTCTGTTGTCCACCAAACTTGACATGATTCATATTTGGCCCACCCTGAACACACTTATATGACAATATTCTGTGATAGTCATAGCACCACCTAGTGGTGAAAGGAAGTACTTATTACCAGACACTTTGGATTAACCTGAAATTTCAGTGCTGTGGTGTGTATTTGATGCACACAAACATATCATCATCATCATATCATTAGTGTCTATGCGTGCTGCAGAGGGTTTAATTTTGAGGTCTCGCCATGAAACAGGAAATTGCTGTATTTTTGCCGTAAATGTTCTGATCTCCATCAAACTTCAGATGATTCATATTAGTCCTGCCCTGAACACATTTATGTGACCATATTTCCTGATACTCATAGTGCTACCTAGTGGTGACAGGAAGTAGGTCTCAAACACTTATCTTTTGATTTATCTGAAAGTTAAATGCTGTGGTGTATATTTGATGTATAAAAACATGATGTATAATTACTGCACTCTCCAGCTCCCTCTAGTGGAAAGAGAAAGTGATACAAAATGTGAAATATGTCATTCCAGCACTGTATCAGGGATATGCCAAGTCACTCCTGCATGCGATGTCTAACTTTGACAGAAATGAATTGACACATCAGAAGACGTCCTGCCAGCACCCTCGAGTTGCGTGAAGGTGTGAGGGCCCGTTCATTGCTGCTTGCAGCTTTAATTATTATTATTATTCTTGCGACATTTCGTGCCCTTTCCACATTCCTCTGGCCACATCCGACATTCGATATTTTTGGGCGGTTGCACATGGTTGGCGAGAAATGCCGAAATAGCGCCCCCTACAAATTTTCAAAAACCCCTCCCCTTTGGGGTCAGTTTGTTGTAGGCAAACAAAATTTTGTATGCACATATGTCATACCGAGACGCACAAAAAAGTCTCTTGACGTCATGTTAAAATCCCAACAGGAAGTCGGCCATTTGTTTTTAATTTTTTCGTTACAGCGATTTCCACAACTTAAATTTGAACGAACTCCTCCTTGGGATTTCTTCTGATCGACTTCAAAGTTGGTACAGATCATCCTGAGAACATGCTGATCAAAAGTTATTCAAAGCTTTTCTCTATGTCAAGGGGCGTGGCCGCTAGGACGTGATAAATTTTGGCGACTTCTTGTTTTCTTGCCATTGAATTTTGAACGGCCCTCCCGCCCAGCAGCTTCAAACTTGCTGGACATGATGATGGCTCCACCCCGAATGCCCCAATATGTTAATATCCCACCTTACTCAAAGCGCCCCCCGGTGGTAACAGGAAGTGACCAGTTTTTACTTTAACATGCACTAATGCCACAAACTTGACCGCATCAACTTCATTCCACTTCTAATGCATGCAGAACAAGTTGGTGAAGCTACCTTATGAACGCTGTGAAGCTATGTCTAATGGTGTCCATGTGGCGGCCTGGTGACTATCGATCCCTCGCCACTAAACATGTTTGGCATTTTGATGGCTTCAGCGACCTCATCTCCTCATGAAAATTGATACACAGGTCAAGAATCGCAAGCTCTTACATCTGATAGGGGTGTCGCCCATGGGGGGGACAAAATGCCTCTATAGTGCCCCCTTGAAATTTTCAAAAACACCTCCCTATAGGGTTTTTTTTTTTGGAGTTGGAACATGAAAATTGGTACACAAGTGTATGTTGTCCAGACGCACATGAAAGTCTCCGGCACCAATGGTCTACTCCAAACAGGAAGTTGGCCAATTTGATTTTGACTTGTCATTTTGGCGTGATTTCCACATGTTGTATTTTAACGAACTAGTCCTAGGGATTTCATCCAATCGACTTCAGTTTTTTTTACAGATCATCCAGAGACCATGCTGATCAAAAGTGCTCTGCATGTCTGTAGGTCAAAGGGCGTGACTGCTATGGCACTGCCATTTTTGATCCATCGACATGTATATTCAAGCAGCTCTCTCTCCCACATAATTCATCCAAACTGCTTCAAAATTTCTTTACATGATAAGGCCATCTTGCTCATGGTGCCCCCTTGTGGAAACAGGAAATGCCATCTTTTACAATGCCAAACACCAACGTCAAGCTTCTGACCTAATCAATTACATTTTGTGGTCACATGACGATCAAGTCGATGAATCTCCACAGTGACACAAGTGTTTTGTCATGTTGCAGGCTGCCGCGGCGGTGGTGGCAACTTTTCATTCTTCGCCACGGAACATCAACTTGGTATAAATCCTTCATGCATAATCCGATTTGCTCGAAATTTCACGTGTGATGAGGGTTCCCCTGTGAACGCACCTGGCCACATCTGGTTACGATAGTAGCTCCACCTGGTGGATGAACAAAATATTGCTTTTTTTTTTTGCTCCTGCCAGGTTTTTTCTCCCTTCTCTCTTTGCGCCACAGCCCCCACGTGCCTCAGGCCCCCACGGTTGCATGGGGGAGTGAGGGGCCCAATCACAGCTGCTTGCAGCTTTAATTAGGGCCCGAGCGACAACGAAGTCGTCCGAGGACCCTATTGAAATTGCGCTGTTTATTATTAGGTCCCGAGCAACGATGAAGTCGTCCGTAGGACCCTTCGCGCTGTTTATTATTATTATTATTTTTATTATTATTCCGACATTTTGTGTCCCAATTTCACCCTTTTCCCAAATTTCAAAATGCTTCTAACTTTACACATTCGTCCGGCCCGATCCGAAATTCAATATTTTTGGGTGGTTGCACATGGTTGACGCGAAATGCCGAAATAGCGCCCCCTACAAATTTTCAAAAACCCCTCCCCTTGGGGTTAGTCTGTCGTAGGCAAACAAAATTTGGTACGCACATATATCATACCAAGACACACACAAAAAAAGTCTGTTGACGTTATGGTAAAATCCTAACAGGAAGTCGGCCATTTTGTTCTGAATTTTTTCGTTACGGCGACTTCCACAACTTAAATTTGAACGAACTCCTTCTAGGGATTTCGTCCGATCGACTTCAAATTGGCTACAGATCATCCTGACAACATGCTGATCAAAAGTCATTCAAAGCTTTTCTCTATGTCAAGGGGCGTGGCCGCTAGGCTGTGACAAATTTTGGTGACTTTTCGTTTTCTTGCCATCGAATTTCGAACGGCTCTCCCGCCTACATACTTGATCTCAGCAGCTTCAAACTTGCTGGACATGATGATGGGTCGGCCCCGAAAGCCCCGATATGTTAATATCCCTCCTTACTCATAGCGCCCCCTGGTGGTAACAGGAAGTGACCAGTTTTTACTTTAACATGTACTAATGCCACAAACTTGACCGCATCAACTTCATTCCATTTCTCATGCATGCAGAACAAGTTGCTGAAGCTACCTGATGAACGCTGTGAAGCTAAATCTAATGGTGTCCATGTGGCGGCGTGGCAACTGTCGATCCTTCGCCACTAAATACATTTGGCTTTTTGATGGCTTCAACGACCTCATATCCTCATGAAAATTGCTACACAGGTCAAAAATGGTGAGCTCTTACATCTGATAGGGGCGTCACCCATGGGGGGGACAAAATGCCTCTAAAGTGCCCCCTTGAAATTTTCAAAAACCCCTCTCCATAGGGTTTTTTTTTTTTGGAGTAGGAAGATGAAAATTTGTGTATATGTGTATGTTGCCCAGACGCACAAAAAAGTCTCTGCCACCAATGGTCTACTCCAAACAGGAAGTTGCCCATTTCAATTTAAACCTTTAATTTTGGTGGCGATTTTGTGATTTCCACAACTTTGTATTTTAACAAACTCCTCCTACAGATTTTGTCTAATCAACTTAAGATTTGGTACAGATCATCCAGAGACCATGCTGATCAAAAGTTATTAAAAGCTTTTCTCTATGTCAAGGGGTGTGGCTGCTATGGCGCCTCCCTCGCCACCAAATACGTTTGACTTCTTGATGGCCTCAGCGACCTCATATCCTCATGAAAATTGACACACAGGTCAAGAATGGTGAGCTCTCACATCTGATAGGGGTGAAGCCCTTGTGGGGGACAAAATGCCTCTATAGCGCCCCCTTGAAATTTTCAAAAAACCCTCCCCATAGGGGTTTTTTTGGAGTAGGAAGATGAAACGTCACACCACGTCAGGATTAATTTACTCTGAGTTTTCACATAACTGCTTCAGTGATGCTTCTGTAGTGCCCCTTGAAAGTTTCAAAAACCCCTCCCCATAGGGTTTTTTTTTTTTTTTTTGATGAAGATGAAAATTGGTACATATGTGTAAGTTGCCCAGACGCACAAAAAAGTGTCCGCCATCAGTGCTCTACTCCAAACAGGACGTCAGCCATTTTGGCACCGATTTTGTGATTTCCACACCTTGTATTTTAACGAACTCATCCTACAGATTTTGTCCAATCATCTTCAGATTTGGTACAGATCATCCGGACACCATGCTGATCAAAAGTTATTAAAGGCCTTCCTCAATGTCAAGGGGTGTGGCCGCCATGGCGCCTCCATATTTGATGCATAGCCATGCATATTTAAGAAACTCTCTGTCCCACATACTTCATCCTAACTGTTTCAAAATTTCTGTACATGAGAAGAGCCCTGCCCTGCACACTTCCTATTGTCATACTCACTGTAACTCATAGCGCCCCCTTGTGGAAACAGGAAATGCCATATTTTTATATTGATAAACACCAACCCCATACTCAACTACACTTTGTGGCCATGTATTTATCAAGCTGATGAATCTCCACAGTGACACACGTGTGTTGTCATGTAACAGGCTGCCCATGGCGACTTTCGATCCTTCGTCATGGAATATCACGTCCTTATAACTCCATCATGCATTGCTCTTAATGGCTACAATTTGATATGTGTGATCATGGTCTGCGCCTCTACATGTCTGCATGGCAATATATTGGTCTTACTGGTAGTAGTAGTAGTGTAGTAGTAGTAGTATATTGATGCTCAAGGTGTCTTGTGGCATATCCATCCAGTTATTATGTGAGGGTATTGTGGGCTCATGGGAATGATGTGGGGGTGGGTTGGTAAATGAGAGCTATGTATGTATGTTTTATGTTTGATTGTGTTCATTGTAATGAAGTATGTTGTATGTTTTGTGTAGGACCCCCTTGAAAACACGATGGTTCAAGAGGCTATCCAGTAATAAACTTTAATCAATCATGAGTTAGCTTTTTATTAGCTTTTTTTTTGTCTAATTTATTTACACTCATATGTGGGCATCTATTTATACAGATTCGCTGAAATGTTGTCTTTTGTTAAGTTGCTAATTGAACTGTAAAGAATGACTTTTGCATGGAAGAAGAGGTCTTGGTCTACAGATCTACTGCCTACAAAGGAACCTCTGAAATATTGGCCATTGCCCCAAGAAGTTATATTGTAAGATGAGGATATTGATCACCTCGACATTGGCTGTCAGGGATTAATAAAGGCTTCGAATCTTAAATCGAGGGTGGGTTTTGAAATTTCCTAAATTAGTACGCCTACCAGTGGCAGGAGATCAACATGTCCTCATATCTTCATGACAGAGTAAGTTGTATATGACCAGTCAAAGTCGCAGTTTTTAACACATGGTTAATGTTTTAGGTTTAGGCAACACAACTACGAAGTTAGTCTTAGAAAAAAAAAGGTCATGGTTGGGGTTTGTTAGATACTTACATTCTTAAATCATGCAATGTAAGTTATATGACACAATGATGTATGTCACATGATGTTATAGTGTCAAGAACAGTGCCTCCTGGGTCAAAGTCCTGTGTTTGTTTGATGCATCACTCCACTTTGTTACTCTTTGTACAATGTCACCTGGCTGGAGGCGGCTGCGGCTCAGGAGGTAGCACAGGTCATCCACTAATCAGAAGATTGACGGTTCAATCCCTGGCTCTGTCTGCATGTCAAAGTATCCTTGGGTAAGATACTGAAACCCAAATTGCACTAAATGGCTGTTCCACTGGTGTGTGAATGTGTGTGAATGGGTACAAAGAAGACTAGAGAATCACTGTACAAGTGCAGTGCATTTATCATTTACTTCCTCCTTTGCTCTAGTCATAATCACTAAGGCCACTAGAGGGTGGCGCCTGACAGTAAAAGTAAAGATGGGTCCTAATAAGCTGCTTGCACAAATGACCTGTGTTGTCATAATTAGGAGGAGCAAAGTCTCCCCATGTTCCATATCCACTTTTTGGACAGGATTAGACAGGATGTGTGAGCGCATGCATATACAGGAGATGTGTGAATATTCACATGTGAACACCATCCCACATATGCAGAAGCAAATGACCCATCCACGCACACACACACACACACACAACCATAACTCTCTGAAGCATGACAGCAAGGTTGGCTTCATCCCTGGGGGCTTTCATTTACTGCCCAACATAATGCCACATCCCCAAACCCCCCATCCCAATCTCTGTCTCTGTCTTTCTCTGTCTCTGTCTCTGTCTCTCTCTCTCTCTCTCTCTCTCTCTCTCTCTCTCACACACACACACACACACACACACACAGAGTCCTTATTGGTTATTATCTGGGCTGTTGGAGCCTATGTTGATACCTAATGAAGGGCCAGGGTTGCCATTTCTCAGCTGACGGTCACCATGGTTACGAGTGAATGGGGGGAATTAGTGAATTCAAAAGAGAGGAGAGCGAAATCTGATGGAGATAAATGCACTAGGGGGAGAGGCAGTTGAATGCTAAATCTGATTTGATGTATTTGTTTTTTTCTGCTTGTGCAAAAACACAGACAAACCAAGTGACAACATGTTCATAAAGACTGTGTTTGATAGCAGAGGATTGTATTGATTTATTTATTCCATTTTTGACAAGTATTTGACAAGGAGTCATGAAAAAAAACCTTTAATTCAACCAGTTTGCTTTCTAACAAGATGAATAATGTACTTAAAGAACGATTCAGATGATTTCTTATTTTCATAGTTTGGATCATCATTCCTATCTGTTAGTAGCTGAGAACCAGAACCACAGAAAGTTTGAATGCTGAATATAAAGGAGCAATATTTGTAGGAGACGGAGGTTGCCTTTACTTCTTTGCTTGTAATTGAAAATCCTGAACACCTGGGATCTAAAATTTTGAGTGACACAATATTGTTGTTTTCTTCTCTTTCTTTCTCATTTTCTCCTCTTTCACTTCTTTTTTTTTCAAATTCTTTTTTGTCTTTGTTTCTTTCTCTCAGTCTTCTTCCTTGCTGCTTCTCTTGTACAGTAAAACTCCCCAAGCTCTGGCTCCTCTTCCACTGCCAGTCACCATTTCTTTCTGATTTGTTATCAGGCTTGTCTGATGAACCGTTTGTCCTTTACCTCAAAGACATAATTACGTTTTGAGAGGAACAGATGACATGAGGGGCCAGATTAATCACAACACTAAATTCAATTCTGAAGGAAAGTTGTGACATGGTGGGCGATGATTCTACACATTGTCTGCAAGCAGGATTGTACATCTCCAACAATGAGATGTGGCAGGGCTAATACTGCATGCACGCTGTGGCTTAATGAGAAGACACTCAGGTCAGGATGTTGAGACACCTGTCAGCCTCAACAGAAAACTGCAGTATCCTCTGGACAGGATCTGTCAGTGTGTGTGTGTGTGTGTGTGTGTGTGTGTGTGTGTGTGTGTGTGTGTGCTGTCTGAATGTTTGGGTTGCTGTAGGCCTTGTTCCAGTCAAATATTTAAGTTTATTCCATCAATGATCCATCAAGTTAAATAAATAACACAAAGTAATTTAAATGATAAGGAATATAATATAACGCAGGCCATCATGACATGAAACTCAGGGTTACATACTGATTTCTCTCCAACCTACGTTTGAAGATCATATTTGAGTGCCCTGTTTACTTGAAGGTATGTCTTCTGTTTACACTGCGTGAAAAAATGTATACTTAATGATCTAATAAGTAATTTTTTATTTATTTTTTGTTAAATTATGTTTATGTTTTCAAACATATTTTTGGAATTATCAAATGTTAGATTCATTTTGGTCAAATGGTGGTTTGTTGAGATTTTTCTGAGATTTAGACATAAATAAATGTGATTTACTTAGCTTTTCACCAAAGGTGACAATGAACTTCGGGCATTCTGCAAACATTTGCATTTTTTCAATCTTGTTTATCTACACACACGTAAGCCTTTGTGTCAGCATGAAGCTGACAGGGGGGTACAATAGGTTGAGGAAAATACTATGTGATTTTGGATCGCAGCAGGGAAGCCTCGGCAGGCCTTCCTGAGGCTAAGTGGCGTTAACCTCTTTCTCTCATGGGGCCCAGACAAAAGCCCCAGAGGAGTGCTAATAATCACCACTCTATGTGCCCCCTCCCCCTCCCCACAACACACCAGCTCCAGCCCTCATGCCTGGTCTCTACAGGGTAGAATTATATGGAGACATTTTACCACAGAAATGTATCAAAACTTAAAATGAGCCTATACATTTTGTAAAACAAGCAGAAATCTTAAAATGACTTTCTGTGGAAATAAGTATGGGAAAAAAGCTTTTTTCTGCCGGATACAGTGAAATATGGTTTGATCAAGGTCTGGATTAAAATGATTCCTCAGGAAAATAAATTATGTTAATATGAAATGATGTTTGAGGCATATTTAACTATTTGCCTCGGCTAGAAATATAGAACATCTTAATTTAAAGCTCACATGTAAAAGATAAAGGCAGGTAAAGAACAATACAAGAGACTTTGAGAATTTACTCTAGCTCATTGCTCTGCACACAGATCACCACCCTCCTCTCCAACCAGAAGAAAAAAAACACAAAAACAAAACACATGACAAGTACAAGATTCATTGATTTAAGTTCACATGTTCATGCTATTAAATGTTTATCACTTGTATTGTATGTGTGAGTGCCTAAGCAATAGAGACCCTTTTCCACTGGACAACACACACACACACACACACACACCTATTAACATCTGGCCTTTGTCCTGAGTGCTTGTCTTAAGTGCTAAATGGTTCAAGACAACTTAACTTCATTTAAAATAAAATGATACAAAAATGAACTGTTTCTCAATATTTTCATCTTTCCCAATGTGCAAAAGGGCCTTTTTTACATTTTTTAGTGATAGGTTACAATCGGCATTCATTCCCAGGACAAATGATTCTGCAGTAGTCACAGGTATTTATTGGCTACAGCTTCAATTGACAGTGATGGAGACATGACTTGGGTGGATGCTTTCATTTTCACCTCTTTTCTAGCACAATTCACACATTCTGTCTGTCTCCTTCCAAGCAATGCTTGAACATTTTCACTAGCCTCCATGCTGCCTCCTACTGTTTACTAATCCCTTTCTTGGTGTGTTCATGATGTCAAACATGACACACCAGTCAAAAACAAAAACAGAAAGGTATACTTGTCTACAAAACAAACAAACAAAAAAATGCTAGCTGGTATATAAAGCCTGCATGTGCGTGCATGTGTGTGTTGAAGGGGACTGAACAGCTGAGGGTGGGGGAGGTATTGAAGTGGGAATCACTGGTGTGTAACAGCACACATGCTCCACCTTGATTGCCTTGGTTTTTACCACCAACCCCACAGCATTGTCTCTTCTTCTATTCCCTATTTTCCTCCTGAAACCATGCTTTCATGTCACTCCTCTGCTGTCTGTCCCTCACTCCCTCTGAGACTGGATGGACAGCAGAAAGGACGGGAAAAACAAAATGAGGAAGGACAAAAAGAGCTGCTAAAAGATAACAGACTTAAAAAGGCAGTTAAAGTGGCACAAAAATCCTTGATTGATCCTTGATCCTTGATTTACGGTCAATATTTAATTATAAGTGTAACATATGTCTTATGGACATAATCAGAATCAGAATCAGAAATACTGGGGCATCGGTAGCGTAGTGGATAGTGCTGGCACCCCATGTACAGAGGCATTGCCAGGCTGCAGCGGTTGCAGGCTCGAATCTGGCTCGCGGCCCTTTGCTGCATGTCAGTCCCCACTCTCTCTGTCTCCCCATTTCACTCTCTGTCCTGTCATTAAAGGCAATAAGCCCACACAAATAATATTTAAAAACCAAAATCAGAAATACTTTATTGATCCCCGAGGGGGAGATTGTTGAAATGGTACATGTCCATAAATTTAAAACTCAATGATACAGCAGAACCAAATATATTGTTGAAAAGGTCTCAGCATGAAGAGTAATATTTGGCACTATAACAATTTTACAACTTTAGCAACTACCGTTGCTAAGATGGAACCGTTACGCTTTGTGCTACCTGCAAAATCGAAATTTATTTCAAACTAATCAAGACTTTGTGCACACACCCAACATAGACGCAGTGTTATTACTAGTTCAGCTGTACTGGATGTTGCATATAGTCAGTAGATATATATTTTACAACCCTCTTTGCAAACTGGAGGAACTACAAAGCAGAAACCCGATTTCTATAGAATACTAGCTAAAATATCTGCAATAAACCAGCATCTTTACTTTTTCCTAACACAGATCATCGTGCTGCAGTCTATTTACTAGTTTGGCTGTACTAGATATTTGATATGTTTAGTAGATAAAGCTTTTTACAGCCCAGTTTCTTTGCAAACAAAAACAACAACTCTGGTGCTGATTTGGATCAAGCTGAACGGTGCAGCTCTAGAGAATTGTCATTTGTGCTTTTTGTTGTTTTTTGTTTTAATCTTAGTGATTTTCCTAGAATTGGAAGTTGTAAATTCTGAACTAAGGACACGTTCCTGATTTTGTGTGAAGAAATGTGGTGACACAACACAAAGACAATGATTCAAACAATGTGCAGTCTAAATGTGGGTTTTGCAGCATCCATAGCAGCCACTATAGCAATGATTTTCTGGCAAACCTGAAATATTCTTCCTAATAGATCATAAACATTTACTGAATGAAGATTGTAAAAATAAAATGCACATTTCTTGCTAGAAACCTTATCACACTCAACACATTTTAATGTTGGCAATAGCTTAAAGTGTTGCATTTTACACTGACAATGAAGTTACGGTTTGCACTGTTCCTTTGTTTCCATCTAACGATACTTGGTAGTCATGTGATGTTAATGCAGGCCAATAGAAAAGAATGGGCCAAAAAACAGGCATCTCCCAATTTTACAGCCGTTATTGTGAAAAATCTTTTAGGCTGTGGACCACTGTAGCTATTACACATTTTTACGTGAGACTGCGGTGCCTGCATTAATAAGATGAAAGTGAAAAAAAGGGGGGAGACAGAGAAAAGGAATAATGTGTAGGAACAGAAGGGGTGAGGGTGGGGAGGGATGGGGGAGGTGAGGATGCAGGATCTGGAGGGAAAGAGATAACGGGTCTCTTTCATTCTGAGTTGTCATGTGAGTGGCGTATCACAGTGAGCAACTGGCCAACAGAGATTGGGCCAGGGTCCACCACAGTAATCAGCTCTCCAAACACACACACGCATGCACGCACGCACGCACGCACGCACACACACACACACACACACACACACACCCAAAATGCATCTTATCAATGATTAAATTTACTTAGACGGGGTATTCATCAAAACCTGTACACTCAGTAAACCACTTTTAATCCAACAAAGCAGTATTTGAAAAAAATTAAGTAAATGGTACTGTCCTTAGAGAGCACTTTTCTACCTTAAGCGATTTACATTTTGTCTCCATTCTTGCCCACACTCTGACACTGATGGCTCTGGCCTGCAGCGGGAGCAATGTGGGTTGCACGGTCTTGCTCAAGGACACTTTGACATGGGCAACTGGACAACCCACTCTACCTCTTGAGCCACTGTCACCTTGTAGGTACAGGTGCAATGCGACCTGTGCTTTATCATAGTGGCTGCTTCTCATCAACTCCTTCCCAGCCCTACATGGGACTGACCTCTTGATCTTTGTCGCTCCTGTAGGTATTTGACAGACTAAAGAATAATGGCACGAATTCAGGCTCTTTTGCCACATCAACAGCAGGGCCTGAGGATAGTGATGCCAGTGTCTTTGTTCTGTATCAGTGGTGAATAAGCAGCCATTACTTCTTGTTTAAAAAATTATCATACTTTTAGACATATGTAGATCTGTGGATTTTACAGATATGTACTTGTGGAGTGTGGACCTTGTGGAGTGTGGACTTGTCACTGCCAAGTGTTCGCATTCACAATTTATCAGGGTAGCCAGGGGTTTCAACTGAACTTGTCCAAAAAATTACTAATATATATATATATATATATATATATATATATAGTATATGTATAAAATATTCCTAGAGTCTGAGTGAAAACATGTTGTTCTGGGTTTGAATTTTTATCTACAAGGTCATCACTGTAAACATACAAAAATCTCCGAAATTGCTGCTGTAATGTCAACCATTTCAGCATGTAACATGTACATACACATGCATGGGTATGCAAGTACATTCAACCCAGCAGCATTCTGACATGCAGATAATGTCTGGACAGCGTGGCCCCTGCCACTTGACACTCCATGAAGCCACTGATACAGTCCACAGAGGTCCCACTGAGGATGGAATAATGTGAGGAAAATAGAGTGGGTTTGTGCTGTGAGGATGATGGCTGACACCGCATTTCTGGCATTTACAACAGAAAAAATGATAGCCCAGAGTACATATCAAACTGAGAAGCTTGTTTGCATCTTCATAGATCTTCAGCAAAATAAAAAACAAAAGGAAACAAACAAACAAAAAAAACCCACAAATGGTTCTCAAAAGGAACACATGAATACAATAGAATACAAATAAAATTATAGGATAGAAAATAAACAGAACAAAACAAAAAGTGAAATAAAATACAGTATACAAAATGACATCACAAACAACCTAAACCTGACCCAGCATTTACCTTGACCCAGATGATACAACATATGTTTTACCAACTGCAATTTAGACCAGTGGTTCCAAACTGGTGGGTCACGGTCCAAAAGTGGGTTGTGGGTCCATTCTGAATGGACCGCAAGTAATGAAGGAATGTTTCAAGTTTGTTCAAAACACTTTATTTTGAAATACAGCAAATTTGTCAATCAGAGCTTTAATTTTGAAGTGCAGTTTCCTGCTGCACAGTGGGTGAATAGCTGACAGCTACTTAAAAGAGACAGCAAACTAGTTTGGCAACATAGCCAAACACAAGTATGATGCCACTCAATATACTGGACTGTGTGGACCTTAAACCAGGGGCGTAGCCATCATTTCAGAAGTGAGGGGGACAAATTGTTCAGAAGGTCTATTGAGTGATTTATCATCCTCTCGCATTCAGTTGCACCTCTCCTTAGCAGCTAAAGAGCCACATAACACAGCCACAGTACAGCACCAAGGTGACCGACTTTAGTTCTTTAAAATTATATACTATCAAAGTCTAAAGGTTAGATGCCAAACTCTGGTTGAGTTGATACAGAATGGCCCTCAAGCATCTACAGGTGCCAAATGACAATACTGAACACAAAAAGTTCAGTTAAACACCATTCCTGTTAGCAAGTTATTAGCACACAAAATGGAAGTGACAAGGTAACAGGGTATTATGCCACATAATTTTTATTTAATGGCATGAAGACAGAAAGTGACACAACACTAAATATATCGACATCAAGATGTATTTTACATTTTAGTCAAATATGGCAGCACAGATGTGCAACATTAATCAAATATTTTTAAGCCTGCTCCCTGTGCTACCTATTGCAATACAGACAAAAAACATTTTAGAGTATAAACAAGAGTAGTTCTGAAATAGCTGTGAAAATGAATCTTAGGGTCACTCTTATCCTATAGACATTTCCTTAGCCAGTTTTAATTTCTCTTTACCTGTGATGCCTTGGGCTGATAATTGGTGCTGCTGTCAGGTCCCTGTCCTGACAGCTGCCTGGTTTCTCCCTGTCCATCTTCTATCTATTGCAATAATATAGATAATAAATGTGCAAAGCAAAATTTATAATAGGATTAAGAATAGTAGTGGTGACATAGCTGTGGAAGTTGATCGCAATGTCACTATTATGCTCTAGATATTTTTCTCAGCCAGTTATATACAAGGATGCCCAGAAAATGTTGTGGATGCATGCCAATCTGGCAGCCAAAATTGGGTCAGATATTTTAACCAAAGGCACCATGATGCACATATGATTATTATCACACGTGTATACTGCCAGATACCAATATATACTTTCAACATATTGTACCACAGTAGCCAGAACTATAACAATAATATTATTACTTTCATTAATGTTGTCGTACTGTCATTACCGTCTGTCCTGCATCTCTCTCTCTCTCTCTCTCTCTCTCTCTTTCTGTCTCATTGTGTCATACGGATTACTGTTAATTTATTATGCTGATCTGTTCTGTACTACATCTATTGCATGTCTGTCCGTCCTGGAAGAGGGATCCCTCCTCAGTTCTCTGCTCTTCCTGAGGTTTCTACCGTTTTTTTTTTCCCGTTAAAGGGTTTTTTTTGGGGAGTTTTTCCTTATCTGCTGTGAGGGTCCAAAGGACAGAGGGATGTTGTATGCTGTAAAGCCCTGTGAGGCAAATTGTGATTTGTGATATTGGGCTTTAGAAATAAAATTGATTGATTGATTGATTGATTGATTGATTGATGATGTTGTGTGCTAGTTTTACATCATCACGCTTTGCATTACATTCATAAATGGACAAAGTGCTGTGAAGCCACCGGTTAAGATTGATTACAATTGTGGGAGCCCTTTGCCCACTTCCTTATTTATTGGAGGAGGTGGGAGGGTAGCAGGTGTGTGTGTGTGAGATGCCACATTTTTCACATTGTAACAAATGAACATCAGCACCAACACACACAACACTGCAGCCTTGCACCACAGCAATAAGGCTCATCATTGGGGTGTCTCCTCTCCTGCATGTTACTACACTTTGTCTCATGTTCTTTCTGTAGATGCGTAAGCAGCAGGCAGCAACTGTGATCTTGCCTCATCTAGATGTTTGAAGCACTGAGTGACAGATGAGATCAATCTGAAAAGCTCTTCTGTGACGACAGCAGAACCCACAGATCATCTCTATCCATTCTGGGGAGCTTGAGTCTCAGCCACATGTAACTGTTAGTCATGTTAGTTGAAGGGAAACCAGCAAATACGCAACCATTAAATGCCCAACATATCTGCAAAGGCAGCCACAGCTAACTGCGCTCCTAACTGAAATTTCTCGTCAAAATACTGCAGCATCTCTCTGCAACGCAGCAGTGGGGGTCTCTGACCAACCAGTGACTGTGGAGGCAGGTTGGCTTCCAGGCCACTGAGGGGAGTCATGCCACTGAACTTGTACGTGCTACCCTACACTCTGAGATAATCCATCATATCCGCAGCCGGGGCTCTCGTCTTTCAGTTGTTGCTTCCTTGATACACTGCTAGATGTCTGAAAGGGGCTAGCCAAACCATAATAAGAATGACTTACTGGCTTGATGGGGGGATCCTGGCAGAGAGATGTTAGTGGTGGACTCATGCAGAATGCTACTGTCCAGGACAAAGATGAGTTGTTATCATCTACAAATGAGGCCGTTGACTCAATGGTGATGATCAGAAGTGGCAGCAGCAGTGTGTTGCAGTTGGAGTAGGGCTCTTGACGTCATGCTCTTGAGCTTCTACTCACTCTCAGCGAGGCATCTTTACTCCCAGCGAGGCATCTTCTCAAAGCATCGGAAGTGATTCCTCTGCTGCTGATGTCTAACTTGAGCAGTGCCAAGCAGGCCTTCCAGGCTGGTGGCTGCCGAACACCACTCTCCGCGTGGTGTGCACTGAGGCCCTAATGAGGTTCCCTGCATGCTTGCCATTAGAGGAGAGTATTGTACATAGAGTCCAGTAAAGGGCTTCTTTGTTATTTCATGTCCTCCATAATCCAGTCCTTTTTTTTGTCCGAACTGCCATATTGTTTTATCCTCTGTTGTTCTCTGTCATGATGAAGTTTTGATTGCAGGTGACTTTAAGGTCCATGTCAATTAACATTATGGAGACTTTAATTTCAATCAACATGTGTAGGGCCTTACACAGAAATGTATTTATAGTTTAGTTAGGTTTTACTTTGCATCTGAATCTATCATCCTTGGTTTTAAGGGCCTTTTTTGTTTCTCAGATCATCTATGTCTTGTTTTTAACTATGTTTTATGCAAAATGATCTTAAATGACATTAGTGCTTCAAGATTTTCCTCATTATTTATGAAGTCTGGTGAATCCTTAGATTTCCCTGAAAACAGCAATGATTTAGTGAACTGCTTCAATGACATTTGCAAAACTGCCTTAGATAATGTTGCTAAACTGAAAAAAAAAAAAAAAAAAAAGTCTGCATCATCATTTGTATCACCTTGAATCACTGAAATAATCCCTGGCATAAAAAAGGAGTGTAGGAAGAGTGAGAGACTGGGAGACATCAAAGCAAAGCTCCAAGTATATTATATGCTTATAAATTTTTAATTACAATATTATGACAGTGAAATTAAAGATGCAAGAGCAAAATATTTTTCAATGCTCACCACCTCCAACCAGTAGAGGTCTGGTTTGAGGCTACTGATCATTTAGTTAACCCTGTTTCTCCTGCTGCTCAGTGCCTAAAATGCAGACTTTAAACTCCTTGTTTCCCGACAAATTCTCCATGGCTGCCTGTCTGACTACCAGAGAGCTGTCAAAACTGCCAAAACTGCCTACTTCTCTGCCATAGTCTCTAATAACAGCCATAAGCCCCAAGTTTTGTTTAATGTTCTTAACTCTCTCATTAATCCTTGTGATGTCTCCCCCCTTGTACCATCGCCTTCCCTGTGTAATGACTTATTTCTTTCTAAAAAAGCTTCTGCCCTCACACCCACCCTCCTTGTGTTGGGCCCATCTTAGACTCCTCTACCCTCTGCCCTGCTATGCTTGACCACTTTGAGCCTCTATCCCTCTCCCAACTCTCAGATGTAGTCAATCATCTGCGGCCTACAAAATGCCCCTCAGACAGTATACCCCCCATCTTCTCAGGGAAGTATTTGACTCAGTTGGAGATACCGTCTTACTGCTGATCAACACCAGTCTCAGTTCATGCTGTGTCCCCGTTGCCTTTAAGCATGCTGTGGTGAAATCTTTAATCAAATAGAAAAATCTGGATCCCTCCATCCTCTCAAACTTTAGGCCCATATCTCAGCTCCCCTATTTATCCAAGGTTCTAGAGAGAGCAGTATATAACCAATTGCAGTCTTTTTTAGCCCAGCACAACATTCATGAAAAGTTCCAGTCTGACTTCAAATCTAGACACAGCACTGAAACTGCCCTGCTGAGAGTCTTTAATGACTTGATTTTAGCTGCTGACTCAGGTAACTCTGTCATCCTGATGCTTTTAGACCTGTCAGCCGCCTTCGATACAGTTGACCACTCGATCCTGCTACACCACCTCGAGCAGTCTGTGGGCATTACAGGCTCTGCCCTTAGCTGGTTCAGGTCTTATCTAACAGATCGGACTTTTTCTGTGCAGTCAGGTCACTTTTCCTCTGCTGCAGCCCCACTGACCTACGGAGTCCCCCAAGGCTCCATCTTGGGCCCTGTTCTTTTCTTGTTGTATATCCTGCCTCTAGGTGATGTTTTTAGAAAGCACAAGATTTCACTCCACTGCTTTGCTGACGACGTCCAGATTTACCTGCCACTAAGGTCTCTAAGCAAGGACGCAGTGCAGCCTCTGCTGGATTGTTTGAGTGATGTCAAATCTTGGTTGAGCTCTAATTTCTTAAATCTTAATGAGTCCAAGACAGAGGTTATCCTGTTTGGAGGCCACATGTCCCCACGCAGCTCCGCAGATTACCCCAACATTCGTTCCTCTGTAAAGAATCTCGAGGTGGTTTTTGATAGCCAATTCAAATTTGACAAACAAATCAGTGCTGTTGTCAAAACTAGCTTTTTCCAGCTACGTCTTCTAGCTAAAACCAAGCCCTATTTCTCAGCTGCAGACTTTGAAAGGGTGATCTATGCCTTCATAACCACCAGATTAGATTATTGTAACTCCCTTTATGTTGGCCTGGATCAGTCCTCCCTCAACCGTCTACAGCTCGTCCAGAACGCTGCTGCTCGCCTCCTCACGGGCAAGAAAAAGCGCGACCACATCTCACCAGTCTTAGCCTCCCTCCACTGGCTCCCGGTCTGTTTTCGTATTGATTTTAAACTCCTTTTAATTGTTTTTAAAGCCCTCAATGGTCTGGCCCCTCTGTACCTCTCTGAGCTCCTTTTGCGCCACACCCCAACCAGAACCTTAAGGTCTTCGGACCAACTACTGTCACCTCGAGACTACTAAAGTCTCGAGGTGACAGAGCCTCCGCAGCAGCTGCCCCCAGGCTCTGGAACAGCCTCCCCCTTCACATTCGATCTTCCCAGTCCCTTGAGACTTTTAAATCCTCCCAAAAAACCTTTCTCTTCCTCCTGGCGAATCATTCAGCCTGAGCATGATGATCTCAAATTGTTGTTGTTTTTTTTTTGTTTTTTTTTAATTGCTATTTTAATGTTTGCACTGTTTGCTCTGTCTTTTTATCATTGTTTTCTACATCTATTTTATTTTTGTTATTGATGTTGTTTTAACTCTGTACCCCCAATGTGCAGCACTTTGGTCGACTGCCATCGTTTTAAACATGCTCTAGAAATAAATCCTGACTTGACCTGACTTTTCATAGAAAAGACTGATAACACTTAACCCATGATTCACTACTCCACTTCTTTATTTGATTTATTTGGACAATAACAGCAAATCACAACAGTGACAATGTCAAAATGTTATGTGAAAATACAATACATAATACAATGCAGTAAAAAGGCAGCATTGAGTAGTCTAGAATTTGTTAGTTAATTCAAGCAGCTTGTAACCACTTCCTTTATTCTTAGTTTAAAAAGTGTTGTCTGCTGATGGCTTCACCTCCTCTTCAGCATTGTCTATGAATGGGGTGCCTCGAGGCTCCATTCTGGAAACTATTTTATTTATTTCTTTTATGTGCTCCCTTTGGGCCATATTTTCAAGCAGTGCAACATTTCAGATCCTTTTTATTCAGATATTACTCAGCTGTACTTGTCCTGCAAACCATCTGAAAGAGCTTACAAGTTTACAAGTTACAGCTGGAAAAATACCTCAACTAATTAAATCCATGATCTACTTTCATACTCACTGGTGTTTCTGACCACAAGTAGCTGGGTTATGGACTTGAGTGTTTTCCAGCAGCAGATTTTTTGATTTGGGATGTATGAGAAATTCTCATGAAAGGCTTCAAGTAGCAATACCACAAGCTGAGCAATATACTTAAATGACTCTATATAATGGTAGCATATTAAAAAATAATTACATCATCAATTTAATCAATGTGGAAACTAATGGGGCTTTGTTGCCTGGTAAACCCCAAAATCTGACAGATTTTCAGATACTCAACTGTTTGGTTGAGATCAAAGAATAAGCTGGTGTCAGCACAGAGTACTGCCACATTCAGCCTGAGGGCATGTTGTGTGCATACACAATATGGCATGTGTCAGAGCAAACACACACAAACTCTCTCTCTCTCTCTCACACACACACACACACCCACAAAAGTGTTAGCAATCTGGGGTTCTCCCAGTAAATTAGTGGAGGTGATTGACAAGGACTGCAAATCCACTGCAGTAGTGAGTTACTTCCACAAAGTTCCAGTGACAGAGACCCGAGAAAGAAAATGTAAAGCTGGTTAAGCTCTGAACTGCTGCTAGGGGCTCAATACAGTAAGGTGATTTCTAAAAGAAAATCCTACTAATATTATCATGAACATGGTGCAGTTGCTGGTTTGGCCCTGGGCTCGGCATGTATCTATGTCCTACTTCTGGCCTCACTTTGCATCATGTCAGTGTGACAACAACACAAAACAACAACTATCCAGCCAGAGCTCTTGCACAATATCATGTTTAAAGGAATTGCTCCAAAAAGCATATATATTTTTACTGAATGCCAAGATAAAGTGCTTTAGAAAGTAAAGAGCCACACTACACAGAATCCCATGCTGGACCCATCCCAGAACATACGGACCATTTCAAAAAGAGTATGAACGGATTTGGGCAAGAAAAAAAAAAGAAAAGAAAAGATAAAGAAAACATGACAGAGTTGGTTGCAGGATAAAAGTCCAAAATACAATCATAACTTTTCAATCCCATTAGGTTTTTAGGTCTTAGGTTTATTTATTTAACACACATTAACATCAATGGCACAAGGACGGAACGAAGCCTGATGGGCTTGTACAAGAGTTCCACCCCTTTCAATAATCACAATCAATTCAGATTTATAAGGCTAACAAATAAACTTTGAAAAATGAGACAAAGTACAAAAATAATCAATATTAAATGAAAAAAATGGAGACAAAGTACAAAATAATCATTATCAAGTGGAAGACAATGGAAACAAATCATTATAGAATCAAAAATAAGAAGACACGATACATACTGTAAAGAACATCAATGAGGGATTGTCATCATGGAGAAAAGGCATAGAATAAAGATATGAGGCAATGGAGAGGGCAGGAAGTGACTAGATGATTCATGAAATGATAAGATGTTTTTTAAGCTGCTTTTTAAAGAGTGAGTGGGAAGATATGGATCTTAATGGGGGAGGTAATCCATTCCATAGCATAAGGCCTCTATAAGACATGTTAAACTGATGATGTGATGTGCGGGTAAAGGGTAAATATAGATTATTATTATTACTGTGTCTAGTACGGTATGGATGTACAGCTAATGAGAAAGTAAAGAAATTTTGAAAAGTGTCAGGGAGATCTTAGTTCCTGTAAATAAACTTGTGAATGAACAAAACATATCTGATAGATATTCAATTTGTGAATTGGTAAAATGGAATAATTTATAGAAAGTGGTGCTGATGGAGCATATATGTTTGAATGTGAGATGAATCTTAAGAACCTTTTCTGAATAATACATAATTTCTTGAGATGGTTGGGATATGAAGCTGCCCACACCAAATTACAGTAGTTCAAATAAGGAAACAAAAAGCTATAGTAAAGGGTTAAATGAGCAGAAGGATGAATTAGAGGACACACTTTTCTTAATATGCCCATCATCTTCGTGGACCTTTTGCAAACAAGGTCTATGTGATTTGACAAGCTGAGTCTTTCGTCAACCAATATTCCCAAAAATTTAGTAGCTTTAACTTGCATAATTTCTGATCCATTAATGAATAATTTTGCTTGCTCTTTGGGGTAAGACTTATTTATGTTGCAAAAGATCACAAAACTACATTTCTTCACATTAAGTGTTAATTTATTAAGTTGAAACCATTTAGAAATAGAAGATAATTCTTTATTCACACAGTCAATCACATAATTGAAGTCACTATGAGTTGCTATAAGATTGGTGTCATCAGCAAATAATACAGGAAGAAGATGTTTGCAAGACATGGCTAAATCATTTATATAAATCAAAAATAATAAAGAGCCCAGGATTTAACCCTGAGGCACCCCATGTATGATTCTGGAATTGGTAGAAGAGTAGCCATTAAGTGACACATATTGTTCTCTGTTTATTAAGTAATTTTTAAACCAGTTCAGGGCAATATCCTCCACTGCATATCTATTTAATTTGGAAATCATAATACTGTGATTGACAGTATCGAATGCTTTGCTTAGGTCTAAAAAGACCTCAAGGGCAAACTTTCTTTTGTCCATGGCGGTTGAAATTATATTAGTAAGCTGGGGTAATGCATGCTCTGTTTAATGTTTTTTACGGAATCCATACTGGTGAGCATATGGGATGTTGTTTTCCATTAAGTGCTTGGATATTCTTAGATAAACTAATTTCTCCAATAATTGAGAGATGCAGGGTAGGATGGATATAAGTCAATAATTGCCAAAATCGTCAGTATCACCTGTTTTGAAAATGGGGATAACTTTAGCAATTTTAAGATCGAGGGGAATAATTCCAGATTGGAGTGATACAGAAAGAATGTGGGTTAAAGTTTGAATTAAATAATCAATGGTTTCTTTAATCAAAATACTCTTTATGCCATCGTGCCCTGGGACTGAATTCTTTAATTCCATGATGATATTATGGACTTCCTGTGTAGTTGGAGGATCAAAGGTATTGAAAGGAGGATATTGCCCCTTAATCAAGTTACAGGGGTTCTCATCGGTATCCAAAATACTTGATGCCAGAACAGAGCCAACATTAACAAAAAAGTTGTTGAAGTCATCAGCTATTTCATTAGGGTTCGAAAGAATCCTCTCTTTCCCACGCATCTCTGTAGGTGCAGCTGCTGCTGATTTCTTACAATTCAGCAAAAGATTAATGAGGTTCCAGGTTGACTTGATGTCATTTAAAGCTTGTGTGAATTTATCTGCATAGTATTTTTATTTTTTTTTTTGCTTTCCTTAGATCAGCTATGAATTTGTTTTTATATTTCTTATAGGTTTCTATGTTTAAAGGGGTGGGGTTTGTAATAGCTTACCTATAAAGTTTTTTTTTTTGTTGTTTTTTTTTTTTTTACGGGAGCGTTTCATCAAATCTTCAGTAATCCAAGGTTTTCCTTGAGAAGAATTAATTTTAGATTTTGAGCTGATCAAGGGAAAAGATGATTCCACAGCAGAATTGATATGTACCAGGAATAAGTGATAAGCTGCATCAACATTTTTTAGCCCGAGAACCTCATCCCAAGAGACGTAACTGATAGCTGTTTTAAAAGATTCCAAGTTATTTCTGAAATTGCGAAATTTAAATTGGCCACAAACAGAATTGGTACCTTTAGAGTTTGGAGGATCAATAGCAAAAACAATCTGGAATACCGGGAGATGATCTGAAATACCACACATCAATAGACCCAAAGTGATTTCAAAGTCCAGAGAATTGAAAAGGATATTATTGATTAGTGAGGCTGATGATCTAGTAATTCGAGATGGCTTTGTAATTAAAGGATAAATATTTACAGAGTAAAGTGTGTTCACAAAGTCTGTTGTGGATACCAGATCATCTTTGAGCAAATTAATGTTGAAATCCCCCAGTAATGCACACAATTTATGTTCCTTGTTTATGATTTCTAAAGTAAAGTACAATACATCATTAAACGTATTTATATCTGAGTCAGGTGGTCTATAAATACATCCGACTATAATGCTTTTTCTACCGAATGCATTATCAATAAATACAGATTCCACAAGAGCCGTGTCAAAATCAGCACTCAAATCCTTTCTAGTGATGAAATTATAAGTGTTCGACAGATACAATGAAACTCCTCCTCCTGTTCTGTTGTTTCTGCAGGAGTGAATGGAATTGTAATTTGCCAGAGGATAAAGACTGAGAATATCGTCGTTTAACCATGTTTCAGAAAAAGCTAAAACTGAAAAGGAGTGTGTCAGAGCTGATAAATAAGTTTTCAGACAATCATAGTTTTTAGACAAACTGCGGATTTTCAGATGAAGAGTAGAAAAAACATTGGTGTCACCCGCATGAAACAGATTATTGAATTGGCTTTCAGTGAAATATTTACACGACAGTTTTGCAGAGTTTGAGTCAATATAATTCATATCAGGATTAAAGAAAGTCTTTAAGGGTCCCAGGATTTGCCAATTCCAGTTTTCATGGTCATGCTGTTAGGCTTGTGCCAGTTTGAAAATTTTCCAACCGGTTTGATTTAAAGCCAAATATCTAACTGAACCGATATATCGAATTGTATATCTAATTTTACCACAGGGGGTCGCATTTGAGCTATTTTCCCCAATAAAAGCCCATTATAGGTGTAATGCGCTTCCAATCCACTAGGTGGAGGTAATGCTGTATTAACCACCAATACACACAAGGTCAAATAATACCAGGAACTTCTTCAGTGGAAACGGGTTACTAGGGCAACAAACTCGTACTTTTCCCCGCCCCCAATGAAATTTGATCTCTCGCAGCAGCAGCAGACAGCTGAGCGGAGTGGAGCTGCGGACTCTCTCTGAAGCCTCTGAGACAAACTAAACAAAAGACTTGTAGGCTCCTCCACTTCATTTATAAACAAACATGAACCTTATTAAGTTGTCAAAATGCATGTTACAATGCAAGATAAGTTGAATATAGTGCCTTGACACACCGCCGATGTGAAAAGCTTTTTTTTTTTCTCTGAATTAAACCGGACGGAGCTCTTATACCGGACCGAACCGGTTAAACCGGAAATCGATACAAGCCTACATGCTGTATTACCTCACCAACCATGACACACACCCACAGCAGAGCAACACTAGAGATCAGAAGCCAACAAAGCACAGTTTTCTACCACACACACCAAACAGTAGTGTAACCTCAAACAAGCAGACAGACTGAGCAAACACTACACTACAGTACTAAACTGAAACATAACAGGGTAGTAGTGTGTGTGTGTGTGTGTGCGTGTGCGTGTGCGTGCATGCGTGCGTGTGAAAAACAAAAGGAAAATGGAATTAATTCCTTTTTAAGGATCTGTGGTGATAGGCTGGCAAAATCAAAATAGTCACAAGTGTTTAGTGGCGGTTGTTTGAATTAGACTGTGGCTTTCCCTATTCAGGAGTGAGCAGTGATAGGGTAACTGTACTCATGCATCCCGCCTACGGAAAAAAAATAAAAAATCTATCCTTTCAATTCATAGAGAGAATGTTTATCCCAAGCTAAAGAAGAAATAGAAATATTATTCACCATTCAACATTTATTCACAGAAAGCTACCACTTAACAACTTACCTGTTAATTTCTTCCAATCAAACACACCTGTCTGTTCTGAGTGCATCCGCTGTCACTCTCGCTCTCTCTCTCTCTCTCTCTCTCTCAACGTTGTACCCCCAACAGTGCAAGTGAGTATGTGTAAAGTGATAAACTCACAACGTAAGCATTTTTCAGCTCATTGTTTTGGTTTAACAGCCCTCAAACTCTCAACAACCTTGTTTGGAAAAGCAGCTGGTCAGTGAAAAAGCTCTGATAAACCCACTTTCAATTACCTGCTGAGCACCTGCAGCCCAGCACCAAACAGCAGACAGATTAAGTTAGTGGTGAATTTAGGGGTTGGATTTTTATCAGTTGGAAACAAAAACAGAGCTAAAAGAAAAGTGAACTTTGGATGAACATTCATTAAATGGCCAGAAACTTTAAAGTAATGACAGGGGTGGATTGGCCATTGGGAGTACCGCGATTTTTCCCGGTGGGCCGATCAATAATGGGCCGATGGCTGCCTTTTTTTTTTTTTTTTCACAGAGCTCAGCTGCAGCCTGCAGACACAGCATAGGCCTAGTGGCTTGTCTGTCAAAAGAATACCTGACCCAATGTGGCCCTATGATAGACTACAGAGGAACTCTGCATTGTGTGGTGTGTTACAACTAAATCTAGTTATCTAAAGTATTGGAAAACAATAACCATATTCATATCCTGATTAACTGATTAGTTGCTTTTATTAATAACCACTTAAGAGTATTGTTGTGAGTTAGTATATTAAGTACTGGGTTGTTAATTTACAATTTGTAAATTAAATAATGTTGTCTTGTCTGTCTTTCACCGGGCTGAGGAGGGCTTTATATTTGTTCCAGTGTATGCTTTGTGAGGGACCTACAGTTGTCTTCCTTGTTGCCAGTGTCCTGAAGTGCTTTAGCCAGCATCCTCCTTGTAAGAGCAATACACTTACTTTCCTCTTTTCTTGGCTATGTATTATACATTTATTTTAGTCAAGACTTGACAACTTGCATGGATATTGTTCAGTAATCACTTAAATAATGTATACATCTTTTGTTGTCTGTCTTTCACAGGGCTCTCTATTTGTGTGATTGTGAGTGACCTACAGTACCTTGCTGCCAGCCTGCCAATGCCATGACAGTTTCACCGCCTACGAGTGAGTGATAAATAAACACTCTTGAATCTTAAATCCTTTCTCCAGTATCCTTCTTAAGACCAAGTGAGCAACATACTGTGTAGTCATCATTTATTTTATTCAAGGCTCCAGAATATAAAGGGATATTGTTCAGTATAGTAGTGTTATTAAGGGCTTGTGTGTTTATATGTACTTCAACAGGGGGCGAGTTGGCATAGTATCTGCATGCGGATTGTAGTGGTGGGCCAGTCTGGATCAAAAAGTCCAGGGCCGAATTTTTGTCCCAGTCAAGCCCTGAGTAATGATAATGTTACATCGTGTCTGCCAAAAACTACAGCTCTGTGAGCCACCACTTGAAGCTGACTCCAGAGGCCAGTCAGTCCCAAAAGACCCCCATGTTAAAATGCCCAACTTTACAGCAGAAATAAACATGTTTACAGCCTGGTACAAAAAAAGGTTTTGGGCTCTAGTTAACTTCCTCCTTTATGACAATGGTACATGAGGAGAATTTTTAAATAACTCAACTGTTTACATACAACTGATAAATACACTGGAGCTCATTTTGTGTAAAATACTGAGGTCCAATACAGTATTCATCAAACTGGAGATGTTATATAATTCCACACTGCTTATCGGACAAGCCTCCCGGCAGATATATAATAGATGCAGAGCAAATATATGGATCAACTTTGGAATGATAATGAAGCCATTTCTTAGAGCACACCAAAGCTTATCCCTGAGGAGCTGTTACAGCCAGCGAGTACAGATGTGAATAAATGCCATGGGGTTGGTGGGTATACTGCACAGAAGACATATGAAGGTGGTGTGGGTGGATGTGCAAAGTTCAGGAAAAGATGGTGTGTTGGTTTAAAAATTCAAAATCTTCCATCTTGTGCTTCCATGCTGACTTTCTCAACACCAGAGCTGTCTGTTGGGAGCAGGTGCAAAATGAGTCTGAAGTCCTGAAGTCAAAGTCCAAGTCAAAAGGCTTTGTGAGCAAACTGCAAATTAGTAGCTATGCTTTGAAGTCTGTGTATGAAGACTACAGCTTCAGGATTCATCCACTGGGGAACACGAATATCCAACACATTCTCATGCCAACTCATCATACTGTATCTCCATATACATTAGGTATCCTCCTGCATCTGCTGTTGATTTTTCAGGACACCACAAACAACACCAGGATGTCAACAAAAGCATGTGTTGTGTTCCCTGATGATATTATTCCTATTTTATAACACTAGGTGGCAGTGTCGTAAAGCAGATACTGATGTGACCTATACAGAGTAAGAGCGAGAGATTCAAGATGGCGACTAATGAAATGTACGTGTCCGCTATGATCTGCTGCTGGAATAATGTTTTTCCTGTACTGTCAGTCTGTTAAGTAAACAGCATTTTGTTCTACACTCCGGCCTTGTTATTCATGTGCCAACAAAACATTTTGGTGACAAGTGAACCTACGTTACGTGTTTTTTGCCTCTTTTTGCTGACTCAACATGGCTGGAAACGTGCCTGCGCCTCCGATGTTTTTGCTGTGCTCGGGGGAGCCGTCGACACCCTTCGACATGTGGATGCGGATTTTCAATAACTATCTGCTGGTAATTAATGCAATGGGAAATGCTTGGCCTGAAGCTCGCAGGAGAGCTACATTACTCCACTGTCTCGGAGCCGAGGGACAACGGACTTTCTACTCATTACCAGATACAGGTGACTCTTTTGCCTCTGCTGTCACTGCTCTAGAGAAACACTACACACCCAAAGTTAATGTTGTTGTGGAACAACATACCTTTATACAGCGAAGACAAGCACCTGATGAGACTACTGCACACTATGTAACCGTGATGCGGGATCTTGCTTCAAAATGCGGATTTAATGATAAAACAGATGGAATGATCCGTGATCAGTTGATTGAACATGTGACCAACCCAAACATAAGAGAGAGGCTCCTGCTCGAACCAGATCTGACACTGGACAAAGCCCTAACAATTGCATCACAAGTAGAATCCACTGTTCAACAAGCCAAAGCAATTGCAGCAAATGACAGTGTCCCAGTGCAAGCTGTACAGCCCCGTCCACAGTACACTAAAAAGAAGGACAAACAGCACACTCGCCCAAATAAGCCGTCCAATGCCACTGCTACGTCTTCCCGCAGCTGTTTCAGGTGTGGTTCTGACAAACATCTGGCTAATTCTCCTCAGTGTCCTGCAGCCAAAGCAACTTGCAAGTCTTGCAATAAAGTTGGACATTTTGCCCGTGTTTGTCGCTCATCCAAGACCAGTGATGTAGGTGAGATACAGCTGCCTAAACTGACTGTGCTATACTTAAACAACCCTTGCCATGTGCCAGACACACTTAAATGCACAATCATTATCAGTACACCTGCTTCTCTTGCCAAAGACCATGAACTGGTTGTTGACACAGAATCTGCAGTGTCTATTTTGCCACACCACATCTGTATTCAGTACTTCAATGACATACCCCTGCTTTCACCTGTTAGTCGGCTAGTGACCTACACAAGGAAGAGAATCCCTGTGCTTGGCTGCCTACATGTCAAAGTGAGTAGAGGAGTTTTCACTGCCTCAGCCACATTCTATGTAGTGAAGAACAACACCCCTCTCTTAGGAAGAGATCTTCTGAAAGCCTTAAACATCTGCATCAAAGGTAACATTGTCCTACCTCCTGTGCTTACCACAAACTCTGCATCTACTCCCTGCATCTCTGCTGCTCCTGCCGTCAGCTATGTGACTGCTTCACCTGCTTCTGTGTTGACCACAACCGCTGCACCTGCTTCCTGCATCCCTACTGCTCCAGACATTGGCTGTGCACAAACCTTGCATAAGGTGAAAATTGACCCCACTGTTACACCAGTACGCCAGAGACTATGATGCCTGCCTTTTGCTGTAAGAGCTTCTGTCTCAGCAGAACTGGACCATTTGCTGAAAGCTGGCGTGATTGAAAAAATTGATGCATCACTCTGGGTTTCAACTACTGTGGTCATAGGACGATAAACAGGTGGAATACGGATGTTCACAGACCTCCGTGAACCAAACAAAGCTGTGGTCACAGACTGCTAACCCCTACCTCATGTGGATGAACTGTTTGCAAACTTACAAGGTGCAAAGATGTTTTCTACAATCAATCTGGCTAATGCATACTACTAGCTGCCTCTCCATGAAGATAGCAGGGACCTCACTGCATTCCTCACACATGATGGCCTGTTCAGATTCTGCAGAGTTCCCTATGGCCTCGCGTCTGCCCCTTCAGCCTTCGAGAAAAATGACATCCCCAGAGGTCTCCCAGGTGTCCAAAATTATTTGGATGACCTCATCGTTTATGGCAACACCCCTGCTGAGCATGACCAGTACCTCAACACAGTCCTCCAAAAGCTGAAGGAGGCTGGACTGGTGCTCAGTGACAACAAATGTCACTTCAGGAAGACTTCCCTACGCTTCCTAGGTCATACCATTACTGCAGATGGCATCCTTCCTGACCAAGAGCACATTGATGCCATCTTGAAAGCCCCTCCACCATCTGATGCTGCTGCCCTGAGATCCTTTCTGGGCCTTGTATCCTGGTACTCAAAGTTTCTGCCTAACTTTGCACCAGTTGTGGCTCCTATGCGTGCATGTGCCAGTGACAAAGACACATTTACATAGACCCCTGCAGCACAAAGCAGCTTTGAGGAAGTCAAGCAATTTCTTGTGAACAGTCCTGCACTTGCTCTTTTCAGCCCTTCTCTGCGACCTGTGATTTCAACAGATGCAAGTGACTATGGACTTGGTGCTGTCTTTGCACAAGTACAGCCTGATGGCACAGAGAAGCCAGTGGCTTTTGCTTCCTGCACACTGACTGAAACAGAGAGGAAATATTCAACTGTTGAAAAAGAAGCACTTGCCTGTGTGTGGGCTGCAGAAAAATGGAGAACATACCTGTGGGGATGCCGTTTTACTCTCCGCACAGACCACCAGGCATTAACAACACTGCTCAGCACAAAAGGAATCGGTCGAGCTGGAATTGCCCGCTGGTCCGCACGCCTGCTCTGTTTTGACTACGATATTGTTTATCGATCAGGCTCCAAGAACTACACGGCTGATTGTCTCTCACACCTTCCCTTACCTGTGCCTTCTGACTCTATCCCAGATGCAGAACCTGAGATGGTGGCACAGATTTCTGCTACCCTGAGCTCCCTTTCAGTGGCTGACTTTGACTCTGCTTGCTCTTCTTGTCCTGAACTGTCAGCCCTGCGCTCAGAAATTGAAAGTGACTGGCCTTCGTCCATTAAATCAGTAAGTGATGCTCTGGTCCCATATTACAAGATAAGAGATGAGGTCTCAGTCAAGGATAACTACATCCTCAGAGGCCCAAGACTCATTGCACCACTCTCCTTATGACACACACTGATCACACTTGACAGTCATCAAGGGATCATCCGCACAAAGCAACGCCTGCGCAACCTCTACTGGTGGCCAAAAATGGACTTGCAAGTACAGTCTTGCATTGCTTCATGTGTACTCTGCCAGGCTAATGATGAAACAGCCTGTACTCACCCTGCTCCTCTGCAGTCTGTCCCACTACCAGACGGGCCATGGAAGAAACTTGGCCTTGATATTGTTGGACCCTTTGACACAGCAGTGTCTGCCTGCAGGTACGCTATCACACTGACAGACTATTATTCTAAGTGGCCTGAACTTGTCTTTTCACATACTGCCACTACTGAGGATGTTATTCACCTCCTGACATCTGTTTTCAGTCGTCATGGTAAGCCAGAGAACATTGTCACTGACAATGGTCCACAGTTCACTTCTTGCCTCATTCCTTCACACCCAAGGTATCTCCCATAGTAGAACATCAGTCTACTATCCAGCTGCTAACGGAGCTGTCGAGAGATTTCATCGTGCCTTGAGAAGCTGCATTCAAACTGCCATTCAACAGTCACAACCATGGAAGGAGACTGTAATGAACTGGCTCCAGGTGTATCGTGCGACGCCACATGCTGCAACTTCCACGTCACCATATGAACTTCTGTACGGCAGAAAAATGCACACCAAACTGGATGTTCTTCCCCTGCCATCTGCCATGTCTTCACTTGACGTTTCTGCTCGTCATGCAGTTCAGAGACATCAGGATAAAATGCAGCGATGCACTGATGCTAAACGTGGCGCATGCAAACCTTCTTTCCAACCAGGAGAGAGTAAGGATAAGGAAGCCTCACCATGTCCCTAAAGCTCATCCCAGATTCACTTCCCCAGCAACTGTGAGAAAGAGAAAAGGTCCAAACTCTTTCTTACTGAGTGATGGGAAGACTTGGAATGCCACTCATCTTGCCCACAGCTGCATTATGAACTGACACCACCTGTCTGTGTATCATACTACTGCGACAGGTGCTGTCTGGTCAGCATAGCATAACACCACAAAAGATTTTGGTGTCAGGTGTCAGGTGTCTGACGCTGAAATCACTGACAAAGCAGCAGTATTTGATGACTTGGGAATGAGAATGTGCTGGTCATCCCTAGAGCTCCAAACACAATCTATCAGTCAACAAACTAGTTAAAATACAGCAACGCTTTTAACCACAGGCATACCTAAAGCTGTATACATGCCTCTTACAGATTCTCCATACAAATATATTCTAGCCGACACCATATCGAACTTAAAAATGTATAAATTCAGTGAATGAGACAGATGTGGTGTAAGCTGCTGCCCAGTAGGCTCTTTATTTCTTTATAGTTCATCCCTGAAAAATAATTTCCTCCTCGTGTGGCCACCTTGAGCAAGATTCAGTGATGTGTTGTCCTCACTGACTGGAGGCCATTTCTCTCTGAAAAAGGCATCTGGTACACATGGACACAGCAGAGCCATCCCACACATAGGCAAAAACAGACTAAAAGGTGTGCAAATACAATGGTTACAAATTAATAACTACACTAAAGATAAAATGCACACAAATAACACATATTCCCCTGAATATTTGAAACAAGGCACGTCCGTTGTTTGTGTTGGTCTCTTTATTGATTTGTCTCTCAAAGTGTGAAGGAATACACCACATAAAATCAAACACTGATGCAGAAAAATTGGTCCCCGCTTTTGTTACCTCTAGGCTGGATTTCTGTAATTCCCTATTATCAGGTAGCTCTGATAAGTCTTTGAAAACTGTCCAACTAATCCAGAACGTGGCTGCACGTGTACTGACAGGAACTAAGAAACAAGATCACATTTCGTAAGTTATGTCCATGAGACCAAACGATGACCGTCACCATGGTCTTTACACTGAATGATGCCATCTCCTAACCTATCTGTGAGACCATTCATGTGACTGACCTGAGAGGCTGGCCCGAAGGCTATAAAGCATCTGGTGACAAATGCCTCTTCCTCTTGCCTGTAACGCCTCAGCCTGTTCTGAGCGCCAAGAGATGGTGACGGTCATCGTTTGGTCGTTAAAGTCCCACTGATTGTCACACACCTGAGTGTGTGAAATTTGTTCTCTGCATTTGACCCATCCCCTGAGGGAGCGGTGAGCAGCAGCAGTGCCACGTGCAGGAATCATGTGGTGATCTAACCCCCCCAATTCCAACCCCTGATACTGAGTGCCAAGCAGGGAGGCAATGGGTCCCATTTTTATAGTCTTTGGTATGGCCCGGCCGGGGATCGAACCCAAGGACACTAGTGACCTTCTTGATGGCAGATTGCCCAAGGGAACCCCTTGTGTGAGCAGCCTGCAGTCCTGCCATGGACGCAGAGCTTTCTGACAAGACTGAGTCACTCTGAGTTTCACATGCCTGTCCCTCCGTGGATGAAGGTTGAAAGCATTCAGCACGCTTTGAGCAGGCCCATCGGAATCACCACCACCGCTGCTGATATCAGCCCCAGCAGTCTCTGAAACTGCACCAACTCCAGGTGTTGGCCCAGACAAAATTTGCGCAATGCTACCAGCAGACTCGCTACCCTCTGAGGGGTAAGAGATGCTCTCATCATTATAGAATTCAGGCAAAGCCCCAGGAAGACCATCTCCTGCCATGGTTCAAGGTTGCTCTTCTCCAAGTTCACCTTGAAGCCGAGTAACTGAACGTGGGACAGGACCTTCTCAGTATCTCGTATGACCTGCTGGCAAGATGGAGCACAGATCAGCCAGTCGTCCAGATACAATTGCGTCCTCCTGAAGGAGTGTCATGATCCCTTCGGACAAGGCTTTTGCCTGGACTGGATCCTTTACAGATGTCATGTGGACCCTGGAAAAAAGTGGGGGACGCCGCCGGAATTGAATTCTGTAACCCCTTTTGCCAGTACCCAAGGGTCTGAGATTTCCTTCTCCCAGCTGTCCAGGCATAGCTGGGAGCGAATCCCGGCGGCTGTCCCAACATCCCTATGTGGAAGCCCCCTGGGTCCCTGGACCCTTGGGGGGGCGCCTCCTTTGGGAAGCCCCTCTTGACAGAGGACGAGGCTGAACCCCTGCTGTTGCTGACGCGACCTTTCATCAGCACCACTAAAACCCTGGCCTCCTGAGCTCTGATGTCTGCCACGTATCCAAGACTCCCCGCGACCCCAAGCAGACTGATATTGGTGCTGCTGGGCCATAGACCTCTGTCGCAGAGACCGCTTTGCTTTATCAAGCACATTCTGAGAATCTGCATGAAAGACTCTTCCCACCACCACAGGCAAAGTAGTCAGCTCCTTCCTGAAATTCTCAGGGAGGGTCGTTTGAGCCAACCAAATCTGTCTGCGAGTCATGGACTGTACAGTGGCGGGGAGGCAGGTCCTTGGCCCTGCTTTCTCTTACGACGCCCATGGGACTGCTCAAGTCCCAGAACTATGCCCCCGCTCACCACCAGGGGAGGAAACTGCTTCCCCAGTATGGTAAGACTGCTGCACTATTCTTTCTTCATAAGGCAAATCAACTGCGGCTGGACATGGACTTTCCACATCCTCCAATACATATGCCTTACCTAAACAGGAAGGACACTCACGGTGGCCATCACACAGGTTCAAAGCTGTCCCGCAAAAACGACATACCTGAGGAGCCATGGTGTTGTCAGCAATATGTCCAATCCCGCCCACTGTGAACAGCGGCAAATGGGAATAATAATTTACACGTCCACTTAATGCAATCAAATTAAATTCACTCCTTGTACGCGGACGTACGAGGGGTGTAAGCAATCAATCCCACCACTGTGCACGTGGCTAAGGGGAACACAGAAAACGGCACAGACAAAAACACCTGTCCAAGGAACAAAGAGTAAACCTTAACTACTCAAACAGAAGGACATAAAACTCAAATTATCACTCCTACATACAGTGTACCAGGAGGAAAACTAAGGAAAAAAACAAAACCACCTCAACTGCCAAACAGCAGGAGGGAAATAACTATACAATCTCAGAATTCAAGATTTTATTGAATATAATTCATTCAACTTAACATTTGCTTCCAAAATGAACTCACCACTCTAGTACGCAAACGTACAAGGGAGAAATAAAGAAAAGAACCTCCAAAAAATGCAGAGGGGAAATATTATAATTCACAACTTGAATTTACTGGATTTATCTGCTCTTCAAAACACTCCAGTTGGAAAAATCAGCAATTTAAATGACTTACCCAACGCCAACAGGCTGTGGGAGCAATTAAAACTCGTTGTTTTCACTGTGTTCATTTATACATCATTTAGTTGTTTATTCATCTGTTTAGCGGTTTAGTAGTTAGTAGTTCAATAAATATTTCATTTATAAAGAACTTGATTCTGTGATTTTTGTGTTCATGAAAAATTAAGTCAAGGACACAGGGCCAAGAAGGGCCTTTAGATTATGAAACAAAGTTAATTAACAGGCTATCAATTTTCACTGTTTAGAAAGGGTGATAGCTTAAGGTGAATTTTGATGCTATTTTTTTATTTAATATAAAACAGAACTAACTGTTGTTAATAGCGGAAGTTTAGTACAGCCAGTACTCCTCACCAATTGCACCAATTCATGTGTTCACAGTTAATAATTTTGAGTAACTAATATCATTAAACAGGCTATCTGGGCACCAATTGATGTCATTATGCTAACAGTTTTGTTAAACAATGTTTCACAATTTGTGTGAATCTTAAATTCTATTTGTTCGAATGTCAAATGCATATGATACAAGTTTTTGATTTGTGGTGTTTTTGTTAATGTATTTTATAAAGTATAAAGTGTGCTCCGGTCTTTGTACAGCACTGTTGTTCCTGTTTTAATGTATTGTGTGTGTTTTTTGGTGGTGGCATCACAACTGCCAAGGGGCTACAGCTGAAAATTAGCAAAACTGTGGCTAAACTGCCACTTCTACAGAAATGTTTACTTATGTGTACTGTCCCTGTCACCTTAAACTGTATGAATAAATAAATACAAATAAATGTGGTTACAGTCAGCTGGCTCAATGCTATACATATTATGCACTGATAGAGCCAAAATATATTCATAAAACCACACTGCCTAAATCTTGATTCTAAAAAGTTGTTAAAATCACAGATATGTTACATTTATTTTAGTTACTTCTTTGTAAGTATTTTCCTAGCATGCCGCCATTCTGGAGTGATGACGCTTTTGTCACAGGGTTGGTTGGCTTTGTTGGCTTGTGATGACACTGAAGTGTCTCTGGATCGGGATGAACTTTTGTTGGAAAATGGAGGAAGATGAACTAGAAAGGCCTGTTGAGCATGTAAGTCCACTTGAGCTGATACTGCATGGGAACTGGAGGAGGAAGTTGTGGAGCCAGTGCTTTGGGGTGAAGAGTGGATCAGCAATGCTACCGCTGCCCGTGTAGTTGTTGTACAGTAATGCCCACTCTATTGGAGTCTATCTGTTGTCAGAAGGCTGGTCTGGACTACATATTGCGTGGTCACTCCCACATTACCATAGTGCACACATTCAGGTGGCCGTGTTGGAGGTGACAGTGCTCTAGCTGAAAGATGTTTGAGCTGAGACACTTAAGTGTCCTATCAATAGCAGGTAAATCAAGCTAGCTGTGAACCAGTAAAGTTAACTTTATGCAGTAACGTTAAATAGAACAAAGATATGTAAGTAAGTTAGTAAGTAAAGTTTATTTATATAGCACCTTTCACAGGCACAAAATCACAAAGCGCTTTACATTCAAAGCAAAAACACAGATTATAAGTAAAAAAATAAAAATAGTAATAACAATCATATAGTGTACTGTAAATAGCAAGAATAGCAGGCAAGTATAAAAATGATCACAAAAGAAACCAACCCATAGAGGCAATAAAATGAAGTAAAAAAACAGTTAAACAGATTGTGATTGCCAAAGGCCTTTCTGAATAAAAATGTTTTTAGCTGTTTCCTAAAAGTAATACAAGAATCTATGGATCGTAGAGAATAGGGGAGAGCATTCCATAGGTTAGGAGCAACAGCTTGAAAAGCGTGGTCACCTCAGGTTTTATAGTGGATCCTGGAGACGGCAAGTAGAAACTGGTCAGAGGACCTAAGGGCCAGATTTGGTGAATAAGGGAGGAAGAGGTCAGCAATATTCTGAGGTGTTTGTCGTGAGTATTGCCGTGTTGTACCTGAGGTGAGTAGATCAGTGTAGTCTATGTCTCCATGAGTGGCCTCTGCTAACTTCCCCTGGTTTTGCTTAGTTTAGCATTATGTTGGACTGAAAATTTTTACTCAACCTGTGGTTTTAGATTTTGTATTTAGACTTCTTTAAAGCTAATTGTAATAAAAACAGTATTGTAATTCCCCCCTTATTAGATTAGGTCTTTACTTTGATTTTTCAGTTTTTAATAGGTACTGTTCTAGTTACTTATTCTAGTTCTTTAAAAAGCTGATTATCAACTGATAATATCTAAAGTAGACCCATATGTTCAGTAAAAGGTAAGAGCTTGACTGGTTTGAAATACTGATAAAATTGCCACAGGTCTATGCATAAATATATTATTGGCCCACTGCCATTGCTATTGCTTCGTGTATCTGTTTTATTAGTGTTATGGACATTAGTGTTTTGTCGTTCGCAAAGGAATCGTTCAAAAGAATGAATCTGTTGACTGAACGTACTGAACTGAATCACTTCCGGAACTGATTCGATCACTTCTCAGTTAAGTTGAGCTCAGCAGTGAGCTTTCAGGCCGGGAGTGGAAGAGATGGAGATTCTGAACCGTTTCCCTTGTGCTGACTCTGAGGAGGAACAGGTTGTCTGACAAACAATTTGAGAGACTCCTCCTCATGAGGTATAACCACTTATTTGATAAGCATGTTCAGTAAGATGGAAAAATGTGCTGTAAAGCCCTAGTTTGGTGTGTGAGATACAGTGAGTTGAGTGTGTTTGGCTTGTTAAATGCACAGTTCAAATTACATTTCATAAGCAATGTTGTTTTCCTTTGAAGTCTCATCATCGTCTGATATGATGATGAAGGCCAGTATCTTATTTTATTTATTGATATTAATTTGAACAAATTCATGTTTGCATTAGGTGTTTGGAAGGACAACCTTTTTTAAGTTATGTTGTTGTATTGTAAAGAAATTCAGTTTGACAATGCTTATCTCATGGCCTCAAAATAGAAATACACATTTAATGATGATAAAAGTTTCCAATGAAAGTCTTAATCATAATTTTATTTTGAGACATTTTGCATACTGCCAGTACTGTAGCCTTGTTCTTGACACATTTTTCTGTGAAGTGCTGTTTGGGCTGAGTTTCACAACTTTGCTGTCGGCTTTGTTGTATTAAAGAACATAAAAGAGAGCTCTTGTGTATGTCCTCTGTGTTAGAATAAGGATTTGTGCTGATCTGGGCATATATAAGATTTAACTTTATATTGTTAATTGGCAATTAAGTTATGGTGCATCTCAGGTGATGTGAGAAGTAACTAGTAATGTGTAATGCATTACTTTTATAGTAACTACCCCAACACTGTGTTGCGCCATTTTTATTTGTCATTAAGTTATCATGATATCTTAATGACAAATCAAAATGGTACCACTTTTCTTGAGGTCAAAGAATTCATTCATTACACTGTCATAATGGTGTCATGACCAGTGTTGGGCCATTTTGATTTGTCATTAAGTTATCATGATATCTTAATGACTAGTCAAAATGGTACCACTTTACTTTAGGTCAAATAATGTATTCATTACACTGTTATAATGGTGTCACAACAGCCAGTTTTGTGTCATATCCTGCCAGACATCTATCTGACCGAGTGTTAGAATCGGTCTGTAACCTTGGACATCTAATTATAATAATCATGTCAACTTGTCATAAACACAAAAAGAGGTGCATTTTTTTTGTTAATGTCAAGTTGTTATGACAAAGACATCCTCTGGTAATGTCATCCTGGTTAATGTCAAGTTGTCATAATAAGGACATCCCTAACAAATATAATGGTAAGTGGTCATGACAAAGACATCTTCTGGTAATGTCATCCTGGTTAATGTCAAGTTGTCATAATAAGGACATCCCAAACACATTTGATGTCAACTTGTCATGACAAAGACAACTTCTGGTAATGTCACTTTGATAAATGTCAAGTTGTCATAATCAAGACAACCCAAACAATGTCAACTTGTCATTACAAAAAAACGAATGACACTTCATGACAGCCGTCATAAATGTTTATGACATGTACATAGTGTTTATGACAAGTTCATGACAGTGTCATGTCATAGTTATGACAGTGTCATGTCACCCTTATGTAGATACCTTCAAGTAGTGTTAGCTATCTTTCACTGTCTCTGCCGTTTATCCATTGAACTCATCCAAGGCAACCAACCCTGCAATGTCACATATTATGGTACAGCAAGATGGAGGCAGTCTTCCCACTGAAGATATATCAGGGCTCCTTTTTTTCTTTTATACGCTTACATTTGTCATGTTTGTTATATAATTTTTGAGTTAAGTGGAAATCCATTTAGCAAGTTAAATTAACCTGATTGACTGCTTCATATCCACTTTAATCAAACACGGTCATCATGTAAACAGGGAGAATGAACGATGGAACGCAAACTATTGGAAAATTAAACAGGTGTACAACATAATTAACAGAAAGTAAGGGTAGCAAGAGAGATGAAATGATAAAGGCAGACAGGTTCTGAGAGAAGGAAATACAGAAAAAGAGGGAGAGGGAGAGCTGGGGCTTAAAGTGGGGAAAGATGAATGATGGAGCCTAAATGAAATGTCATTCCCAGTAATGGGAAAAAGTCCCTGCCAGAAAGCAGGTCACTTAAATTGCAGAAGATATACATAAGCAGTGTTGCCTGGAGCACAGTCTGTTGACAGAACTGTTAACATTAACTTTCTAGAATCAAAATGAATTGAGGGAGGACAGAAGGGGAGGGAAGGAAAAATCAAAATGCATTGCTTTTGGTCTGCAACCTGTGCAGCCTGGCTGCTGTCACTAGGATGGTATTGGTGCTGGCAAATGCAATGCTTATAGATAACACACACAAACACACACACACACACACACACACACACACACACACACACACACACACAGAGTCAAAAAAGCATCCATGCAAATACCTACTCTCTCTTTCTCTCTCATGTTTATCATATGTCATCTATTTGTACATGGTCTATGCAGCATGAAAGCATAAGCCAAATTGAGTCTGGCAGCTGTACATCATTTCTTAGAGCTCAGTTTGTTGTTCCTTTTAATGACTGTCTCAATAGTTTGTTGACTGCAATAGTCACATTAACCATGAGTGAAAAATACAGCCTCCAAACCAACATTACAGACCAGACTTTCCCTTTGAAATACATACACTGCCCCCAGCAGGAATCAATAGGAGGAGGATAAAATGCACTTCTATTTAATTAAGATAACAGCACATTCTCGCTCATAATCTCTCTCTCTCTTTCCTTCTCCATCTCTCTCCCCCTCCGTCTTTCTTTATGTCCCGCTACCCGTGCCATTCCTCTCTGGGGGTGGTGAGAAATGATGTCAGTAGGAATGTGGATTTAATCGTTTCCAAGATCGACTCCATGTTTTTCTTCCCCTAAAGCATGTTCTCACTCCCCCTCCTCCACACACTCGTCTTTGAAATGTCGTCGAGGGAGTGTTTTGGAGCTGAAATGTGTTTGCTCTGGGGCAAATGGACTATTGGGGTTGACATCTTGAGCTGAATGGGTTACAATTCATCATACAGGTCTCTGTGACAATAGAGCAGTCCCCTGCCAGACTGTTTTCAGCTTCATTTTGTTTCAGATAAGTGCTACTTTGGGCTCAGAAGACTAGGGTTTGAACAGAGGTGGAAAGTAACTAATTACATTTACTCACGTTACTGTAATTAAGTAGTTTTTTGTGTAATTTGTAATTTTTTCAGTAGTTTTTGAAATCTGTAATTTTACTTTTACTTAAGTAAATTTTGACTTAAGTATTGTACTTTGCTACATTGGAGATCACATCCATTACTGAGTAATAAAAAAAAAAAAAAAAAAGTTTTCAGCTAAACGGAAACCAAAAGGGTGAATCTTGGAAATCTCGAGTGGAATTGACCCAGAACAAGCGACCGGTGCCGGCGAGTTACTGGAGAGAGAGAGAGAGATGGAGGAGGGTGGGAGTGCTTCAGCAGAAGCACAAGCAGGCACAGCACTTGAAATGACCGAAGAAACAAATGAAACAAAAGAAAACCCTGTGTGCACAGTGCTGTTTATAATTGTCAGTCAGAAAAATGCGGCCCGAGCCGTGCTCTTGTGTTCTCACCTGTGTGTGTGTGTGTGTGTGTGTGTGTGTGTGTGTGTGTGTGTGTGCGCGCGCGCATCGGTGCCGAACTCTGCCATGCGCGATACAGAGAGCAGAGGAGGACTGTAAAGGTGCGACCATGTAGAGACAGAAATGACATGCCGTCGTGTGAACAATATAAGTCATCACGTTATAAGGTGAAATGTTTCACCGTATAACACTATAGATAGTATATTGTTACTATATGAAGTGTCTGTTGCTCAAAATAATATAGCCTAACTTTAGTAAGACAGAGCCCTCTCCTCTTACATGCTTTACTCACAATTGTGTGAACTGACTTATTGTAATCCATAGCACCAAATAATATAACAGTGGTTTCTAAACAGCAAAAAAAAAAAAAAGAAAAATAAATCAGCAGCAGCGGTCATATTTCAGCAGCGGAGCACCACTGCTGCTAGTTGCACATAGGGGAAACACTGTTGCGCAGTGGATTTGTTCTGTTTTGGAATACACACTCTTCTTCCAAAGTGGTGTTAGTGTATTTTAATATTCAGAATTTCGCTTAGACAAGCTGTCTCTTTTTTGACCATACACCCATATCCCTGAGAATAATGCCCAACAGCATTGCTCAAAAAGTTGCTCTGTGTATCATCAGTCTAGCAGTTGTATTGGTGAGTCAAAATGAATGAGGGCTGCGCAATATTAGACAAAACTGACAATGCAACGACAATTTTGTATACTGCGATATGTACTGCAATATACAGTGTATTGCAATGACTTGAATAGCTCTATTTGAAAAGACGTCATCATTTGGGATTTGGAAAGGCTGTATTTGCATGAAATATACTGTACATTTTACAATCAAACTGTCATGGAAATTGAGAACTTCACAACCTAAAGAATTAACCAGCAAAATAAGTATAGCATATTGCCTTTGACTAATATTACACTGACATGATGAGCTTATACTACAAGTCTCACAATGTGACTATTGCACAAGAACACATTGCGATGGTGATGCTCTAATGATATTGTGCAGCCCTAAATTGAATTGAATTCTATGGTTCATCATAAAAAAATAACCACTTTTTGGATTGGATTTATGATCCCTGGACCATTTTTGCACTGCATAGGAGTGACCCCCATCAAGTTATTGGAAGTAACTAAGTAACTTCTACTTTAAGAACATTTTAAACAAACTACTTTTTACTTTTACTTGAGTAGATTTTTAGATGGGTAGCTTTACTTGTACTTAAGTAGAATTTCATCAAAGTAAAGGTACTTTTACTTGTGTAGAATTTTTCAGTACTTTTTCCACCTCTGGGTTTGAACATTCCAAAGGAAGGTGCTTATTTCACAGTTCATGCTATGCATTACATACATCACATCTACTTCCTGATTTTTATACTCCACCGGTAACACTTCAAGAACATAAACTGGTGAGATGAGTTTGACTTTTGGGTCTATGCACTGCTTTGAGAGATGTAGTCTGGGCTGGAACACATGCTGTGAAAAAAATTATGCAACTCTTATACACCTCTTATACTATAACTGAGTAATGCCAACATAGGCCTCTGTCACACAGTTCTCAGTAAATTACTGGGATAACCTTTTAAGCACTGCTAGTGATTCACACATATACTACATTCACTGCTTACTGCTTTCATTCACATCACAGTAGTACCGGCATTTTCCTTGAAATGTTACTAGGTCTTAGGGTGGGAACTTAGTGGTACAGACTTCCCTGAATATTAATCGAATCAGGAAATGTTCCTGAACAATAGACTGTATGTGTGACAGGAGCTTTAGGCCATGCTTTCACTATGCTTTGTGGGTGGAAGTTAAAATGTTTGGTTCAAGATGGTATCCATTTTACATGCATTCACTTAAGACAATGTGGATTGCTTTTCTCCCACCAACCTTCAACAACCAACAACCGAATGATTTCCTCATCTGAACCATCAACTTGTCTCTTGGACCCCATCCTTACAAGCCTTCTTAGAGAAGTTTTACCCTTAGTTAACACTTCATTAGACATGATCAATATGTCATTATTAATAGGCTATGTACCACAGTCCTTTAAAGCAGCTGAAATTATACCTCTTCTAAAAAAGCCCAGAGGTGTTCTCCAACTATAGACCTTTATCTACTCTTTAGTAGTCACAAACCTAACCCTAACCTAACCCTCTCTCTCTCTCTCTCTCTCTCTCTCTCTCTCTCTCTCTCTCTCTATCTATCTATCTATCTATATATATATATATCTGCCGGAGCAACTCTCCCAGTTTAGGGGTCACTGCCCTGAGTGCTCCTACTACCACGGGGACCACATCAACTTTGAACTTCCACATCCGTTCTGGTTGTTCTTTCAACCCTTGATACTTCTCCAACTTTTCATGTTCCTTTTTTCTGATGTTGCTGTCGGCTGGCATTACCACATCTACCACCACTGCCCTCTTCTGGTGCTGGTCAACCACCACTATGTCCAGTTGGTTAGCCAGCAGCTGTTTGTCAGTCTGAAAGCAGACGTCCCACAGAATCTTAGCCTTGTTGTTCTCAACCACCTCCGTGGTGTGTCCCATCGGGATTTGTGTACTTACACTATCCCAGCCACTTGGTTGTGCCTCTCCTGTGTGCTGATTCTGCCTGTATCTTACACCCTGCCACTATGTGCTGGACAGTCTCAGGGGCATCTTTGCACAGCCTGCACCTTGGGTCTGATCTGCTGTGGTAGACTCTGGCCTCTATGGCCCTTGTGCTTCGGGCCTGTTCTTGTGCTGCAATGATTAGCATCTTCGTGCTGTCTGTCAGTCTAGCATTCTCCAGCCACTGGTAGGTCTTCTTGATATCAGCCACTTCCGCTATCTGACGGAGGTATGCACCATTTAGGAACTTGCCCCTCCATGTTGTTTGCTCCTCCACTTCTTTGCCTTCATCCAGTTTCTCTTGTCTAAGACATTCACTTAGCAGCTCATCCTTTGGGGCCATGTCCTTGATGTACTCCTGGATTTTGGATGTTTCATCCTGGATAGTGGCTCTGATGCTCACTAGTCCTTGACCTCCCTCTTGTCGCTTGGTGTATAGCCTCAGAGTGCTGGACTTGGGGTGGAACCCTCCATGCATGGTGAGGAGCTTTCTTGTCTTGATATCTGTGGCTTCTATGTCCTCCTTTGGCCAGTTTATTATCCCAGCTGGGTATCTGATGACTGGCAGTGCGTACATGTTGATGACTTGGACCTTGTTCTGACCATTCAGCTGACTCGTCAGGACTTGCCTTACTCTCTGGAGGTATTTAGTTGTGGTCGACTTCCTTGCGGCCTCCTCATGATTTCCATTAGCCTGTGGGATCCCAAGGTACTTGTAGCTGTCCTGGATATCTCCTATGTTGCCCTCTGGTAGGTCAACTCCCTCAGTTCTGGTCATCTTGCCTCTCTTGTCTTATCCGAATGACATCCCTATGTCCTTGCTGTAGATCCTGGTGGTGTGGATCAGTGAGTCCATTTCTCCCACATTCTTGGCGTACAGCTTGGTGCCACCCATGTAGAGCAGGTGGCTGATTGTTACTCCACTTCAGATATGGTATCCGTACGCAGTCTTCTTGATGATGTGACTGAGGGGATTCAGACCTATGCAGAATAGCATTGGTGACAGTGCATGCCCTTGGTATATGCCACATTTGATGTTGATCTGGGCAATCAGCTTTAAGTTGGCCTCTGGGGTTGTCTTCCACATTCCCTATATGTATGTATATATATATGTATATATGTATATATGTATATATATATATATATATATATATATATACACACACACACACATATATATATACACATACACACACACACACATATATATACATATATATATATATATAAAACTTAATCTACATATGGGTAGGACTGCCTTAAAATGACTCAAAGTTTGCACGGTTCCAAACACTGGTCTCCTTGGTAAAGTCCTGTGTTTTTTGACCCATCCACCACCCTAACCTGCCTCCTTATGGGGATTGCTTCCTTCTTTTCTTCTTTTCTTGTTCTTATTCTTTTTAAGCAAATTCAAGGGATCCTTATACAAAAAAACTTTCTGTAATACTTTCTCTGAAGGTTGTCTGTAATAGATTATGTGCACATTCACATTATACTGCATATATAAGGCTTTTTAAAATTCTTTATGTGTTTACAATCATGCATGTGAACCTCTAATAAGGTCTGTAGAGTATTACAGTTTTTCACGATTGTCAACACACGTTTCTCAATACAATAACGGCTTTCTCAATACTGCACAAACAAAACTGAAAACTGCACACACAAAATGCTAAACCTGACACTCCCTTTGCAAGAAGACTCTTGCCATCAAATCTCTACATTGTGTTCATAAAAATGGAACTCATGTTTTCATTTGCTACACACAATCGTATTTTCCAATGACACATACCATTCATTGAGCACACACAGCTAAGCTTTTGCTGCACACTACCAAGCATTTACAGCACATTGTAGTGCAAAATTGAAAACACTATTGTACAATGGAACACACCATATGAATGACAATGACTCTGGAAAATAAGATATTTCTCCTTTTGTAAAAATAACTCAGTGTAGCCTACTTTTTTCATAAAACAAACTTAAAACAGCACACAAATATGCAGCCAAAAATGTCTTTTTATTGTACATGATTGAGGAATCATCATGATCAAGCATCATCATGCCTTCGGTTTCTGTCAGGCCAGAGGGCCTCGTCCACATCACAGGCGATGTTCTCCCTATCTAGACATCTCTGGAAGAACCGCCTTGAGTGGCGCATGAATCACTGAATGGACTCGAGGCTGACGTCACCACAGGCTTCTTCCATGGCCTGGACGAGTGGGACCTGGGTCTGGGGGTTTCACTCATACACCTTCCACCTCCAAGCAGAGAAGAACTCCTCTATGGGGTTGAGGAATGGAGAGTACGGGAGGAATAACACCGTAAAATGTGGGTGGGCCTGGAACCACTGACGTACAAGCAGAGCCCGGTGGAAACTCACATTGTCCCAGATGACAACATAATTAATTCTTTGTGGATCATCAGTGTGATCTGGTGGAACAAGTTGTTCGTGGAGGTCATCAAGGAAGGCCAGCAGTAAGTCTGTGTTATAGGCACCAAGATGTACATGGCGGTGCAGGACACCATGGTGATTTATTGCTGCACACATGGTTATGTTCCCACCACGCTGGCCGGGGACCCCAACAATGGCCCGCTGGCCTATGATATTTCTTCCCCTGCGCCTTCTCTTGGCCAGATTAAACCCAGCCTCATCTATGAAAATATATTCATATAGTTCATTCGCCGTATCAAGCTCCTGGATTTGCTGAAACAAAAACAGAGAGAATGCAAGTTACTGTATGGACAGAGAGGTCAAAAGACACTGTAGAAAAGGAAAAAAAATATATTGCTGTACATCACAGGTAGGCTACATTACCTGTATGTCAGTGCTTACTGTAATGTATGGGACTTACAAGCACAAAGTCGCGCCGTAGCTCCTTCACATGGTCTGTGTTTCTTTCGAACGGGACCCTGTAGACCTGTTTCATAGCTAATGAATTCCTCTTGAGGACATGGTCCAGTGTAGACAGGCTGACATTCTGGATCGTATTAAAAGCTGCATTATCTGCTAGGATCTTCTGTTTAATTTGTCTTAGGGTAATTGCATTGTTTTCACGAACCATGTTCACAATTAGGGTCTCCTGCTCTGGTGTGAAAACACATCTTTTTCCCCCACTGTGAGGTTGTCTTTCGGTCCTGCAAAATATAACTACTGTGAGCACACTGTATTATATTGAAATGCAGTATTGTATTACAGTACACAGTATATACAGTACACAATGTATACAGTACACAAATACATAGTACACAAATGCTGTATTGTTTTACAGTACACAAGACAAATAGATTTATAGTAAAGTATAAACTAGTACCTGTTCTCCATTCTGAATGTTCTTATGATGGCACCAACTGTGAATCGGCTGAGATTGGGCTGGACCCTCAAGCCAGCCTCCCTCATGCTCAAACCATGGTTCAGCACATGGTCTATCACAGTGGCCCGAATCTCATTAGATATAATGGTTCTCCTTCTTCTTACTCCTCCTCCTCTCTGTCCTCCTCCTCCTGCTCCTCTCTGTCCTCCTGCTCCTCCTGCTCCAATCTGTCCTCCTCCTCCTGCACCTCTCTGTCTTCCTGCTCCTCTCTGTCCTCCTCCTGCTCCTCTCTGTCCTCCTCCTGCTCCTCTCTGTTCTCCTGCTCCTTCTTCTCCTCTCTGTCTTCCTCCTCCTCTTCTCTGTCCTCCTCCATGTCCTCCTTCTCTCTCTCCTCCTCCATGCCCTCCTTCTCCTCTCTCCTCCCCTCCTTGTCCTCTTTCTCCTTCTCCTTGTTCTCCTCCTCCTCCTCTCACTCTTAGACTTCTCCTTCTCTGGTTGCTCTCTTCAAGGTTCTCCATTGTTCACCAAACACAGAGGAGGAGGCTCAAGGCACTTATATGCTGCAGTCCTGATTGCTAATTGCTCACCAGACCTGAATTTGTTGAGTTTTGAACACTTGTGTGTTGTAGGTTGATACCACTGAGTTGTCACATGAGAAGTGTGTGTAACAACAGAACATTGTGTGTAGTGTTTTGACAACAAGTTAATGTGCAATTGACTGCAGAGTGTATTGTAGGTTGAAGCTTTGAGCTTTTACATGAGAGGTGTGTGCAACAACTGCACATTGTGTGTAGTGTTTAGACAACAAGGTGATGTGCAATTGGCGTCAGAGTGTAAAGAAGGAAAGTCAGAGTCTAGGGGAGTCATAAGGGAGTGTGAAGTAGTGACAATTCGGGTCGAGCGAATGGTACGTGAAGTTAAGGTTGTGCAAATTGTGCCAAGGTTTAGATTTTTGTGTGTTAACAATCGTGAAAAACTGTATAACTGGTGGACATAATGTGTTAGAAGTTGATTCAGTTGCAGAATCTTTTTCACTTATTTGGATTTCTAGAAAGAGTCTGAGATGCTGAGGTCACATTTACACCTGTCCTGGAGAATGCTCAATACTACACCATCTTGTACCACTGGGCCCTGTGTCTGGTGTGATGGTGCCATTGTGTGCATCAGTCAGGCTCTAAATGAAATGGGCTTTTTCCATGAACGAGCTTCAAACATGACATAATACCATGTATCCAAAGTTTCAGTGTAAGGCAACTAGATGAGTGACAAGAGATGAGAGAGAAGTTCATGGTTAAAAGAATTGCCAGGGCTCATCATCTCCTGATTATCATGTCTCCTCAATGTTAGCAAGAGTACACACCTCTGTAGTGCAATCAATCATGATTAGCTGATTAGCAGAAACACATTTGATTCCTCCACACACTCACACACATGCAGGCACACACAGCTACACATACTGTCCCAATAATTAATCAATAAACTGGCAGATTTTTTTTTTTTTTTTTTTGCTCTCGGTGATGTCTGCAAAACATTTGTACAAAAGGAATTGTAGAAAAATCTGATTTTGAATGATAAATTTAAAATTTGACTGAACCTGCCATTTCATATCATCAAGGCATAAACAGAGCCAAAGAGGTTCCAAATGCTAGACTGCTGTCATTATAATTCACAGCTGGCTTCATGTGGTTTGTATTGCTGTTCCAAAAGTAAGAATTTGTAATTATCTGCAATCATCTGCCTCCATTATACATTGATACATTATGATTTCTGATGTCAGTTCTCTAACAGTCACAATGGTTTTGCTAACTGTGTCTGATGGTGCATGCTAGGGTTGGGTATCCTTTAAAAAAATCACAATACCAGTACCAAAACCAGTATCCTTAAAGTGATACCAATACTGCAACATAAATATTAAATAATTCATTATGGTTGCCTCTACGTGCAATATTTTACTTTAATATGATTCCACACATTACTCTCGTATGTCAAGATCATAATGTCATATTCTTATAAAAAAAAAGGCCAGTCAATGAGTTGATTGAATCACTCTAAATATATTTTAATGATAACTTGGATTATTAGCCTCCTGAGGCACTGTCAATTAAAGTATTAAATTCTACAGCGAAGAAAAAACAGAAAAAGAGGAAATAAGAGAGGTAAACAGGGAAGAACATGGGGAACAAATTAAGAGTGGGGTTTGTCAGCACTGTGCTCTCTCTGTTTTGTCTGGGTCTGTTGTTTTTGTTGCCACTGCTGTTTGTTGGCATATGATCTCTGCCACCACAAGGCACAGCACAGTATGGGACTGCATGAACAGCTCGGGTGCTTGATGCTTGCCAAGAGTGACTTTGGTCTGAATAACATGTCAAGGTTTTAGTGTGTTGTATATTTTACATCCCTTCTGTTCTATTTAGATAGTTTATTGATATTAAATATATATTTAGTACAGTGAATTACATATTTACAGTACAAATACTATATATCCACATGTATCTCTTAACATTGATTCATCCATGCAAACCTCAAATAATGCCTAAAAACATAAACCATATATTGATCAGATTGTGTGCTGAACTGAAACAGTGTAATGAGTTTATGGTTGTCAACTCTCAGTTTTTCAGTCATACACAATTTATGCAATTCAAAGACTGTTCAGGGACCCCAGCATACAGAAATATTTAAATACACCATTTTGAAAAAAAAAAAAAAAAAAAAAAAACATTTTCCCCACTAAAATGTAGTGCAACTTTGGAGCATTATTTTGCCCCCTTTCTGATGAGATAGCTTGACATGGTTGGAACCAATGGATTCCTTGGGTCCTCTAGTTTATGATACCAGTGTCTTCATTGTAGCTGTAAACTAAGTGCGATACAAATGTTTTTCTTACCGCAAATTAGTCTGCCTCACCTCTCACATCAGCTCTGTCTGTCACACCTGCTACGTCTTCACCTTTTTTGCCAGACATTTGGTCATTGCTTCTCTTCTCCTTCTATTTTCTTGTTCTCTCTGCTTTTCTTTTGGAGCTCCTGGTTTTGGTGAGTCATTCTGACTTTGCTAATCAAACAGCATCCTGCCTCACATATTTATATCAGCAGCACTTCTGAGTTTTGCACATCGCACATCTGACCCATGTCATATGGACTGCACCAGTTTACAATACCTGTGGGGGTGGGAGTATCAGATGGCACGTTGAAATGTGTTTTAATGATAAAAATACATTTATTTGTCATGTAAATACATATAACTTGTATTGTCAGTGATATAAGTCAGTAAGTAAACTGTTGTACTTGATCCTATTTAAGGATCAATGATAGAGCTTTTAATGGGCCCCCCCTTGGCCTTGAGCTGTGGTCATCTGTACCCTTTGGCCCCAGTTATGGCGGGCCTATTCGTGTGCTGCTCCTGTGCTTCTTTCAAAATTCCTTTGTGCTCCTTCAGAGCTAAGCTAAGTTTTACAAATTGACGTTAGTACAACTGAACAAAGTCCTTGGTAACACTGAACCAAATCCTTATGAGCTTCTGGAGGGTTAGCGAGTTAGCTTGCTAACTAGATAGGTTATACAAACGAGTAAGCATGCCATACGTTAGAATATTAGCGAGTTAGCTTTCTAATTAGGTAGGCTATGCTAATGCGTAAGCTTGCCAAGAGGCCAGAATATTGTTCAGTAACATTTAAGAGTCAAGATAAAAGACTGATCATTTTTTCCTTTTTATAGCTTATTCTAACTTTTATTTCATTGTTTATTTATTTGTTCTATTTTTTTGGGGGGGGGGGTGCGTATTGTAGTGCTGGTGTTGATCTAGGACCATCAGCCATGTTGACCTTAGAAAATTTGTAAGTTAAAATCCTGCTACATTTATGTGTTTAGTGTTGCAAAAAATCTCTCAGTTTATTAGAAGCTCTGTTTTAAAACTCATGGTGATCGAGTCCTGAAACAATTAAATGATTCTGCTGACCTGTAACTATATACGGGCTACTATTTTTAACCCAAGACTCCAGACTTTTGTCCATGGATACTTTTTTCTTCATTGATGTGATTGGTCAGAGGTTGGGGTGTTGACAGACTGTGATCTGATAACCTGAAGTTAACATGGTCCTGAGCAGGTTAGCTGTCCAGTGATTTATCCCCGGTAAAAAGAGAACCAGCTTCGTAATACTGATAACCCAGAGTTAACCCTGAAGTTACCTTGCTAACTCCAAATCCTGCTTCGCAGGCCTCTGCTGCAGAGCAGGTTAACTTCTGAGTATCAGATCACAGCCCGTCAACACCTCGACCTATTTGTTGTTACAGGTCAACAAAATCATTTCATTGTTCCAGGGCTCTATTTCCACTGGTTTTAAAACAGAGCTTCTCACAAATGGAGAAATTGTTTACAACACTAAACACATAATTTTAGCAGGATTTTAACTTATGTAAAGTTTATTATATTCCGCAGTGATAGTGTTGCCATTTTACACTCTGATTCCATCAATGCAGCTCAAAACATTTAATGGAACATTTAATTGGCCTAAAAGGTTCTGCACTAAGCTAGTTTAAATCTTATTTATCTGATCGCTTTCAGTTTGTTCATGTTCATGATGAATCATCTCTAAATACTGAAGTTTGTTTTGGAGTTCTACAAGGTTCTGTGCTCGGACCAGTCCTATTCACTCTATCAGGGGCGGAAATCCCGGGGGGACAGGGGGGACATGATTCCCCCTTCAATAAAGCTGTACCCCCCTAGAATATAATATATAAAAGCGCAATAATGTGATACTTAAATCTTAAAAGATTTAGTCCCCCCCCCCCCCCCTCCCATTCCTAGTAGTGGTATATCCCATACTCTTTCCAACGGGCGGGGCTAGCAGCCGTTAGTACTTGGCAGCAGTTGTAGCGTGTGGCTGGACCCTGCTGCCCACATCGCGTGGGGTAAGATGTACACTCGCAGATACAGTTTAACGTACACAAGTTACAACACATCCCATTTATTGTTACAACAAGCCCCAGGCCCAGGCTGATAATATAAACTGTCTGCAACATTTCTCCTGCATTGTTCAAAAGCCAGAGTTTAGTGATAGTCAGAGAGGACAGGAGAGAAAGAAGAGGGAGAGCATCCATGCGAGACTTTCCAGCACTCACTACCTGCCTGATTTCCTGTTGCCGACCCTGCCTGCCTCCGACCTGCTCTCCTCGCCTGCCTCCTGGTAAACTTACCTGCCTTCTGTCCTCGATCACATGCTTGTCTGTTGTTTCTACTGGCTTCGACTCCTCTGCCTGGCCTCGGCTTCCCTACTGCCCACTCCTCACCGGCACCTCTGCTTCATTGGTCTGCTCTCCTGGCTTCGACTCCTCCGCCTGGCCCCGGCTCCTCTGCTGCTTGCTCCTCGTCGGCACCTCTGCATCATCGGCTGGCTCTTCCAGTTCTGGACACATCGGCTCAGCTACCTCGTCTCCAGTAAGCCCCTTACCTTTACTCCTGGCCGCTAAAGAACTGAACTGTATGGGTCCGAGGACTCACGTCCCCCCCCTCGGCCCTGTGGCCGGGTTCGGCTTAATCCCTTCCTCAAGCCTGAGACCCAGAGACTGTGTGTGGGACGTTAGCCTGAAGATTGAACTGTCTGTTGTGTTTATTCATCTGCTCAAGTTCCTGTTTTGCTGCCAGGATATTAAAGGTCATTACCAACTGTTCCCGATTTCCAGTGAACTGCTTTTGGGTCCAAATTACACTTGTGACAGTTTTTTATTTTTTTCATTTATTATATATATATATATATATATATATATGTACAGTATGAATATATTTGTGTCTCTTGTGCCTTGATTTATGTTATGTTTGTAAAGATTTAATTTATTTTTGTTTTAGTTAAAGGGGTATCGTTTAAAATACATGAATTTGCAGATTATTATTTTTGATTGATTACGTTCATGTTCTTATTTTACAAATAAATCAGACGTTACTCAACAGTTACTTAGTACTTGAGTAGTTTTTTCACGAAATACTCTTTTACTCTTACTCAAGTAATATTTGGATGACTACTTTTTACTTTTACTTGAGTAATATTGTTCTAAAGTATCAGTACTCTTACTTGAGTACAATATTTGGCTACTCTACCCACCTCTGCTCACAAGATGGTTTACAGTCTCAGAATTTATTTGCACATTTCAAAAATAACAAAACCAGCCTGAAGAATGATGTGAAAAACTAACTCTAACCTGAAAAGGCTGGAGGCGGTCACTGTAGCGGCAGGTGGTGGTGGTGGTGGTAGCAGCAGCAGCTGCAGTTGTAGTGGCGACAGCAGAAGTTGCGTTGCTGGTCACGGCAAAGAAATTCAGCACAGTTAACTGCTGCCTGCCTTTAATCGCCGACTTGTGACTATCTGACAGCATGTGTGATTTCACCGCATTGACGTCCATTGAGCAAAGTTTGAAGATCTTTTTGCACACGCTGCAAAATGCCTCTCCAGGTTTACCGTCGACAGGCTTTAACCAGGTTCTGAATAGTTCCTCATCCAACCACTACTGATGAAACTTGCATTTTCCCATTTTCCGACATTTTTCCAAGCATCTGGTGTTGTGACTTCGGCACCGGCCGTAAACAATAGCCAGTTAAAGGGTTCTGCTGTCAATCATCACATTATACTTCCGATCACAATTATTAAATGTTCATTCATTCATTCATCTTCTAACCGCTTCATCCTCTTGAGGGTCGCGGGGGGGCTGGAGCCTATCCCAGCTGACATCGGGCGAGAGGCAGGGTACACCCTGGACAGGTCGCCAGACTATCGCAGGGCTGACACATAGAGACAGACAACCATTCACGCTCACATTCACACCTATGGACAATTTAGAGTTATCAATTAACCTAGTCCCCAATCTGCATGTCTTTGGACTGTGGGAGGAAGCCGGAGTGCCCGGAGAGAACCCACGCTGACACGGGGAGAACATGCAAACTCCGCACAGAAGGGCTCCCACGCCCGGGATCGAACCGGCAACCCTCTTGCTGTGAGGCGAGAGTGCTAACCACCACACCACCGTGCCGCCCTTATTAAATGTTTATATAATCAAAATAAATCATGAATAACAATGTTTTTTTTTCCATCAAGTGTATTTTAATGCCTCTGGACATTGAATTTAATGCTTTTTAATGCCATTTAAGGCCTTAATTTTTGCAAAATCTATTTAATGACTTTTAATGCTTTTTAATGACCCGCAGAAACCCTGTAATGGTCAATGTTAGTGTTAGTCAAGCCAGATAACGAAAATATATCATGTGTAAGTTGAACTGGCTTTGTAGTATAGGCCTCTGGATCAACACAAGCAATTCTACCCAGCATCAACATGATGATGATGGTCCTGGATCAACATAAAGTAATCATCCAGGGTTAACATGGTGATGATGGTCCTGGATCAACTTAAACAAATTTTCCAGGGTCATCACGGCTGTGATGGTTCTGGATCAATACAAAAAAAAATGTTTTGTATAGGCTGTGAAAAAGGCAGGATAAATGTCACAGGCAACTGCAAAATAATATCATCCTTATCCATTGCATTGCATTGTAGTAACAGTTTCTGAGCCTCCTCCCAATAGTCTATGCAACTGCCAGTTTTTAAAGGAAATAGTGCAATATGGCCCAGTGCAATTTTAATTTTTTTTTTTCCTAACCTGCAGTTCTATTTTCACTTTTGATTTCCACTCAGACCATTAACATGTAAATTCAGACTCTGTGTAGACTTGTGTTTATTTTGAAGGTGGGGTTAAAATATAAATCCTGTTTTATTATTTTTCAGTTCTGGTACATGGTTAAACTGATGTTTTTTTTTTTGCAGGCATCTAAACTTGTGTATGAGAAATATAATTAAGCAAACTAGACCATTTCTACCAACTTGTGGTGAAAGCCACTCTCCCTCCAACATAATTTAAATACAGATATGAATACTGGTATTTGTGTGACAGATACAGAAGCAACTCTGCATTAGATCTCTTTTTTGTGAATAAGATGCCTGTCACATACACAATATTTTCTGACCAGTTTAACTGGCCTCAAACTGCAGCATTGCTTTGTTCTCATGAACCTGAGCAAACCAAGGCAAAGCCTTCCAGGGTTCTCAAGAACTGCATTTCATCTTAATTCTACATGCCCCCTAGACACATCCATCCACCTACCCCCCTCTGTCACTGATGCTGGGCTGTCCCCGCCCTCCATGTCTGGCTCACTTTCCAGTACTCAGCCAAGCGCAAAAAGCACAGCAGAGAGCACAAAAGATAAGGGTACATGTATTCAGGAGGTCCAAATCATTGTCCTACCACAACAATAAAATATGACTCAGAGACACACAGTTTCCTATTATCCAATTTTTTCTCTCTCTCTCTCTTTCTCTCTCTCTCTGCATCCCTGCCACTAGTGAACCACCATGCAAATAGAGCTAGAGTGGAGCCTCTTGTCGACCTAATAGGAGGTGACAGGGAGCCTGATGCCTAATAATGTCGACCATCTCGCTCAGGGATTAGACATAGCAACAAGGAAAAGACAGGTGGTGAGGAGTAAGGAATCTCCAGGAGCTTACACAAGCTTTGTTCTGTGAATGGGGGAAACCATTACACGTGTACACAGCAGGCTGTGACCAATTACAGCTTCTCAAGGCAAACACCCAAAGATATACTTTTGTATTGGAGTTGCTAACACTTTGCACTTGAATCTATATGGACATTTTAATTCCACATTTAGCTGTAAAAACTGAAGTGAAGTTGCAAAAAAAATAAAAAATAAAAAATAAAAAGGCTCGGAAATGTCATCCCTGTCTCCTGAATATTATGTATATGTTACTAAATTACTTTGTTGTGGGAACATTCAGGAACAAAGTTCTGTCAGGCAATAAAACTCTACATTTGTGTACTGTGTATGCTTCACAAGAAGGTACTTCGGAATGATGGTGGGTGTGCAAAGTGCAGGACCTTGACACCAGACCCCTGGGTTCACAACTCCTGATTTATGTTTAGGCAACAAAAGCACCTTGGTTAAGGTTAGGGAAAGATGGTAATTTTAGTTAAATATTAATTACAAAGGTCATAAAAAGTAATGCCATAGCCACTAGAGTGGATACTGTATTGCACTGAAATGCTTTGTCTGTGAATATTTTGCTGATACATTCAGTATCAATAGTTTTGCACTTGCCATGTACCAGAAGTGGAAAAAGTACTGAAAAATTCTACACAAGTAAAAGTACCATTACTTTGATGAACTACTTATTAGGTACAAGTAAAGCTACCCATCTAAAAATCTACTCAGGGGCGTCGGTAGCGTAGTGGATAGTGCCGGCGCCCCATGTACAGAGGCACTGCCTCGCTGCAGCGGCCGCGGGTTCGAATCCGGCTCGCGGCCCTTTGCTGCATGTCAGTCCCCAATCTCTCTCTGTCTCCCCATTTCACCTTCTGTCCTGTCAATAAAGGCAAAAAGCCAGTAAAAATAATTAAAAAAAAAAAAAAAAAATCTATTCAAGTAAAAGTAAAAAGTAGTTTGTTTAAAATTTACTTAAAGTAGAAGTTACTTAGTTACTTCCAACAACTTGATGGGGGTCACTCCTATGCAGTGCAAAAATGGTCCAGGGATCATAAATCCAATCCAAAAACTGGTTATTTTTCTATGATGAACCATAGAATTTAATTCAATTTAGGGCTGCACAATATCATTAGAGCATCACCATCGCAATGTGTTCTTGTGCAATAGTCACATTGTGAGACTCGTAGTATAAGCTCATCATATCAATATAATATTAGTCAAAGGCAAGATGCTATACTTATTTTGCTGGTTAATTCTTTAGGTTGTGAAGTTCTCAATGTCCATGACAGTTTGATTGTAAAATGTATTTCAAACAATTTAAAATAGTACACAGACTACATATTTCCAAATCTAAGATTAATAAATGGCTCCCCTCTGTTTCCTCTCTGTGCGATAAGTGTCAATCTAATGATGACACTCTTGTACATTCTTACTTAATGTGTCCTAAGATTAATATGTATTGGAGCAACATTCTTGACACAATCTCAAATATTCTGGACTCTAGAATTGAGCTGGAGGCGCAAGCTATTATTTTCAATACCTTAGAAAGATTAAATAATTTCACACCGGCCCATTGACAATTTATTAGCTATTGTCTTATATCTGCCAAGAAATGCTTGCTGATGCTATGGAAGAGTAAAGAATGTCCAAATGTCAAAATGTGGCTTAATGATCTTGTCAATATCTCTGAGCTGGAGAGGACTAGATATATTAGGAATGATCAGGTGAATTTATTTGATGCAATTTGGCAACCTTTTATTCACTATCTTGAGAGGCCAAGTAGCAGAGCTTAACTCTGCTTATAGGTAGTTTCTGTTACTGCTATAAAGTAGATCCTCTGGGTGGTGTAGTAGGGGAGGTGGGGTGTGGGAAATAAATTTATCTATTTATTTACCTATTTTTTATTTATTTATTTTAGTGTATAATTTATCGATTATTTCCTTTTTTTTTTATTCTCCTTAGTTTTTTCACTATGGTGTTTTTTTTCTGCCAGTTTCGTATAGAGATTGATGTCCAACCGTGTAAGTTATGTATATCAATTACTGATGGTCTATATTATATTTGTACTTATATTTTAGTAACGTTTATATTTGTAAATTAATTAATGGATAGTGCATACTGGACTTCACTCTCAATAAAATGTTTGAAAAAACAAAACAATTATAAAATGTATATTTCATGCAAATACAGCCTTTCCAAATCCCAAATGATGAAGTCTTTCCAAATAGAGTAGTTACTGCAATACACTGTATATTGCAATACATATAGCAGTATACAAAATCGTCGTCGCATTGTCAGTTTTGTCTAATATTGCGCAGCCCTCATTCATTTTGACTCACCAACACAACTGCTAGACTGATGATACACAGAGCAAATTTTTGAGCAATGTTGTTGGGCATTATTCTCAGGGATATGGGTGTATGGTCAAAAAAGAGACAGCTTGTCTAAGCGAAATTCTGAATATTAAAATACACCAACACCACTTTGGAAGAAGAGTGTGTATTCCAAAACAGAACAAATCCATTGAGCAACAGTGTTTCCCCTATGTGCAAATAGCAGCGGTAGTGCTCCACTGCTGAAATATGACCGCTGCTGCTGATTTGTTTTTCTTTTTTTTTGCTGTTTAGAAACCACTGTTCTATTATTTGGTGCTACGGATTACAGTAGGTCAATTCACACACTTGTGAGTAAAGCATATAAGAATAGAGGGCTCTGTCTTTTCTCTTCATAAACTAAAGTTAGGTTATATTATTTTGAGCAACAGCCTCTTCATATAATAATATAACAATATACTATCTATAGTGTTATACGGTGAAACGTTTCACCTTATAACGTGATGACTTATATTGTTTACACGATGACATGTCATTTCTGGCTCTACATGGTCGCACCTTTACAATCCTCCTCTGCTCTCAGTATCGCGCACAGTGGAGTTCGGCCCCAGTGCGCGTGCGCGCGCGCGCACACACACACACACACACACACACACACACACACACACACACACGTACACACACACACACACAGACACAAGAGAGCACACAAGAGCGCAGCTCGGGCCACATTTTTCTGACTGACAATTATAAACGGCCCTGTGCACACAGGGTTTTCTTTCATTTTGTTTGTTTCTTCGTTCATTTCAACTGCTGCGCCTGCTTGTGCTTCTGCTGAAGCACTCTCACCGTCCTCCATCTCTCTCTCCAGTAACTCGCCGGCACCAGTCGCTTGTTCTGGGTCAATTCCACGCGAGATTTCCGAGATTCACCCTTTTGGTTTCCATTTAGCTGAAAACTTTTTTTTTTTTTTTTTAAACTCAGTAACGGATGTGATTTCCAACGCAGTGAAGTACAATACTTAAGTCAAAATTTACTTAAGTAAAGGTAAAATTACAGATTTCAAAAACTACTGAAAAAGTTACAAATTATACAAAAAAACTACTTATTAAACAGTAACGTGAGTAAATGTAATTAGTTACTTTCCACCTCTGCCAGGTACATTATTCAGCAAAATTTCTTCAGCATGTTTACAAAAAAAACACAGTTTGTTTGGCATTACATTTCCCTCTAAATGTATTTGCTGTTTCTAATTAGTTGTTTATAAATGTAATTTCTAGAAGACAGGGCTGGAAATTTATTGGAATATATGGAGCCCCTAAGAGGGCATACGGGAGAAAAAGATGAGATGGGTATAAGAAAACAAACTTTTCCTTTCTCCCGAGACACTTTTGTGTTCCCCTGAAAAATACTAACATAAACCACTAAACTGTCCTTGAGCCAGCTGGTACATATACAGTACAGGCCAAAAGTTTGGACACACCTTCTCATTCAATGCGTTTTCTTTATTTTCATGACTATTTACATTGTAGATTCTCACTGAAGGCATCAAAACTATGAATGAGCACATGTGGAGTTATGTACTTAACAAAAAAAGGTGAAATAACTGAAAACATGTTTTATATTCTAGTTTCTTCAAAATAGCCACCCTTTGCTCTGATTACTGCTTTGCACACTCTTGGCATTCTCTCCATGAGCTTCAAGAGGTAGTCACCTGAAATGGTTTCCACTTCCACAGGTGTGCCTTATCAGGGTTAATTAGTGGAATTTCTTGCTTTATCAATGGGGTTGGGACCATCAGTTGTGTTGTGCAGAAGTCAGGTTAATATACAGCCGACAGCCCTATTGGACAACTGTTAAAATTCATATTATGGCAAGAACCAATCAGCTAACTAAAGAAAAACAAGTGGCCATCATTACTTTAAGAAATGAAGGTCAGTCAGTCCGGAAAATTGCAAAAACTTTAAATGTGTCCCCAAGTGGAGTCGCAAAAACCATCAAGCGCTACAACGAAACTGGCACACATGAGGACCGACCCAGGAAAGGAAGACCAAGAGTCACCTCTGCTTCTGAGGATAAGTTCATCCGAGTCACCAGCCTCAGAAATTGCAAGTTAACAGCAGCTCAGATCAGAGACCAGATGAATGCCACACAGAGTTCTAGCAGCAGACCCATCTCTAGAACAATTGTTAAGAGGAGACTGCGCGAATCAGGCCTTCATGGTCAAATAGCTGCTAGGAAACCACTGCTAAGGAGAGGCAACAAGCAGAAGAGATTTGTTTGGGCCAAGAAACACAAGGAATGGACATTAGACCAGTGGAAATCTGTGCTTTGGTCTGATGAGTCCAAATTTGAGATCTTTGGTTCCAACTGCCGTGTCTTTGTGAGACGGAGAAAAGGTGAACGGATGGATTCCACATGCCTGGTTCCCACTGTGAAGCATGGAGGAGGAGGTGTGATGGTGTGGGGGTGTTTTGCTGGTGACACTGTTGGGGATTTATTCAAAATTGAAGGCACACTGAACCAGCATGGCTACCACAGCATCCTGCAGCGACATGCCATCCCATCCGGTTTGCGTTTAGTTGGACGATCATTTATTTTTCAACAGGACAATGACCCCAAACACACCTCCAGGCTGTGTAAGGGCTATTTGACCAAGAAGGAGAGTGATGGAGTGCTGCGGCAGATGACCTGGCCTCCACAGTCACCGGACCTGAACCCAATCGAGATGGTTTGGGGTGAGCTGGACCGCAGAGTGAAGGCAAAGGGGCCAACAAGTGCTAAACACCTCTGGGAACTCCTTCAAGACTGTTGGAAAACCATTTCAGGTGACTACCTCTTGAAGCTCATGGAGAGAATGCCAAGAGTGTGCAAAGCAGTAATCAGAGCAAAGGGTGGCTATTTTGAAGAAACTAGAATATAAAACATGTTTTCAGTTATTTCACCTTTTTTTGTTAAGTACATAAGTCCACATGTGTTCATTCATAGTTTTGATGCCTTCAGTGAGAATCTACAATGTAAATAGTCATGAAAATAAAGAAAACGCATTGAATGAGAAGGTGTGTCCAAACTTTTGGCCTGTACTGTACATGCGTTATTGTGCCAATAGGTTTTTAACTACATCTCAAAGAAATACCAACACATTCTCAGTCTGCCCGTGTCACATATCAACATTTGGTCACGGACCTTGCACGTTGAGATATGACGTGTAAGGTACCCTAGGTGCGTTGGTTGTCGATGTTTTGGGACCCCATGTCAACTTCAGCCTGTTACATGGATTCAAAATACACTTCTGTTTTCACAGGAAATGTGAAGTTTGCATACAGTCTTTTCAGAATAAACACACTGCATCGATACAACACTGCAAAGTGACTTTTTTTTTTTTTTTTTTTTGCCTGTAACAACAAGCATGTGGTTATGTTAAACCGACACGCGCATTGGGTTGGGTTTAAGAAAAAAGAAGTGGGTTTGGCTTAACATGGAAGTGAACATCAATGTCCCAGGTGAAAGTTGGTGGTTGTTGGACCCACCCATCCTACTAAGACTTTCATTCCCTTTTCTTTGGTTGTTGTCCCACCACATTTCCCCCTGATGCTGCCTGGTGCTGTTAAACAATAATGGTGACTGACTGCATATCATGCAGATGTGAAAGGATGGCTTTATTCAGCTGTGTCTGATGCCGGAAGTCACTGATCAAGTGCTGGTATTCAACAACTTCGAAGTGAGACCAGGTTGGAAATACAAAGGCAACCTCTGAGTACAATGTACATGACCAAATAATAAAGGAAAGTTGACCCACATGGGACTTGAATTCCAGCCTTGTGCTTTACCCATTTATTCACTTCAAGAATATACTAAGCCAGTAGACTTTGTCATTTTTTTTTATCCTACATCACCTGATTTTCTAGTAAAAAGCCATGAGTGCTATTTTTCCCATGTGCAATCAAAGCGACACTAAATACAAACTTTTGGCTCTTACAAACACCACAGACTCAAAAAGATGAGAGGAATATAATCTGCATAAAGATATGCATAAATGGCATCAACAGGTCCTTTATATTTTAAAAACTACTGTTGAGTATCACTAGTCTTTGGGTGTGGAGTGTACATCAGTGTAGCTGTCTGATCATCATTACACAATGCAATAAATAGTCAATAACATGCCATATTAAAAACAAACAACCCAAAAAACAATACATAGTTTTGCTTTTTTTCATAGCAATTAATATCAGAATAATATGCTCAATGCTTCCTGGTTTGTAAGAGAATGGACCATTATTGGACATGGGAACAATGTCACCATCTGGTTTTCTGTCTTGCAGTTTTTGGCATCTGGGGCATGATGTCACCATATGACCAGTGTTTGCTGGGATTTGTTGAATTTCTGAGTGTTTATCATCGGTAAAATTGCCTTCCCCATAAATATAGTGTCATGATGAAATCAGTTGAAATGGACAGTATGAAACATATTTTGCATTTGCAAAGAAAAACTAAAAACCAGAGCATGGCAGCAAGAATGTGACTATTCTGTTGGAAATCAAAAGAAGAACTATATTGTCCCTGGGGCACTCTAAGATCTACATTTTTCATTGAAATAAGTGACAGTCATCAAACTGTTAAATAACTGAATGCTGACATAGATAGAGTATCCCCACTGAGGTTTATCCCAAACCGAGAGTAGTACGAGCAAGTGAAATGGAGCAAAGAGAGACAGTAGATGCACTCAGAGCAGACAGCTATAATATATCCTGTCAATCTCGTCTTCCATTGCTGGTTTGTTTTTGTACACCACAGCACCTGAGCAAATTGTATGCAGTAATCGGTCAATACAGGGATTTGAATTGCCTGATTTCTCTGTGCTCCATTTAAATATCATGTCCTGAATATTATCATAAGCCTCATAACTGGGATACTCGTATCCATGTAAACAGAAACACACATGAATCAGACAGCATGTAAGTGACATGATAGTAGCATCCATAGCAACCACCACGGCAATGATAGAACCTTTGTAATGACAAACTGAAGATCACACAAATTCACTGCAGGATGATTATTAAAATGAAATGCACATTTCTCTCAACAAATATAATCAAAATGCATTTTGATGCCAAAACGATCTTAAAATATTACATTCCCCACTGAGAATAAATGTCCGCCATTTTGTGTCTTCACAGAAACTTGACTGTCACATGACGAAACAATATGTCTGGGATTTTCTTTGCCACTGTTACCTGACTGAATAAATCATCCTCTCTCACTTGTTTTTGCAGTTTGAGCATACAAAACATTGTTAACAGTAAATTAAGATAAAAACAAACTGTATACTGTCTTCATATCTTAATGATTTTTCACATTCTTTCCTCGGTGCAACCTGCTCTCTCTCTCATCAACAATATCCACATGTCTAATAATTATGTGTGCGCTTTTATGTGTTATTGTAGACTATTATTTGTGAGCCTATGTGTGGGTTTGGTCAGGTTAGATCAATCATTTTTAAGGTCGGGCTGTAATATATTTAATAAAAAAATGAGCGATACAGATTCTCAGCTGAGGGAATATGTTATATATGCGAACTTTTTAAGCCATAACATTATCATGAGGTCTCTTGACACCAATGGTTTGTTAAGTTGTGCAACTTTAAACTGGACATGTAAAGCCATTTCCTGTAAGGTCAGCCCACTCAAAATGGCAGCTGAAGCCTTTTTGCTATTCAGACCAAGGACAGACAAATGAACACAGTTTCCCACAGCCCTGTTTTTCACACCTATGTGTAAAACCCTGCCCATTGAGCAATTCTTGAAACAGGATTAAACACTGTGAAATGTGACCTATGACATCATCAGGCCAACAAAAAAGCAACTTTCTGCTCTTCCTTTTTTTTCCCTGGGACTTCCAAGGAGGAGAATCACTTGTGCAAAGGAGCTGCCTGACGGCCTATTTCCACCAGATGCGTGCTGGTTGCGTCTCCGCTCCAGCATGGCAGCGGAGGTGAAAGGATTTAATTCTAGTCAATGTGTGTGTTTTCACCAGCTGCGGCTGTGCTGGGTTCCGGCTCCATCTCAGCTCCGACACTCCGGAGCCCTCCGGAACAGATATGCAGGACTTCTATTTTTGCTGTACGCTGGAGCACAACGCAGCAATTTAGCACAGAGCAGATCGTGTGGGGCAAGAATTGGCTGGTGGACACTGGATGTTGTTGGTGAGCGTTGTGCTTTTTATCACCGTTCACTTTTTGAGATTGGTACGTTCACCTTTGTACATAATAAACAGACAGTAAGTATGATTTTTTTTAAAAAATCAACACAAAGCAAGCAACATACAACATAACGTACCCTAAACTAAAAACCCACCATAAGACTTAAACACAAAAGAGTGTGTGTGTGTGTGTGTGTGTGTGTGTGTGTGTGTGTGTGTGTGTCAGACAAAGACTGCCTAGGCTTCAAAATAAAATGGCTGACAACAGAAAACTACAATAACATGGCTGAAACGTGATCAGTAGGGGGACAGTGAAAATGTCTGAAGTGGAAGAAGAGTGTGAATATGTTTGTGATTTATGTTGTATAAAGGTGCTGGGTTAGTAAAAAAAGGATGTCTAGTTGCATGTAGGACCCTGGGTCTGTTTAAAGTATTTATTAACAGCTTATTAACATCAATTTAGCTTTGGCAAAGCCACCTACCCAGTAACCTGACTACAAAACGTTTGTTGAATAGCATCAAAACAATACATGTTACACACACACTGAAAAATCAAACGCTCTTGCTTCGACTGCACCGTTACAGTGCTAATCTTAGCTAGGCACAGTTGTTACATTACCAGTCCATTAAAGGAGGAGGTGAAGAGGTGCTGCAGCATACTGCTTTTGTTAGCTGCAGTCATCCTTCGTGAATTAGCCTAGCTTAGAAGAATTGTGTTTCCAGTGCAGTATTTGCTGTGTTGTATTTCAATGGTGCAGAAGAGAGGAGGCTGGTCACTCTTTGTCCCAGTTAACAGTTAGCAGTCTGGTGCAAACTCGGTTTTGTCACTCCTGTGCTTGTGAAATTAGCTTACAGACTTTGTTGTTACTGCTGGTGCTAGCTGGTCAAAACTCCTCTGCCATCAAGACAAGTTCTGTGAGTCTTTTGTGCTGTGAGCTTGCAGAAAGGTGAGGAAAAGCAGCTGAGGTGCCAGCAGGTCCTCCAGCACCCACAACTCTTCTCTATGGAGGTTTCCAGGAGAAAAAAGGATGGAGGAATGGGGACACTGGTAAATGAAAAATTGCCTAGGTGTGAAAACCTGAAGGATTGTGGGAAACTGAGTGCATTTCTGCTGCCTTTGTCATTGAAAACAAATGCATTCGGGTGCCATTTTAGGTGGACTGAGCTGACAGGAAATGCCTGTTACATTTCCACTTTAGAGTTGGACAAATCAACAAATACATCTGTGGAATCCAGTTATCCCAACGAAAGGTAGGGAGTTAGCACTTTGTTTTAATCCCTCTTGTTTATCATTTTGGTAAATCTGAATAAATTACACTTTGGTGCACTTGGTCCACTTTGGTTTCAGTAAAATGAACTGAATGATTGAACTGTGAAGAATCTAACTGAGTTAACAATGTGTTGCATGGCCATATTGACAAAACTTTAATGTTAAACATTTATATGTTGATCAATCATGCTAAGCTGCTAAAATCTAATGTTAGTTCAAACTGGTCTTTGGTGGGGACCACGTGGGTCTTAATAGGATTTAACATTCTGAAACCCAAGACTTTGTTTACTTGATATCTGATGAAACCCACTGTCCCAGAGGCTGCCTTGTTACCATAAGCCTATCATTCATAATGTCAGGGTCCCTCCCTGACATTATGACTGAGAGTGGCGTTGAGTATGACCAGAGTGACGAGTTTTTACTTGGTTATCTCTGTATCGTTACAAGCTTCAAACTTATATGTATCGTCTGATTTTAGTGATAAGAGTTTCATATTCTCAAATTAAGACTCTGACATAAATTCACATTTATCAAGAAAAGAAACTTAGCAATACCAGCGGCCACAGTCAAATGTATCCCTGGGGCCAGAGCGGGCCACGCTGAGTCAAATTTAAAACTGCTGGCTAAAGCTAAAGGTAGATTTATTAGTAATTCAAAACCGTGACAACCCAGAGTTGAGATCAGGACTCAGAGACGCAGTCCTACACGCTTCTCTGAGCTTATAGTGCAGTCATCCTCCCATAGTTGTAAACAAACGGTGTCTGTCCCCCGACCACCTAAATTATCTAAATCTAAAATTAAACAAAGAGGAGTTGTGCATAACAACCTCATAAAAATTAAAACCTCTTTTGTGACAGAAAGACAAAACAGGAGAATTAAATGCAGACTGTTAAATATCAGGTCTCTATCATCTAAACCAGTGTTAGTAAACGAAATACAGTTTTTCTCCATTGGTTTGGCTCATTTCTTGAAACAGAAATTACATTCTCAAAATAACATGGACAAACCTCCAAACCACTTGGCAGTTGTTCACAACAGAATTGAATTTCTCATTCATTTCATCAAATTGCAAATGTCTTAATACATGTCTCAATGTCTCAGTACATCTTTGCAAATGATTAAGTATAGGTAGCCTACAGTTAGCACAATTTCCAAGTGAATAGATCTTGTTGATCTAAACTGATTGTTGATTCTAGGTCTAATGGTTGTTCTCTCCAAAACATGTCAGCATCTTTTCATTGTATAAGTTATCATATGCACACTAGTCTGTTCAATTGTCAAAATTAGTCAAGAACATAATACCATGAACACCACATATGAATCTCGTGGAACATTTCATAAATTGATTAATTGACAGTCAGGTGAAACTAGAACTTGACTAACGAAGGAGGGGCCACGGTGGATGTCCCAGGCCAGAGTGGGGGCAATATAACTATGTGTGCTGCCATTTCTGAGAATGGTGTGGCCACTCATATCTCCAATCTTGGCCCATACAATACACAGAAGCTCCTCATCTTCTTGGACCGCCTTTATTCTGATTTGATCCCTGAAAATGAGAGAGGTCTCGCAGGGCCTCACCAACCAAACTACGTATGTCATTGTGTGGGACAATGTGAATTTCCACCGTGGCCCGCTCATCAGGGCCTGGTTCACTACTCATCCAAGAATGGTCATGGTGTTCCTACCACCTTACTCTCCTTTCCTCAGTCCTATTGAGGAGTTTTTCTCCGCTTGGAGGTGGAGAGTGTATGAGCATCAGGCTCAAAATCAGAGGTCCCTGCTCCATGCAATGGACGCTGCGTGTGAAGATATTACAGGAGATCAGTGTAGGGGATGTTTGCGACATGCACGCCGTTTCTTCCCTCGTTGCATCGCAAGGGAGAATATATGCTGTGATGTGGACAAGAATCTGTGGCCAGACAGACAGCAGCGGGTGGATGGCCAGGAGGGTGAGGACGGTGGCCAGGAGAGGGAGGGTGAGGACAGCGATCAGTGAGGTGTTAGTTGTGAAACTCCAGCTTTATTTACAGCACTGTAGGCTACATATAATTTTCCTTGTTTTTTGTTTATGTGTTTATATTACAGTATATTATGCTGTATACATTTTCTTTTTACTCTGATGTATGGAAGTTACTTTATGTGTGTGAATACAAATGGTTACAATTTCCTTGGCAGTATGAGTACAATGTGTGATGTCAAACCTTGGAGGCTACTCTGACCGTAAAATCCTATTTTATTTTATTTTTTTTTTTCAGTTTTATACACAATTCTGTTAGCTAGACAAAAAACACTAGCACAGTAACCATTGTCAATGAAGGACTGGGCTAAGACTGAGAGGTGGACATGCCGTCCATGCCTTTGTCTCCTCCAGGCTGGACTACTGTAACGCGCTCTTCATCGGGATCCCGGGCAAGAGCCTACAAAGGCTCCAATATGTCCAGAACAGCGCTGCTCGGGTCCTGATGAGAGTGCGTAAACATGAGCACATCACCCCCATCCTTCACACTCTGCACTGGCTCCCCGTTCACCTCCGCATCGAATTCAAAATCCTCCTTCACACCCATCACTGTCTGCACGGTGCAGCCCCCACCTACCTCACTGAACTCCTCAACCCACATACCTCAGCCAGAACCCGGTCAGGCCAACTGCACCATCTGCGCCCGCCCAGGACTCGGCTCAAGACCATGGGCGACAGGGCCTTCGAGGCTGCTGCTCCCCGTCTGTGGAACGCCCTCCCCAACCACCTCAGGGCTCCACAGTCGGTCGATGCTTTTAAAAAAGGACTCAAAACCTTCCTTTTTCAGAAAGCCTATCCTGACTAATCTTATCTGATTTTATCTGCTGACTGTTTTTTATTGTTTTGTTCTGTTGCTCGATTTTACTGTTATTGTTGCTTTTATTGTTATTGTTGCCTTTGTACTGTGCACTTTGAGATTTGTATTCAAATGTAAAGTGCGTTATAAATAAAATCTATTATTATTATTATGAGGGATATTTCAATGGTCCTCTGCCATAGTGACAAAACATCTAAACATTTTGACTTGCAGTGCTTACACAATGCCAAAGGGACGATGCATTTTGGGGGCACTGACTATTCATATGAGAAAGGAATTTAGTTTTGACACGAGTGAACTGTTTTGGGAGAGACATGAGCTTTTGCAGGTGAACCATGGTGTTGTGCTGAACCATCCAGGTTATTTTGGCAAAAGCACCAAGAGTGTTGAGAACGTCCGGTCTGTTTCAAGAAATGAGCCAAAGCAATTGAGAAAGGATCTTTGCATTTTGGTGGCACTGACTATTTATGTGGGAAAGGAATTTAGTTTTGAAGCATGAGTGAACAGTTTTGGGAGAGATATGAGCTTTTGCAAGTGAGCTATGGTGTTTTGAGAATGTAATTTCTTTTTCAAGAAATGAGCCAAACCCATGGAGAAAAACAGTAATATCAGATAATCATATTGATTTACTCAGCCTCACTGAAACCTGGCTGTGTCAAGATGAATATGTTAGTCTAAATGAGTCCACTCCTCCCAGTCATAATAATACCCACATTCCTCGAGGCAGCGGCCGAGGAGTAGGAGTTGCAGCCATTTTTAACTCTAGTCTGTTAATCAGCCCTAAACGGAAACGAGATCATAATTCATTTCAAAGTCTTGTTCTTAGTCTTTTACATCCGATCTGGAAAACCTCGCAGCCACTTTTATTCGTTATAGTGTACTGTGTTCCTGGCCCGTATTCTGAATTTGTTTCTGAATTCTCAGAGTTTTTATCCAGTTTAGTTCTTAAATCAGTTATTATTATAGGCAATTTTAACATTCATGTCAACGTTGATAATGACTCCCTGGCCATCGCGTTTATCTCATTATTAGACTCCATTGGCTTCAGTCAGGGTGTACATGAAACATGTACATGTACTTGGCGATCAACCAAACTGGAAGAATCTTGTTTAATCTGGACAGACAGTCTCAAAACGTATAAGAGGGGCCTCCGCAATGCCAGAGCAAACTATTACTTAGCATTAATAGAAGAAAACAAGAACAACCCCAGGTTTCTTTTCAGCACTATAGCCAGGCTGACTGAGAGTCACAGCTGTACTAAGCCTTGTATTCCTTTAGCCCTTAGCAGTAATGATTTTATGAGCTTTTTTAACGACAAAATTCTAACTATTAGAGGCAAAATTCATGACCTCCTGTCCTCAGATAGTACCAATCTAACCTCAAACACAGCTGTAAGACCTAATATATATTTAGATTGCTTCTCCCAGATTTCTCTTCAAGAATTGACACAGTGATTGATCACAGTGATTTCTTCATCTAAATCATCAACGTGTCTCTTAGACCCCATCCCAACTAGGCTACTTAAGGAAGTCTTACCTTTAGTTACCATGGTTTAGTTACCATTAGAAATCACTCTGTAAATTTCCATGGTTATGTGGATGATACACAGTTGTATTTATCGATGATGCCAGAAGAAAGTAATCAATTAACTAAACTTCATAATTGCCTTAAGGACATAAAAACCTGGATGAGCACCAATTTCCTTATGTTAAATTCAGACAAAACTGAAGTTATTGTTCTTGGCCCCAAACAACTCAGAGACTCTTTATCTGATGGCGTAGTTTCTCTAGATGTCATTGCTCTGGCCTCTAGCACTACTGTAAGAAACCTCGGAGTAATATTTGATCAAGTTAACAGTAGGATTTTAAATTCAGTTCTGGATTTTACAGGGAGCCAGTGCAGAGAAGCTAAAACAGGAGAAATATGATCACGCTTTTGTTACCTCAAGGCTGGATCACTGTAACTCTCTATTATCAGGTAGCTCTACTAAGTCCTTAAAAACTCTCCAGCTAATTCAGAATGCATCGGCACGTGTACTAACAGGAACTATGAAACGAGATCATATTTCTCCTGTTTTAGCTTCCCTGCACTGGCTCCCTGCAAAATCCGGAATTGAATTTAAAATCCTTCTCCTAACGTACAAAGCTTTAAATGGTCAGGCTCCGTCATCTCTTAGAGAGCTCATAGTGCCATATTATCCCACCAGAACACTGCGCTCTGACAATGCAGGGTTAATCGAGGTCCCAAAAAGTCTCCAAAAGTAGATCAGGAGCCAGAGCCTTCAGGTACCAGGCTCCTCTCCTTTGGAATTATCTTCGTGTTGCGGTCCGGGAGGCAGACACCATCTCCACATTTAAGACTAGACTTAAGACTTTCCTTTTTGATAAAGCTTATAGTTAGGGCTGGCTCACTCTTGCCTTGTACCAGCCCCTAGTTAGGCTGACTTAGGCCTAATCTGCTGGGGGACCTCCAACAATACACCGAGCACCTTCTCTCCTTCTCTCTCTCTCTCTCTTCTTTGCTAACACTCATGTGCTGTTACTGCATCTTGCTAACTTGGCGGTACTGCAAGTCACTAACCTGGCTTCTTCTCTGGAGCCTTTGTGCTCCACTGTCTCGCAGGCATGGATGCCACCAGGAATTTTGGGCCCCATGAAAAAAAATGAAATAAATTGCCCTTCATGGGAATAATAAAGTCTTTTAATGGTCATAATTCAATCTAAATGAAAGCATCTAACTAGATTATTTTAATATTGCCTGTAACTTTAATACAGGTTAGGCTACTTAATGTTTCCAACTGTCCAGCATCCAGTACAGACAGTTGTAGGCTGTTTGTGTTTCATAATAATCATTATGTGGAAAAATAATTTGTTTAAATTTCTGTCATTAAAAAATATTTTGTTTTATTTTTTGCAAGAGAGAGAGAAATTCCCACAGACTCCCTGCAATGATGCTAACTGGCATGTCTTTCAACACAACGTTGCTCACCTTCTTCATTGGGACAGGGAGGGGTAAAGTTATGGGGAGACAGGGCTGCTGCTTCTGACTCATCTGTTGTTGAGTCTGGTAAAAGGGGCAGGGACAACTTATTTAATATGAATATCTTGCTAAACATTTACCTGTACTGATTAAATGTAGGTTAAAACGGAGTGAAATACTGCATCTTGCTAACTCGGCTATACTGCATGTCACTAACTTGGCTTCTTCTCCAGAGCCTTTGTGCTCCACTGTCTCTCAGGTTAACTTATATTTCAACGGTGCCTGGATGGTGTGACGTGTGTGGTTGTGCTGCTGCCGTGGTCCTGCCAGATGCCTCCTGCTGCTGTGCTGCTGTTATCATTAGTCATACTTCTACTGTTATTATACACATATGATTATTGTCACATATGTATACTATCAGATATTAATATATACTTTCAACATATTGTACCACAATAGCCATAATTAGAATTATAATATTACTTTAATTAATGTTGTTGTAAGCTACTGTCATTACCATCTGTCCTTTATCTCTCTCTCTCTCTCTCTCTCTCTCTCTCTGTCTCTCTTTCTGTCTCATTGTGTCAGATTACTGTTAATTTACCATATTGATATGTTCTATACGACATCTATTGCACGTCTGTCCGTTCTGGATGAGGGATCCCTCCTCAGTTGCTCTTCCTGAGGTTTCTACCATTTTTCCCTGTTACAGGTTTTTTTTAGGAGGGTCCTAAGGACAGAGGGATGTTGTATGCTGTAAAGCCCTGTGAGGCAAATTGTGATTTGTGATACTGGGCTTTATAAATAAAATTGATTGATTGAATGATTGATTTTGTATTTCTAAACTGAATCTGCCAAATAAGTAAAGCTGTCGGATAAATGGAGTGATAGAGTGATAGACAGTTGAGTAAAACATACTAATTTGACATCTGCAATGTAGTGGAAGTAGAAGTATTAAGGTAGCAGAAAACTGAATACTCACATAAAGCACAAGTACCTCAAAAGTGCGCACAAACAAAGATTTTACGACCAGTGTCACTCAAAAGACTGCTCGGCATGTATTTTTCACATCGCCATAACAGAAACGTGCAAGAATTGGGGGTAATATTGTGTTTCACGGACATTTTTACAGGAAACTACAACGCGGAAGTGTGCTCAACTATGGAAGCCCAAATGACTGCGGACATTCCTCACGGAGTCTGCTCCGCTTATAGTGTGCCTGAGTCTGTGAGCACCTTAAATTAAAACCCTCAGCGCACACTGCAGCACAATCAAACACATGCGCAACTCAGAGCATCAGAAGTGTTTCTGACACCAGACTCAGAGCGGCTCTGAGTGCACTTGTTGGGTTAGTGTTGCGTTTAAGGCCTCCCCCCAAAAAACAACCAAAAAAAGCCCCGAAGCTTCGAATTTTTATTTTTTTTTTAACAATCGAATCCCGTGCCATCAAACAAAGCTTTGAATTTTTTGGGTCAGCCCTAAAATGGAGACCGTCCATTGACGAAGAAAATTCTTTTAAACAAGGTCAGAAGTCCGAATTCTGTTGTTTTATGGAGAATGTGTGTTTTCCATGCATATTTATGGTTAGTGTTAGTGTTAGTGTAGGATAGACAACTACTTTACTTTTTGTATTTTGCGTGTGCAATAGCTAATGTTAATGTTTCCTTGTGCAAAGGCCGATAACTTTTTTTGTCTCCGTTTTAAAGTTAACGTTGTTACTAGTGTTATTTTGCTTTCACGTAACATTAAGGTAAAATAATAGTTGTATAATAAGGCTCGTTTTTTTTACAGTGTTTGAGTAAAGTAGGAGGAGGCCTGAGTTAACGTTATGTGTCAGGGCCGACATGTTTTTACTGAAAACTAGGCTCGCCCTCAAGTAGACACGCACACAGATAAACAGAGCTGCTGCAGATCAAAGTGAAGGACAGACGGTGAAACTCCTGGTCTGGATAATTTTATGAGCTGACGAATGAAATACACGTTACTGCAAGTGGCATGATGTTAAACCTCTTAAGTAGAAATGAAAAAATTACTTATTAAAACTTGCATTTAGTTTAAATGCTAAACTTAATATAACAGAGGTGGCCTGTTGCCGCCTGCATTATCTCTCATCCACAGCTGACATGTTAAAGAGCCAACATGTTAACAGGCTACATATGAGAAACGGAGCTGATGGAGTTGTCTGTAAACTCATAGCTCATTGACTGTTTAAGACTAGCCACAGCTCGCTGTGTGTTTACCCACGCTGTAATGTTAAACCGACAATGGACTGTGGATAAGAGAGACACGCAGGCGAATGCCCCTCACCTCTGTCTAATTACTTTTGTCAGGTATGCACTCCTTTACATTAGTCCGAGAGCAGTTAAACATGTTGGCTTCGTGACTCATGAAATGCACCCTTAGGATTATTTCATGAAACCTAAGCTTTTTAGACCTTTTTAGATAGGAATTGTGCAAATTTGCAGGAAAGCCCAATAAGTCTTTTTTTTAAGGGTTGGCAGTATAAAAACAAAATCAGGGAGGTCGGAAAATTGCTGCCTACCTACTTCTGTTTATACAGAATGCGCCTTGCGTGAGCAAGTAACAAAATGTGTAGCTCAGCGTGTGATGTAAACAGTGATGTGGGAGGGAAGCCATGGCTAGTCAGGCGGCAGTAGTCAGGCGGCGGTAGTCAGGCGGCGGTAGTCAGACGGCGATTCTCTCGTAAATCGGCTCATTCTTTACTGTCCCCGTCATCTGACGGTTAATGGCCTCTTCGTTTGCAAAAGCAAGGAGGGCGCGCAATGCCTTGTCTCCCCAGTTGCTCATTTTTACAGTGTCTGTCAGGTTTGCCTTTCCCTCTTGCTACTAGCTGCTCGCTAATTCCTGCTATCAGCTGTTTCCTGTTTATCCACCGCTAATGGCTTGCACTTGCGGTGTCATCAACAGCTCCTCCCACAAATCTTCAACAGCCCCTACCGTTGCGGAAGGCTGCCTCGGTCTGTTTAAACTTAAAGGGTTCCACCAATATCACTACCCCCTGAAGTGGAAAATTGGGCACCTCGGATCAACTTGCCTTTTCGCCTCTGTGTGTATAAATGCTTACAGCTGGCTGGCAAATCAGCCCAACATTTGCAGAAAATCTGGCAGTGTAAAAGGGGCTCTAAATTGTAGATTAAACTGGGGTTTTCCAGTAAACCTGGCTGAATTTAGCCATGATTTAGTTTCACGAAGGCGATGGTACATATGGAGATTTAGTCTGTTCAGCCACCCTGCTCCAGACCAGCCAACAGCCATGCTTGATTAATCCTGGTGCCTTATCTGTTCAGTCAGCAGTCGCTCTAATCAGAAACCTACGTTTTTACAGTTATTCCATGTTCTTATGTGTGTTTTGCTTTATTTTTATTAGCCTGCATTAAATAACCAAATGCACACATTGCCATTCAATTAAGTACTGATATTGTTTTAACATTGTGACGATTATTATTTTTGTAAGTAGTCATGTGATAGTCATTGTTACTGTCATGTTGTGTTTATGACGGCTGCTGTTCATATCATTGTGGTTTGAAGAAAATATTATTGCGATTACTGAGATGTTTAGAAATGCCTGAAATTTGCCATTTGCAAACTTTTTGTTTTGTTTTTTAGAGAGAGAGAGAGACAGAGACAGAGAGAGAGAGAGAGAGCACGTATAATAACGTATTGTAATACATACTAGCATTGTGGACTAGAGGTTGTAATTAATTTTCATGGTAAATTTCCTGAGTAAAATTAACTTTAACTGCTCACTTTTAAGGCAAAGCTTTCAACTGTTTACAATTTTTTGCAAATGACATTTAACTCCTGGAATGGTATTATTATGACTATGATGACTATTAAATAAATATTAAATTAAAATTCAGTTAAGGGCAGTGGTTATTAAATGTATATTTTTAGGTGTATCATGCATTTAGTTGGTCTGCTATTGTGTGCCACACTTTTAAATGTGATGTCTCACCTTTTTCATTGGGTTTACATGTTTGCTGTTGTCTCCCAAAAAGGTCACAGTTTTAACCCTATCACTCAATTTGGTAAGTCCTAAAGTGAACAAATGTGAATATTATTTTCATGTATGTATAAACAGGAATGACAGACCCAAAAGATAAATAGAGCACTTAGGAGATTAGGTTTGAATTTACCACAGATTATTTAATTAGATTAAAATTTAATGGTAGGTTCACTTTCAATACTATTTTTGCATTTTCTGTCATTATCTGTCAAGAATTGTGGACATTAAGAACCTCACATTAATACAAATACCAAGAACCACGCAATGTAATCTAAGTTAGTTTTGCGAGATTCAATAAAAAAAAGACAATAATCCTCTGGGCACCTCCAGAAAAAAAAAATCTGTAGGGTATATTGAGCATTGGGGAATTTACCTGCTAGTTGTCACTCATTGCTGTCTAACATATATTTGGCTGTGCTTATTCATAGTGAGGATGTTAAGTGTTATGTTTATGACAGTATTTTGAAGCATTTAGTAGAGGATCTTATTATACTAGAACAACAAGGACTGTTTGTTGCAAAATTGGGGAAAATGGTCAAAGGCTTTGTTCGTTGTGTAGTAGCAGATAATCTTGGGGCACACAGTGTAGCAGGTTTTGTGGAAAATTTTTCAGGTAAATATGTTTGCAGATTTTGTACAGCACACAATGTTGACATTCAAACAAGAGAAGTAAAGTCAGGAGCATTTTGTGTAAGAAGCATGGACATTCATACTTCTCATCTTAAAGCTACTAAGGAAAATTCATTGGATAGTTATTTTGGTGTAAAAACTAAGTGTGTGCTGTCAGAAAATCTGCCATATTTCAGTGTGACAGAGTTTTCCCTCAGATATAGCTCATGATCTCTTTGAAGGAATTATCCCTGTTGAAATTGCTCTTTGTCTTTCTGTGTCAGTTTCTAAAAAATATTTTACATTAGTCAACCTGAATGAAGCATTAACAACATTTCCATTTAAGTGGACTGATAAGACAAACTGTCCCATCTTGTGCCCATCAACTACACTACAAGGAGAACAATTGAAGGAAATGCACACGAGAATTGCAGCCTGTTGAGATTTCTTCCTTTCTTGATTGGAACCAGAGTTCCTTCAGACTAACCAGTGTGGCAAGTCCTCTGTGAATTAAAGGACATTCTAGAACTTGTTGTTGCACCTTTTCACACTGAGGACTCTATTTCTTATCTTGACTTCTTGACTTCAAGATATCTGAACACAGGGTAGTATTCCAAGAAGTTTTCCATGGTGCAAGAACATCATTATTTAGAGCATTGTCCACTGTTGATATGCCAGTTTGGCCCCCTTGTTGGACTATGGACTATGGGGTTTGAAGCAAAACATAACTTCATTGAAAGAGTAATCTGTCACACAGACTTTTACAAAATGTACTGTTTTCATTAGCTCAAAGGCACCAATTTCAGACTGAATATAATCTGCACATGTGTAGATTTTCTAAGCCATCTTTATTGGTTACTGGTGTCTCAACACTGCCCCTTGATGTTATTAACGAGGATATTGCACTGGCAGTGAAACACAAACATCCCCATATGGACAGTGTGAACCTTGCAAAAAATGTATCCTACAATGGCTCCAACTATAGGATTGGAATGGTGGTAGCCCATAAGTCGCTGGCTGGACTTCCTGAGTTTTCTGAAATAGTTCATATGATTGTTCTACAAGAGACACTCATTTTCAAGGGCCAGTGTGCAAAATGGGTTGAAAACAGTGACATCAGTGGTCAAATTCTAGATTGCAGGGCTCACTCGCTTACCCCTCCCATCGGGTAAATGACGGTGGCCTTGTAGGGACAAAAAAGTTTTTCAGGAGTAGGTCTATCTAGCGATGAGGTGAATGTTTATTTAGAAATCTACATGTTACGATAATGTAATGAATCCCTCACTAGCAGGAGACCAGAGGAGCGTTCGGGAAAAAGGCCCGTTTATTTGAGCACTCCAGAAACTCCGGTAACACTCCAGGGGGTAAAAGACTCTGTCCCAAACTCTGACTCTTCTAGCGTAACAGACACACTTCATAACTTTACACACGTACTCGTTTACCATACCGAGTGGGGACCCCCCTCCCCTCTCTGCTCAATCTCCAGCCCACACACTGACTGACGTAGCCGGTAAACAGAGCTCAGCTGTTTATTTAGCCTTGCGATATCTCTGGACTATAGTAGCTGCAATGGACGACTTTGAACGCAATTTTGAAGAGTTTCTTGTAGCGGACACAGACCCAGAGCCATACCTGTTTGAGCCAGAGCATACAGATGGGGAACTCCATGTGTTTGATGCTGAGTGGACGAGATGAGAGGCTGAATGCACAGAATGGGATTTGGTGCTACCATCGTTGGGGAGATATATCATCAGGAGGAAAAGCGCCACAGAGAGTGCATCACAAGGAGTGAAGTTGCGTCTTCTTTTCCTCACAGACGACGGTTCCGGTTCATTCTCTCCTGTTGTGTGGTAAGTGTAGTCCATTCGCAAACTTTGTAACTAAATAAACTTTTCACTACTCTCTATCGACGAACTACTAACACTCTCTGCTGTTTCCTCCTCCTTCTTCCTTCCTTCCGCTGTCTTCGTTGGTTCACTTATACATGCGAAACGCGTTCTCTGGCTCGCTGGATTGTCCGCTCGTTCTGTCGTACATACATGGCGGCGCAAGATGGCGACCTCTCTAAAGCAAGACCCTTGCTATATATATATATTTATAAAAGCATAATTATAAGGCTACGAAAACCAAACGAATTTTATTTTATATGATTATACACTTGTATAAACATATTAATGGGTAGAATATTCAGATTCAGATTCAGATTGACAATAAACCATACCAAATATTACACACTGGCCCTTTAAGTGGAAATTCTACTTTTCAGAATAGCAAATTTAGCTTTTTATATGTTCAAATTTAAGTTGTAAAAAAACTGAAAATGCTATTATGTTGACGGGGAAGGGAAGTACATTGATTTAGGTGTAAATAAAATTTTAGTTTGACCTAAATCAGAAATTTGATTTGAGTAAAAGTAATGAAATTGGCTGTAACAAAATTACAGCAATTTAATTAGTTTAGTCTAAAGTAAAATATATACTTACATGTAATGGTAATTATCAAGTTTCTCCAAAATGAAAAAAAAAAATAACAAATTAAAAAAATGGTTTATGTTCTTTATAATAAGTGATCTTTTTACTTTGTGTGTATGTACATTTTTGACTTTAGCTAAATAAATATTTTTGATTGGTATCAAATCAAAATTTAAGGTTTCAACCAAATCAGAAATATAATTTGAGAAAAGCCAATACAATTAGCTGTAAGAAATTATAGTAATTTTTTTTTAAGTTGGTCCAAAATTTTTTCAGTGTATACTGCTGGGTGGTTTAACCTGTGATAATATGGGCTAAACTGTATAATTTACAGCAATGACAAAAAATACAACTACACTACTGTAATTTAGTAAAACTTCAAAATAAATCCAGTGGAGTGAAAAAATGGATGGACATTTGCGTCTGAGATTTAGTGGAGTAGAAGTATGAAATAGCATCAAATGAAAAATCTAGCCTACTAAGTAAAGTAGTAGCCTACCTCAAAATTTTACTGTACTTGAGAATATGTACTTGGATACTTTACACCACTGGAAATTCAGGTTCCAGTGTACTTCACCAGTTTATGTGTTTTTGTGAGGGAAGCACCAGATCATAGACGTGTGCGGCTGGCGTCACCTCTCCTGCAACCACTGCTGTGTCCTCTTCACCAACGGCCGGCGTCTCCTCTCCTCCTGCCACTGCTCCACCTCCTCCACCTGCGCCCAGTGCCGATCGGACGACTCGTCGCTCCACCAAGGGGAACAGCCGCCACAGGATGCCGCAGGAGGCTGTCATCAGATGGTCGGGAGGGCTCCCCCAGGGCGGGCCACCACCTTCCAGCACTGAACCGCCGTCCTCCACAGAGGCAGTGGAAGCTGAGCGTCTGGCAACCCATCCAACTGGTCCACACACAGCACCTCCTCGCCCCCTTTTCCCCCCTACCACTATAATCACCGGTGACAGCATAACCAGGGATATCCGCTTCATCAATGCCATCACTCACTGCTTCCTTGATGCCACAGTCCGCTTCATCCACAATAAACTTCTGGACATATTGCCCTCACTCCCCACTTCTGTCACAAAAATAGTTGTCAATGTTGGTTGCAACAACACGTCCCAGTCTGAGCGCACCATCGCTGATTTCAATCTCCTTTTTAATGTTTTAAAGGATTGTGGAAAGTTTGTTTTTATCAGTGGCCCTCTTCCCCCGTTTGGCCGCGGATCTTAACGTTTTTGCCATATGCTCTACCTCCACAGCAGTCCACCTGCAATTCCCACAACATGGATTTTATAGACAATTTTAACCTGTTCTGGGACCGCGCCAAACGTTTTAGCAGAGATGGGATTCATCCAAGCCCATGGGGAAACCAAATGCTCAAACATTCAATATGCAGTCCAATCATCCACACGTGCATGACAGTATTCTGATTACATCCACACACCCACTCTACCCCCGTCTTCCTCTCCTGCCTCTCAGACCACCATCTCCTGCGCCAGCTCCACCTGTTGCCCACCCCAGGTACTGCCACTCTCACCGGTCCATCTCCCCACTCAAACTGTTTATTCAAATAAAATTACTGGCATACCCTCTTTCATCTCCACAGTCATTTCCCACCGCAAACCAACAGCACGTTCATCATCACGCCCTTCTGCCACTAATCATGACAACTTAATTCAAGTACACCGTCAGTCTCTTCCACCCTTTGTTTTTAACAGTGACCCTGTGAATTTCTGCCTTTTAAATAGCAGATCCCTAAATAATAAATCGTTTTTATGTCATGATTTTATTAAATTGGGCTTTTTTATTATAACTGAATCCTGGCTATCCCCAGAAGACTGCAGCCCTCTTATTGAAGCCCCCCCCCCCCCGGTTTTACTTACCTTCATCAGCCCCGGCTGTCAGGTAGGGGAGGGGAGGTGGCTGTCATTTATAGAAAAGATTTCAAATGCACCTCTATCTCTTATAGTAATTTTACCTCTTTTGAGCATCTTGGTTTTATCTTTAATTGTAAAGATCTCGTTTTAATTTTAATTATTTACAGACCACCTAAGCCCAATAATGTTTTTATCGAAGAATTTACAGAATTTTTATCACATTTTATGGTAAAGTATGAAAAAATCTTCATCTTAGGCGATTTTAACATACATGTGTGTTGTCCCTCCTAGACCTTTGTGACTAAATTTATGGATACTTTGGAAACTTTTAACCTCACTCAAGTTATTCATGAACCCACACACTCAAAGGGACACATTCTGGATCTTGTTTTATTTACCGGTCTCAGCCCTAACAATTTTAAGACGGAGGATATCTGTGTGTCTGATCGCAAAGCAGTTTTATTTAATGTGGTTTTATTCCAGATACCTTTTAATCACTGTACACCTGTCCGCCACCGTGCTTTTAACCCCTCCTCTGTTTTTAAGTTTTCTGAGCTTTTTACTCCTGCTTCTTTAACTGCCTCTTATCCCAGTTTTAACACAAAAGAGTTAATCTCGCATTTTAGCACAGAGGAGCTGGTCTCCCTTTTTAACAAAACCTGCCAGATTGTCCTTGACTCTGTCGCTCCCGACAGGGACAAAAGGTCTAGCAAAATTTTACAACCTTGGCTAAATGAATCCACCCATGATTTGAAGAGATACTGCAGAAGAAAAGAAAGAAAATGGAAGAAAACAGGTTACAAGTATTTTATCAAATTTGGAAAGATGCAATGATTAACTATGAAAGGGCAGTTAACTAATCATTGTAACCCCAGAATTTTATTTAAGGTTTTAGATTTCCTTACTTCCCCCTCCCCCAGTCATTTTACTGACACCTCACAAGAGCTTTGTGAGAGGTTTTTAATTTTTTTTATTGATAAAGTTAAAAATATTAGGCAACAGATTACCCCCCCCAGTTCATGCTGTACATGCCAGTAGGGAGACTCACATCTATTTTAACAGTTTTGAGCCCATTTCTCTATCCCTTTTAACTAAAACTATCTCTCACATGAAGCCAACTACATGCAGTCTTGATTTTATTCCATCTAGTTTTCTTAAAGATGTCATTGACACAGTTGGGCCCAGTATATTATTGATTATTAACAGCTCTCTCACAAAAGGTATTTTTCCTGCTGCTTTTAAACATGCTGAGGTCCAACCTCTTTTAAAGAAACCTAACCTTGATCCTTCAGTTCTTAATAATTTTAGGCCAATTTCTAAACTTCTGTTTTTATCCAAAGTTTTAGAAAAGCTTGTTTCAACACAGCTTTTAGCTTCTATGTGTCATCATAACGTCTTTGAGAAATTTCACTCAGGTTTTAGAGTTTTACACAGCACAGAAACTGCCCTCCTCAATGTAACTAATGATCTTCTTTTAGCAACCGATAGAGGGGAGAGTGCAATTTTAATTCTTTTAGACCTAAGTGCAGCCTTTGATACTGTAGATCATGCCATTTTAATCGACCGCCATAAAACCTGGGTTGGCATCAGGAACACTGCACTTAGTTGGTTTTATTCTTATCTTTTAGAAAGAACATTTGCAGTCACCATAGGTAATCACTCATCTTCAACAGCTCACATTACCTGTGGTGTACCGCAAGGCTCGATTTTAGGTCCAATTTTATTTTCTATGTATATGCTTCCTCTCGGTCATATCATTAAGCGGCACAATGTCTCTTTTCATTGTTATGCGGACGACACACAGATATACCTCCCGCTGAGACCCGGTAACCCCAGAAGCCTAGCTGCTGTCGTAGACTGTATCAAAAATATCAACTGTTGGATGGCACAAAATTTTCTTCAACTCAACTCAAAATCTGAAATTCTGCCGTTCAGTTCCTCAAAATCAGTCAGCCTCATCAAAAACAATCTCAGTCCATGATCCTCAAATGTTCAGCCCACAACCAAAAATCTTGGAGTTATATTTGATTCAGATCTCAGTTTTCAACCCCACATCAAGAAAGTTGTTCAGTCCTGTTTATATCAGTTACGAATTATTTCAAAAATTAAACCCATGCTTTCACGCCCTGACCTAGAAAAAGTTATCCATGCATTCATCTTCTCCAGACTAGACTACTGTAACTCCCTCCTTTCCAGCATCAACCATAAATCACTCTCCCGCCTCCAACTAGTTCAGAACGCAGCAGCTAGGCTTCTCACTGGTTTTAACAGACAACATCACATCACCCCTATTCTTGCTTCCCTTCATTGGCTCCCTGTCTGTTTTAGAATTGATTTGAAGATTTTACTGATCACTTTAAAGCATGTCTGGGTCTGGCCCCTAGCTATATAACAGAAATGTTGACCCCATATGAGCCTGTGCGCAGCCTTAGATCCTCGGGCAGGGGCCTTTTGGTTGTTCCAGAGTTGAGGCTGAAGTCTAAGGGTGACCAAGCTTTTTCCATCAGGGCCCCTCGGCTTTGGAACGACCTGCCCAAGGACTTAAGGTTTGCAGAATCAGTAACTTCTTTTAAATCACTTCTTAAAACCCATTTTTATAGACTTGCTTTTATGTGATGTCGTCGTTCTCCTCTTTTTTTCTCTTGTATTGTTTATTTAATAGTGTTTTAGTTGTGTTGTATTTACTTATTTTATTCCCTTTGCTGTTTTCTCCTGTACTCCTTGCTGCTACCTTAATGCTGCCATGTTGTATATGTCTGCCTCTGCTATATTGTGTGTTGTTGCTGTATTACCTGCTGCTGTTATATTGTTGATTGTACTGATTTTGCTTTGTTTGTCAAAGCACTTTGTAAACTTTGTTTTTAAAAGGTGCTATATAAATAAAGTTATTATTATTATTATTAGTATTATTATTATTATATTCAGACTCAAATGTATGTTTAAAGTGTTGTGAGACAAGAAAGTAATTGCTGAAAGAAGTTAAATGTTTCAAACTGTTGTGACAGCAGAACTATATTTATGCCAAATTAAACAAAAGGTTACAAGTCAGTTTGTGTATTTCTTAGACTGACAATGAAAGTAATACTCTTTCAATGAATATTTTCACCATGTAATACTGTTCCAAGGAATAGTTTCACCATGTTGCCTGGCAGATAGCTAAAGTTGTGTTTTTGAAGAATCTGTATAATATTACACAAATGTGCTCTTTTGTCATGAGTTTATCGTCAGCAGAACTTGTTGTGTGTTTTAATATTGTCAAAACTCTAAGATTTACTCAGTTCCAACAGTAAATACTGACTATATGTGCTGTGAAAGGTATTACAGATAATTCATGTATATACCCTTTGAAAGCTCTATGACAATTTGTAACAGTGCTATTTTTTAATCTTTTAGGTTAAATTCAAGTCAAGCCTCAAGTCTTTGAGAATCCCTGGTCTATAAGCTGCTTATAGACCAGGGACAAAGTTAATATTCCATAACTTTCCACCACACGAACCACTAACAAACCCACCTTGCTTTTTGAAATACTGGATGACATACTGTCGACCCTTTGCTTCTTTCTCCTCTCTTAGCTTCCTTTCTTTCCGTTTTTGGCTACCTGATTTTTGAGGCATATTCGTCTCTGCCTCCTTACCCGCTGTCTGTGACAAATTACCGGCGCACTGCAGCTGATCCAGTCGGACTGAACCAGTTTCTAAATAGAGAGGGGGTGCATTAATGTTTCTGAAACAAATAAAGTTGTTGTTGCCAGTACATTGTAAATAAAATATATTTGTAATTATAAGTTAGTTAATAACTTAATAACTCTGGGCCCCTCTTAATCATGCACCCCTAGAATCCTTCTCCTTTTTCCGCCCTTTTAGGCGCCCCAGCTAACCTGGACCACCATTTGGTGATTAGACCATAGGATGCTGAGAAAAAAAGAAGAATACATTTAAAAAGTCATTGAGAGAATTGTTGGATAAATATACCAACACTTCCTGAACTGACCAGGAGCATTTCCACATCCGCAGCTCGCGGGGGTGAAATTGCTATTATGGTGACAGCTAGCATCACCAAAGCTAGAAGTGTGGCTAAACCTACAGGGCTGCAACAACAGCAGCAGTAAAAAGGAAAACTGAGTATGACAATGAAGCTCAAGGTCAAGGATAATAAGTTGGTGTGTGCAATATCTGTCTGACCATATTTTGGCATTTTGTGAAACAAATGCAAAGCTTTATGAAAAGACAGATGTTGATATAGATAAAGAGATGCTCACCATTTGAGCCCACCATGCAAGAACATGTCAGATGCCCATGAAATAATGCTACTTATGCACATTATCTCAGGCCTCAGATTCAAAATGAGATCATTTCTCTTATGGCCACAAACATCAATAACTGTGGGCAGCTGTGGCTTAGAAGGTAAAGTAGCTGTACATAAATCAGAAGATCAGTGGTTTGATTACCAGCTTGAAGTATCCTTGAGCAAGATACTAAACCCCATATTGCTCCAGCTGGCAGTGAGTGTGTTATATGCAGGTGAGTAGCGGGTGGCACCTTGTATGGTAGCTTCGGCCACCAGAGTATGAATGTGTGTGTGAATGGGTAAATGTGACATGTAATGTGAAAAGTGCTTTGAGTGGTCGGAAGACTAGAAAAGCTATATAAGTGCAGTCCATTTAAATGACAAAAAATAGAGCCAAATGTTTTTTGTGCATCTTGATTGCACTCTTGGTATGGGCCACCAGTAACAAATGTCACTGTCTCCACTCAGTAATGAACTAATAACAAAATAATAATGGAGACTTGTATTCAGGTGCATCTCAAAAACTCTGAAATCTATTCTCAAATGGCCATGAAAGTTGTTTAAAACAGGAGAGTTTCTTTTGTTGAAATGAATAAGTGTCATTTGTTCGGCTTTGTTTAGCTCTCAGGTTCTTAACTTTTGGCTGCATGGGTAAAAAAGTGGACATAAGGTAAGAATGACCAATTCCCTTACAACAAGATTGAATGGCCTGAGATTGAGAATAATGAATAAGATGGAATCCCGGCAGCCAAAAGCTGATTACCAAGGCTAAGTGACAAAGTACCCTCTGAAAGTCTGCTAGATGATATGAATGCAGTACTATGTACTATCCCTGCTAGGACCATAGCTGAGACAATTTAGCTGATATACCCCCCAGCAACAGTGATCCTAGAGCCACAAAGAGCTTTACCCTCCATGGAGAAGGAGGATGGAGGTCAAGATCAAGGTGACACAGAGAGAAGTTAGTCAACTCTTAGAGCTACAGAAAGGTGTGGGGGAAGAAAGGGATACCTAGGAAGTACAACAAACTCTCTATACCTGAGGCACTGGAGACTGCCAAGCAAATGCTCACAGCTCTGGCTACCTACCTAAAGAGATACACAAGAGAAGAAGAAGCCAGGAGAATAAATAGGATGTTCTCTATTGAACCATCCAATGTGTACTGTCAGAAGCAAGGTAACACAAGAATAGATCCACCCAGGGCTGAAAATGAACAATACTGGAAGAGCATATGAAAGAATGAGGCATCACATAACACTGATGCTACATAGCTAGTGGATCGAAGAGTTGACCACAGTATTCTCCCAGAATAAGAGCCAGTTACCATTACAACGACAGACATCCAAGAAAGAGTAGCAGGTATGAAGAGCTGGACATCCACACCTACTGACAAAAGAAACCAACTGCATTTCATGAACACCTGACAGCACAAATGAACCAGCTGCTCATGGATGGGACACATAAAGAGTGATTGATCCAAGGACAGACACTCCTGATCATGAAGAATCCCCAGAAGGGCACAGCCCCATCCAACTATCAGCCAATAACCTGCCTCTGTACATAGAAACTCCTGTCAGGCATCATAGCTGCCAAGATCAGGCACATCGCCCAATACGTGAGCAAGGCCCAGTAAGGAAATGGTAGTAATACCAGTTGAGGCAGACACCAACTACTGGTCGATAGAGCAGTATCATGGTGATGCACTGCCCCTGCTATAGTTCTGCATAGGCCTGAACCTCTTCAGCCAACTTATCACAAAGAGTGGCTATGGATACTGGTTCTGAAGTGGAGCAACCATCAGTCACCTCCTCTAAATCTCTAAAGAAATCCTTCCAGTGGCTGAAAAGGGCTGAACTGAAAGACAGTACAGAAGCACCAATCATGATAGCAAAAGAACAGGCACTCAGTACAAGATCAATAGAAGCAGGGGTCTACCACACCAGACAGGACCCCAGGAGGAGTGGGAGGTGTCTTCCATTCTTACCTTTGGGACTTCAAGCCCATACTCAGTGCAGATGTTTCTGTACACTATCCCACGACTTGGTTGTGCCTCTCCATGTACGCTGGTCCTGCTTGCATATTACGCCACCCATGTGCTGGACCGTTTCAGGGACATCTTTGGACAGCCTCCACCTTGGGTCTGATCTGCTGTGGTAGACTCTGGCCTCTATGGCTGTAGGGGTATGGAGTACAGTTAGCTTCTTCAGCCAGTGTGTATGGATCATATTATGGCCCGGTGCTGTCCAGCTCTTCATCTTTGACCCTCTTTCCTTGATGTCTGCCATTGAGATGGTTAGTGGTTCTTGTTCAGGGAGGTTGCTCTGGCGAGCTCTTAGGTCCACTAGCAATTGGGCATGGATTTTGTGTGATGCTTCTCTTTCCCTTATGCCCTTCCAGTATGTTTCTCAGCTCTCGGTGGGTCCGACCTGCTGTTATTTCCCTGCCAATGAGAGAACAGCTTGGCAGGTTCAATGGAGAACATCCTGTTTATTCTCCAGGCTTCTACTTCTTTGGTGTATCTATTCAGCTTCAGGTGACCAGAGCTGTTCGTCTTTGTTTGGCAGTTTCAAGTGCCTCAGGAATGGCGAGCTTGTTGTATTTCCTTGGTACCTCTTTATTCACCATGTTACCACTGTGTAGCTCTGCTAGTTGGCTAACTTCACTCCATGTTGCCTGTATCTTGGCCTCCAACCATCTCTTCCATGGAGGGTGCTGGTTTTTATGTACCATGTCCATCTTTTATCCAAGCATCTCCAGGATTACTGTTGCTGCACTGTGAATCAGCTTGTTGGTCTTGGTGATGGTACTTGGAGGTATGGTATTTAGGGCAGCATTCACATCTTCTAGCAGATCATCTGGAGGAACATGGTAACTCAGCTTCAGGATTCGTTGGAGGCTCCACGTTTCCAGTTTGCTCACAATCTGCCTTCTCAGGTCAACTGCTCTTTCATTGAGGCTGTTTGTATCTACTGGGGCTTGGTACCCAATCTCGCATTGGTTTTTACAGCCAGGACACTGACCTGGCATTCTGGCTCCCCCTTGCTGTAGCATTGTTGAAGTATTTCATTGATATCTAGTTGTGATAGTTTTGATTGTGGGTTTCGAAGTATCCATAGGTCCCACATTCTCTGCATATATCCCCTCTTTCTGGAATTGCTGGTATAGTAGCATTGTATCAATTCAGTGTTCTCCGCCCTTGTCCATGTATGTCTTGTTCCAGTAACCCATTTGCCATTAGATTGCCCTGGTTCCCCAGCAAGTAATGACGTCCGAGCTGGTATGACTCTATCTTACGAATGAACCCTTACTATGTTGTTCTGCATGTACTATGTATATACATTCTAACTATTAGAGGCAAAATTCATGACCTCCTGCCCTCAGATAGTACCTATCTAACCTCAAACACAGCTGTAAAATCTAATATATATTTAGATTGCTTCTCCCCAATTTCTCTTCAAGAATTGACTGCAGTGATTTCTTCATCCAAATCATCAACGTGTCTCTTAGACCCCATCCCAACTAGGCTACTTAAGGAGGTCTTTCCTTTAGTTAACACTCATATATTAGATATGATCAATATATCCTTATTAACAGGCTATGTACCACAGTCTTTTAAGGTAGCTGTAATTAAACCTCTACTAAAAAGCCCACCCTGGATCCAGAGGTGTTAGCCAACTATAGACCAATATCTAATCTTCCCTTTATGTCAAAGATCCTTGAGAAAGTAGTCGCAGACCAGCTGTGTGATTTTCTCCATGATAATAATTTATTTGAGGAATTTCAGTCAGGATTTAGAGTGCATCATAGCACTGAGACAGCTCTAGTTAAAATTACAAATGACCTTCTGATTGCTTCAGACAAAGGACTCGTCTCTGTACTTGTTTTATTAGATCTTAGTGCGGCGTTTGACACAATTGACCATCAAATTCTACTGCAGAGACTGGATCACTTAATTGGCTTAAAAGGTTCAGCACTAAGCTGGTTTAAATCTTATTTATCTGATCGTTTTCAATTTGTTGACGTTTGCAATGAACCATCCTTACGTACCAAAGTTTGTTTTGGTGTTCCGCAAGGTTCTGTGCTCGGACCAATCCTGTTTACTCTGTATATGCTTCCTTTAGGTAACATCATTAGAAATCACTCTATAAATTTCCATTGTTATGTGGATGATACTCAGTTGTATTTATCAATGAAGCCAGAAGAAAGCAATCAATTAACTAAACTCCATAATTGCCTTAAAGACATAAAAACTTGGATGAGCACCAATTTCCTGATGTTAAATTCAGACAAAACTGAAGTTATTGTTCTTGGCCCCAAACAACTCAGAGACTCTTTATCTGATGACATAGTTTCTCTAGATGGCATTGCTCTGGCCTCTAGCACTACCATAAGAAACCTTGGAGTAATATTTGATCAAGATTTGTCTTTTAATTCTCATTTAAAGCAAACCTCACGGACTGCATTTTTTCATCTGCGTAATATTGCGAAAATTAGGCCTATCGTGACCCGAAAAGATGCAGAAAAATTGGTCCACGCTTTGGTTACCTCAAGGCTGGATTACTGTAACTCTCTATTATCAGGTAGCTCTAGTAAGTCCTTAAAAACTCTCCAGCTAATTCAGAATGCAGCAGCACGTGTACTAACAGGAACTAAGAAACGAGATCATATCTCTCCTGTTTTAGCTTCTCTGCACTGGCTCCCTGTAAAATCCAGAATTGAATTTAAAATCCTACTGTTAACTTATAAAGCTCTAAATGGTCAAGCTCTGTCATATCTTAGAGAGCTCACAGTGCCATATTATCCCACCAGAACACTGCGCTCTGAGAACGCAGGGTTACTCGTGGTCCCTAAAGTCTCCAAAAGTAGATCAGGAGCCACAGCCTTTAGCTATCAGGCTCCTCTCCTGTGGAATCATCTTCCTGTTACGGTCCGGGAGGCAGACACCGTCTCCACATTTAAGACTAGACTTAAGACTTTCCTCTTTGATAAAGCTTATAGTTAGGGCTGGCTCAGGCTTGCCCTGTACCAGCCCTTAGTTAGGCTGACTTAGGCCTAGTCTGCCGGAGGACCCCTCTATAATACACCGGGCCCCTTCTCTCCTTCTCTCTCTCTCTCTCTCTCTCTCTCGTATCCTATTACTGCATCTAGCTAACCCGGCCATTCTGGATGTCACTAACTCGGCTTCTTCTCCGGAGCCTTTGTGCTCCACTGTCTCTCAGATTAACTCATACCGCAGCGGTGCCTGGACAGCGTGACATGTGTGGTTGTGCTGCTGCCGTGGTCCCGCCAGATGCCTCCTGCTGCTGCTGCCATCATTAGTCATTAGTCATACTTCTTCTATTATTATACAAATATGATTATTGTCACACATGTATACTGCCAGGTATTAATACATACTTTCAACATATTGTACCACAGTAACCAGAACTATAACTATAATATTATTACTTTCATTAATGTTGTTGTAAGCTACTGTCATTACCTGCATCTCTCTCTCTCTCTCTCTCTCTCTGTCTCATTGTGTCATATGGATTACTGTTAATTTATTATGCTGATCTGTTCTGTACGACATCTATTGCACGTCTGTCCGTCCTGGAAGAGGGATCCCTCCTCAGTTGCTCTTCCTGAGGTTTCTACCGTTTTTTTTTCCCTGTTAAAGGGGTTTTTTTGGGGAGTTTTTCCTTATCCGCTGTGAGGGTCTTAAGGACAGAGGGATGTCGTATGCTGTAAAGCCCTGTGAGGCAAATTGTGATTTGTGATATTGGGCTTTATAAATAAAATTGATTGATATATATATATATATATATATACATATACACATATATATATGTATATATATATGTGTGTGTGTGTGTGTGTGTGTGTGTGTATGCCCCAGCTGGATAAAGAAAACAGAACGCCCTTTTGTCCACTGATTGGACAGTTTGTAACTCATTTGTAGCTTAAAACTTGGGATGGCACACACAGATAGGAGTTTTGTGTGTCCTGTTCAAAATTTAACTTCACATATAAAAAATATTTTTACAGCTAGAAAAAAACATTTACAGATGTGCAAATGAATCTGTGTAAACCAAACTTTTTCACACAAGCACAAAATATTTTTACAGCTATAAAAGCTTTTTTGCACATTCACACATTGAATTTGTGAGAAAATTATTTGTGAACATCACGTCAAAATGGTAATGACCCTTATTTGAATCGATAATTCTGGTACCAGCATCTGTACCTGCTTATGTTTAAAAAGGTTATGGCAGCATTTGCATCCTTGTTACAATATATAATATTCATGACATGTTGGCAGTCCTCCAAAGGGCAAAACTATGCACAGCGCCAAATGCTTCTACACGTCTTTAATTCAAGTCTTCTATGTTTTTTCAAGTCAAGCATCTTAAGTAGGTCAAAGTTCAAGGCAGACATGTCTTCATCAAACTGAGTTATTTTCTCAAGTCTACAAATCTGTTTTGTTTTTAACAGACCTGGTCAGCAAGTGAAACAACTCTGAAATCACATCTGTGACTCCAGTAGAAAACACACAAACATAAAATTGGATTTGAAATTGACTGCAGGTAAATCATTCACTGGACAGTTTTAGTGAGGTACATTCCAGCAACACTAACCTGTATAGCAGTCTCAGGACATTAATTTGGTTTGACTGTCAGCATTTTCGCCACTACAAATGAACCAACCTAATTACATCACTTTGATGAATGGATTATAGGGTTTAAGAAAGTGCTTGTCAGTTCTTTTGCCAAAAGAAACTGACAAGCCATTAGTCAGAGGGAATTCTAAATGCTGTCATTTGATCTCAGTTTATGGAAACATCAGCAATGAGGACAAGGGTGGAGAGGCTTGTTTTAGTAAGAACTAAACCACAGTGACTCTTGCTCAAAAATCTATCTTACAGCATCCCTGCAGACACTGTACAGCATTCTATGAAATTACACACACACAGTAAGAAAACACAAAGGGACACCATCTCTGTTTTCCTTCAGTTAAGGTTGGCGTAATTACTCGCTTAATCCAAGCACCCTCTATGAGAAACCATTACAGAAGAGACGCTGAGCACAGAGAAGTAAACACATTAGAGCATCAAACACATTATACTGCACTGCTCTGAAACACTCACAGAGCAAGCGTCGCTTTTCATAGAGGCGGAAAAGGAAAGATTTCGAAAAAGCTGTACCTTTGCTTTTAGCTAGGAGAGCAGGAGGAGGCGAAGACAGAACAGAGGATCCACAGCCGAGAGAACCCAGACAGGGAGGAAGAAGAGGAGGAGACATAAGTTCATTCTAGCAGACAGCTAACATATCAGTGTACATATGAACACATGTCATGGGGATAGATTAATGTACAATAGCAGCTGTACCTACCTCAAAAAAAAAACCCACCTGAAACATGCAACCACATAAGGCATTACAGGATCTTTGAATGTCACAACAACACTGCCCTACAAAGGCAGACATTACTCACTACACAAAAGGTGGAAGTTGGAGTTAGAATTTTCAGGGTTTCCAGGTAAACTGTGTAACACATAGATCGTTTGTAATGCCTGTTTTTTATGCTTTTGTAAGACCAAAATATTAGACTTTAAACAGATGTTTTTGTTCACTGGGTAAAAACAACTGATGCTCTCATTTTTCGTCTATTGTATGTCTGGCTCTGACATAATGTGACATGACAAAATGTGACATTTACCACAGTAAATCATGTGAATTGGTTTCTGCTATTCTGAGTAAGGCTAGGCTAGTTACCTTTTAACAATACTGCAAGCAGATGCTCCTTATTTTCCATCAGAACTGCATTTAGTTACTACCTTTTGTTTGAATAAAATACATAATGAAAAGCTTTACCTTAACAAAGCCAGTGATTAAGCCAGAGTATGTAGTAGTATATAAAATGTCGCAAAGCACTTTTGACCAAATATGTAGTATGCAATTTGGCTTTGTAGGGCAGTACAGTATGGAATTTGCCATAAAAAAGAATAAATATGTCAGTAAGTAATTAAGAAAATTTGGAAATATAAAAAGAGGTAAATAAAAAGAATCAATACATGTGAAAATTTAAAGACAAGTAAAACATGAAAGAATAGTTCAAATCATGCATTTATTTCTACATTTATTTGTTTATTTATTTCTCAGTATATATTTATAAATTACTTCCTGTTTGTGTGTGTGTGTGTGTGTATATATGTATATATATATATATATACATACATACATATACACATACACACACACATATATATATATATATATATATATATACATATACACATACACACATATACATACGTGCACGTGTAACTTTTATTAATTATAATAATAGCAGAAGTAGTAGTAATAATAATAATAACAAATTTATTTATTACCTGCCTTGACAACATTTCAACAACCTGTTGTCACCTCATGAGTCTGTTGTTGTTTGTGTGTGTCATTATACTCTATACTCTGTGAAGCAAACCTGCTGGCTCACAGGTTTGCTTCATCTAAGCCTGAGGCTGATCGCCTGCTGAGCGTGTAGCAGGAAGGAGACACATGGTGTGTCCTTTTGTGAGTTAAGTTGTTGTGTTGTGTGTTAAGGAATTACTGGAACAGATACTGAATGTAATGTCGAGCTGCTTTAATGCTGAACCACATTAATATTGATCAAGCTTCCGCACATTCGACAACACAAGATACAGAGCTTCCGCTCGAACTACTTCCTGTTACCAACCTTTCAAAATGCTGCAATGTATTGAACACAACCACATAAGTTGTGGACACTGAGGAACAATTTATTCAGAGACCGTTGGGTAAGGAAATGGTGATTAGACCCTGTTTGGATGTCTTCCCGGAGGAGTGTCTATATGAAAGATACAATTTCACCTCACACTCAATTGATCTTAACAATCTGTTCCACCCACATATATCAAATATTACACAGCATGGATTTACTTTATCATTGGAGCAGAGACAGCTGTTTGTCAGGCTGTAAGGAAAGTGACTCTGGTTCTGGAAAAACTTTTGCCCATTTTTGTGGTTTTCCCTGGACATAAATCAGAAAGGATCATCACAGAGGAATTCCACAGAACTGCAGATTTGTCAATTTTAATAAGACATTAATCTACGCAGATACATTATGCAATGATTTATGAATACTTTTAATATTTTCAAAGATCCCATTGTGTAATAGGCTGCATTTATGGAACTCACATCCACATCATAGCTCTGTCTGAGAATAAAGGAGATTACGCGACTAGGAGTCATTTCACAGCAATTCAATTAACCTGAGCCTCATACTGACAGAATGACACAAGTATAAGCAAAATTTTTACCAGTCTACAATATTTTTGTGTTTGATTTTGAGTTGCTGCCAAGTGCGTTTGGGCCCCATCAGATTACGGCTGAATAACATGATATGACAAATTTTGTTAAAATATGTGAACACTGTTAAGATATAAAAATGTTGCTGTATCTTCTGTTTGTAAGACACGCATTAACTCATCACATTACATAGCGTCACTTGACATTAGCTATTAACACACTCTGCAACTTTAAAAAATATGTCCCTAATTCACATTCATTTGAAGTCGTGGATTGCTGTATTGTGGCTGGAGTTATCCCATTGTAAGATGGTCTCTAGTCTGGTCTCTATTTATTTCTTCCATTTAATTTTCCTCATTCTTTTACGTCATTGCTTTTGCTATTCCTTGACAAGCCAGGCTGAGTAGTCTTTTTCTGCACATCTGAACTCTTCTGTGGCAGGAGCTTTTTAGCATAGACATATGGTAAAAAGTACTTGTAGTAGACAGTACCTGTGGTATATGAAGTACCAACATTAGAAAGCATTTCTCTTTTAGTCCCCTCAAGGAGAAATTCATTTTTCTTCCTCTGTTGTTATTTTACAGATTACACACACATGCCTGAAATACAGACACATGCATAAACAGTGCCTAATTGAGAGATGTCAGAGTGAGGGGGCTACTCATGGAAGCACCCTGAGCAGTTGGGGATTTGTTGCCTTGTTCTAGGGGACCTCAGCAGTGCCCAGGAATATGAACCGGCACTTCTCCAGCTACTAGTCCACACTCTGTGCTTGGTCCATACGGGGGACTAGAACCAGTGACCCTCTGGTTCCCCAAGCCAATTCCCCACATGCTGAGCTACTGCCACCACTATTGTACAGTATGTGCCCCCTGTGTAGTGCCTGTTGTATGCAGTACATCCAGTGTGCAGTATTGTGTTGTTCACAAAGGAATTGTTCAAAAGAATGAATCTGTTGAGTGAACATACTGAACTGAATCACTTCCAGAACTGATTCGTTCATTTCTCAGTTCAGTTGAGCTCAGCTCTACAGGCCTACAAGACCCCCGCCGGACCCATGCCAGGCAAAAAAGCAGGGTAACACTTTACAATAAGGTACACAAAATTAGAGTAGTTACTGAGGAACTAATGAGGAACTAATGAGTAGTTACTGAGGAACTAAGGTACACAAAATTACAGTAGTTACTGAGGAACTAATGAAGAACTAATGAGGAACTAAGGTACACAAAATTAGAGTAGTTACTGAGGAACTAATGAGGAACGAATGAGGAACAAATGAGGAACGAATGAGGAACTAATGAGGAACTAACTATTAGTTAATGGTCAGTTCCTCAGTAACTCATGATCAAATTTCAGAGGAGTAGTTACTGAGAATCTGAGAATCCCCCTGTAGGCCCACCACCGCAGAGGGATCCTGAAAGGTTCGGTGCAATGTGGATTGGGCAGCAGACCAAGGCGGGGGCCTTGGCGGTCCGATCCTCGGTTACAGAAGTTGGCTCTTGGGACATGGAATGTCACCTCTCTGGCGGGGAAGGAGCCGGAGCTTGTGGAAGAGGTTGAGTGCTACCGGCTAGATATAGTCGGCCTCACCTCGACACATAGTTCCGGCTCTGGAACCCTAGTCCTTGAGAGGGGTTGGACTCTGTCCTTTGCTGGAGTTGCTCCGGGTGAGAGGCGGAGGGCCGGGGTGGGCTTCCTGATAGCCCCCAGACTCTCTGCCTGTACGTTGGGGTTTACCCCGGTAGACGAAAGGGTGGCTTCCCTGCGCCTTCGGGTCGGGGAACGGGTCCTGACTGTTGTCTGTGCTTATGCACCGAACAACAGTTCAGAGTACCCACCCTTTCTCCCTGAGTCCCTGGGATGGGTGCTGGACAGTGCCCCGACCGGGGACTCCATTGTTCTGCTGGGGGACTTCAACACTCACGTGGGCAATGACAGCGGGACCTGGAGGGGCGTGTTTGGGAGGAACGGCCTGCCCAATCTGAACCCGAGTGGTGTTCAGTTATTGGACTTCTGTGCGGGTCGCAGTTTGGCCATAACTAACTCCATGTTCAAACATAAGGATGTCCATCGGTGCACGTGGCACCAGGACAGCCTAGGTCGCAGGTCAATGATCGACTTTGTAGTCGTATCATTTGACCTGCGGCCATATGTTCTGGACACTCGGGTGAAGAGAGGAGCAGAGCTGTCAACTGATCACCACCTGGTGGTGAGTTGGATCAGATGGTAGGGGAAGACGCCGCGCAGACCCGGCAGGCCCAAACGAACAGTGAGGGTCTGCTGGGAACGCCTGGCGGAAGAACCTGTCCAGATGATCTTCAACTCCCACCTCCGGGAGAGCTTCGACCGCGTCCCGAGGGCAGAGGAGGACATTGAGTCTGAATGGGCCTTGTTCCGCTCTGCCATTGTCAAGGCGGTGGTTGTGAGCTGTGGCCGCAAGGCCGCTGGGGCCAGTCGCGGCGGTAATCCCCGAACCCGCTGGTGGACACCAGAAGTGAGGGGAGCCGTCAGGCTGAAGAAGGAGGCCTACAGGGCATGGTTGGTCTGTGGGTCTCCGGAAGCAGCTGACGGGTACCGGCGGGCCAAGCGGAGCGCAGCGGCGGCAGTCGTTGAGGCAAAAACTCAGGCGTGGGAAGAGTTCGGTGAGGCCATGGAGGAAGACTATCGCCTCAGGGGGGGAAGGCGGCAACTTGCTCACACTGTTTACAGTGGGGGCGGTGAGCTGCTGACGTCAATTGGGGACATTGTCGGGCGGTGGAAGGAATACTTTGAGGAGCTCCTAAATCCCACAAACAAGTATTCCAGTGAGGAAACAGAGACGGGGGTCTCGGGGGCGGGTCGTCCAATTTCTGGGGCAGAAGTTGCTGAGGTAGTGAAACAACTCCGAGGCGGCGGAGCCCCGGGGGTGGATGAGATTCATCCTGGATATCTCAAGGCTCTGGATGTTGTAGGGCTGTCCTGGCTGACACGCCTCTGCAACATTGCATGGACATCGGGGGCAGTGCCTCTGGAGTGGCACACCGGGGTTATGGTCCCCATTTTCAAGAAAGGGGATCACACTCCTCAGCCTACCCGATAAGATTTACTCCAGGGTGCTGGAGAAGAGGGTCCGGTCGATAGTTGAACCTCGGACCGTGGACCAGCTCTTTACCCTCGCCAGGGTGCTGGAGGGGGCATGGGAGTTTGCCCAACCAGTCCACATGTGTTGTGTGGATTTGGAGAAGGCTTACGACCGTGTCTCCAGGGGCATCCTGTGGGGGGTGCTCCGGGAGTATGGGGTTGGTGGCCCCTTGCTAAGGGCCATCCAGTCCCTGTACCAAAGGAGCATGAGTCTGGTTCATGTGGCTGGCAGTAAGTCGGACCTGTTCCCGGTGAGGGTTGGACTCCGCCAGGGCTGCCCTTTCTCACCGGTTCTGTTCATAACTTTTATGGACAGAATTTCTAGGCGCAACCGAGTGGTGGAGGGTGTCAGGTTCGGTGATGGGAGGATCTCGTCCCTGCTTTTTGTGGATGACATGGTCCTCCTAGCTCCATCGGTCCAACAGTGACCTCCAGCTCTCACTGGGGCAGTTCGCAGCCGAGTGTGAAGCGGCTGGGATGAGAATCAGCACCTCCAAGTCGGAGGCCATGGTCCTCAGCCGGAAAAGGGTGGATTGCCCACTCCAGGTCAGGGGGGAAGTCCTTCCTCAGGTGGAAGAGTTTAAGTATCTCGGGATCTTGTTCACTAGTGAGGGTAGGATGGAGCGGGAGATTGACAGGCAGATTGGGGCGGCGTCAGCAGTGATGCAGGCGCTTAACCGGTCTGTTGTGGTGAAGAGGGAGCTTAGCCAGAAGCTCTCGATTTACCGGTCGATCTACGTTCCAATCCTCACCTATGGTCACAAGCTCTGGGTAGTGACCGAAAGAATGAGATCGCGAGTGCAAGCGGCTGAAATGAGTTTCCTCCGCAGGGTGGCTGGGCTCAGCCTTAGGGATAGGATGAGGAGCTCAGACATCCGGGAGGGACTCGGAGTAGAGCCGCTGCTCCTCCACATCGAGAGGAGCCAGTTGAGGTGGTTCGGGCATCTGGTAAGGATGCCTTCCGGACGCCTCCCTTGGGAGGTGTTTCGGGCATGTCCAACTGGGAGGAGACCTCGGGGCCGCCCCAGAACACGCTGGAGGGATTACATCACCCGGCTGGCCTGGGAACGCCTCGGGGTTCCCGCAGAAGAGCTGACGGAAGTGGCTGGGGAGAGGACTGTCTGGGCTTCTTTGCTGAGGCTGCTGCCCCCGCGACCTGGACCCGGATAAGCGGAGGATGACGAGTACGAGTATGAGTAGTTACTGAGAAACTAATGAGGAACTATTGAGTAGTTACTGAGGAACTAAGATACACAAAATTAGAGTAGTTACTGAGGAACGAATGAGGAACTAATGATGAACTAACTATTAGTTAATGGTCAGTTCTTCATTAACTCATGATCAAATTTCATAGAGGGGTTAATCACGACTTAATAATTAGTGAACTAGTTACTTCATCAGTGCAGAATCATTACTCAATAACCCGTCCATTAGTTAACCTTTTTATGTCCTGAAGTAAAGTGACACATAATGAGTAGTCTTTCATTACATTATCATCATCTTTACAATTAGTTCCTTAACAAAAATAATCAGACAGCAGGATTCATGAGAAGACTTTTATTCATTATTTTCAGACCACATACACATTAATATGACCATCCATGTTATTCTGTACGATGATGCCTTAGAAATAAATATGATCGTGTGTCACATTTTAGGTAGGCTAAGCTTAAAGAATTTATCATGGGGGCTGCGTGTAAAGTACTGTATACCGATCACACTGTTGTTCACAGCACAGTTGTTTGAGGTGCACAAAATTTAAATTAGTGACTATGAAACAAATTTGGAATGAATGAGGAACTAACTATTAGTTAATGGTCAGTTCTTCAGTAACTCCTGATCAAATTTCAGTAGTTACTGAGGAACTAATGAGGAACTAACTATTACTTAATCATTACCTACCCTTTTTGTGTACCCTAAAGTAAAGTGAGACGGTAATGATAATGGTAATGATTACTCATTAGTTACTCTTTTTGTGTACCCTAAAGTAAAGTGAGACATCAAAATGAATAGGTAATGATTCAGTACTCATTACCTACTCATTTTGATGTCTCACTTTAAAATGAGTAGGTAATGAGTACTGAATCATTACCTACTCATTAGTTACTCTTTTTGTGTAATCCAGCTTTTTTAATGACAAAATTCTAACTATTAGAGGCAAAATTCATGACCTCCTGTCCTCAGATAGTACCTATCTAACCTCAAACACAGCTGTAAAACCTAATATATATTTAGATTGCTTCTCCCCAATTTCTCTTTCAGAATTGACCGCAGTGATTTCTTCATCTAAATCATCAACGTGTCTTTTAGACCCCATCCCAACTAGGCTACTTAAGGAGGTCTTTCCTTTAGTTAACACTCATATATTAGATATGATCAATATATCCTTATTAACAGGCTATGTACCACAGTCTTTTAAGGTAGCTGGAATTAAACCTCTACTAAAAAAGCCCACCCTGGATCCAGAGGTGTTAGCCAACTATAGACCAATATCTAATCTTTCCTTTATGTCAAAGATCCTTGAGAAAGTAGTCGCAGACCAGTTGTGTGATTTTCTATTTTATTGATTATTTTATTGTTCTTGGCCCCAAACAACTCAGAGACTCTTTATCTGATGACATAGTTTCTCTAGATGGCATTGCTCTGGCCTCTAGCACTACCGTAAGAAACCTTGGAGTAATATTTGATCAAGATTTGTCTTTTAATTCTCATTTAAAACAAACCTCACGGACTGCATTTTTTCATCTGCGTAATATTGCGAAAATTAGGCCTATCCTGACCCAAAAAGATGCAGAAAAAGTGGTCCACGCTTTTGTTACCTCTAGGCTGGATTACTGTAACTCTCTATTTTCAGGTAGCTCTAGTAAGTCCCTAAAAACTCTCCAGCTAATTCAGAATGCAGCAGCACGTGTACTAACAGGAACTAAGAAACGAGATCATATTTCTCCTGTTTTAGCTTCTCTGCACTACTGGCTCCCTGTAAAATCCAGAATTGAATTTAAAATCCCAGTGTTCACCTATCAAGCTCTAAATGGTCAAGCTCCGTCATATCTTAGAGAGCTCATAGTGCCATATTATCCCACCAGAACACTGCGCTCTGAGAACGCAGGGTTACTTGTGGTCCCTAAAGTCTCCAAAAGTAGATCAGGAGCCAGAGCCTTCAGCTATCAGGCTCCTCTCCTGTGGAATAATCTTCCTGTTACGGTCCAGGAGGCAGACACCGTCTCCACATTTAAGACTAGACTTTCCTCTTTGATGAAGCTTATAGTTAGGGCTGGCTCAGGCTTGCCCTGTACCAGCCCCTAGTTAGGCTGACTTAGGCCTAGTCTGCTGGAGGACCCCCTTATAATACACCGGGCACCTTCTCTCCTTCTCTCTCTCTCTCTCTCTCTCTCTCTCGTATTCTATTACTGCATCTTGCTAACTCGGCCATTCTGGATGTCACTAACTCGGCTTCTTCTCCGGAGACTTTGTGCTCCACTGTCTCTCAGATTAACTCATATCGCAGCGGTGCCTGGACAGCGTGACGTGTGTGGTTGTGCTGCTGCCGTGGTCCTGCCAGATGCCTCCTGCTGCTGCTGCCATCATTAGTCATTAGTCATACTTCTACTGTTATTATACACATATGACTATTGTCACATGTATACTGCCAGATATTAATACATACTTTCAACATATTGTACCACAGTAGCCAGAACTATAACTATAATATTATTATTTTCAATAATGTTGTTGTAAGCTACTGTCATTACCTCCATCTCTCTCTCTCTCTCTCTCTGTCTCATTGTGTCATGTGGATTACTGTTAATTTATTATGCTGATCTCTTCTGTACAATATCTATTGCATGTCTATCCGTCCTGGAAGAGGGATCCCTCCTCAGTTGCTCTTCCTGAGGTTTCTACCGTTTTTTTCCCCGTTAAAGGTTTTTTTTGGGGGAGTTTTTCCTTATCCGCTGCGAGGGTCATAAGGACAGAGGGATGTTGTATGCTGTAAAGCCCTGTGAGGCAAATTGTGATTTGTGATATTGGGCTGTATAAATAAAATTGATTGATTGATTGATTGATTGATTTTGTGTACCTTAGTTCCTCAGTAACTACTCAATAGTTCCTCATTAGTTTCTCAGTAACTACTCCTCTGAAATTTGATCATGAGTTACTGAGGAACTGACCATTAACTAATAGTTAGTTCCTCATTAGTTCCTCATTCATTTCTCATTAGTTCCTCATTTGTTCCTCATTAGTTCCTCAGTAACTACTCTAATTTTGTGTACCTTAGTTCCTCAGTAACTACTCATTAGTTCCTCATTAGTTCCTCAGTAACTGCTCTAATTTTGTGTGCCTTAGTTCCTCAGTAACTACTCTAATTTTGTGTACCTTATTGTAAAGTGTTACCAAAATCAGAAACAGACGGAGGCTCTCATCGCTCTCCAAAGCCTTGGTGGCTTCCCTTGAGGCCTCTGAAAACACTACGCCATTGAAAGATGGAGGTTTTGCTGAAAACTGAAGCCTGTAACTCTGGCTGGCAACGTAAACACCCAGGGATGAACTGCGCATGCACGCCATTCTTCCTCTTTGGCCTGGGGTGTTGAAGCTCAAAACTGGGGCAGCTGCGCTCTCTTGCAGCGACAGTCTGCACTGCACTCTTTTTTTTTTCTCTCTTTTGAAATACTCGCTTATCAATTAATTGATAATTGATCGTTAATTTTTTTGATGATCGAATAATGAATTTTGATCGTTTGCCCATCCTCCAGCCAAGCACTGAACAATTCAGTGAACAAATTTTTTGAACAAATCTTTTGAACAAATCTTTTTAATGAACTGATTCTAGTGATTCAGTAACATCTAAAGAACTGCTTTGCCCATCACTAGTGTGCAGTACCTGCAGTATGTAGTATATGCATTAAGGAATACCTGTAGTAGGCAGTACCTGAAGAAGGCAGTATATATAGCATGCAGTACTTAAAGTAGGCAGTGCATGTAGTATGCAGTGCTGGAATTAGGCAGGACATGTAGTATGTAGTACCCGCAACATTAAATACAAGTAGTATGTGGTACCTGCCATATTTAGTACTGTAGTACTAATATGGTTTTACTAAATATGTATTTTAGTACTGTACTGTGGTGTGTGTGCGCGCGCATGCGTGCGTGTGTGTAAATAAATAAAAGTATATTTTTGAAAATATACAAATAAGTACTTAAAGTATACCCATAATAAAAAAAACAAATAAATGTAAACAACTAATATCATTATTCTTTATATTTTTGTTTCTGTCGATTTTTTACATTCTTATTCTTTTACAGATTTATTCTTTTTTTTATGGCACTCCTATGATTCCATTATACAGCAGTTAATCAAATCAAACAATAAATCACAATGTATATCACTATGCACAGTAGGGAACCATGCAGTTTTACCAACAGCAAAACATGCAGCTCCACACTACAATCCAAAACAAAAACAAAGACATGATAGAGAAGAGGGAAAGGAAGGCATACCTTGTTCTGCCATCATGTGTGCAAGGCCTTGAGAACATTAGAGAGGGAGAAAAGAGAGGAAAGGGAAACGTGACAAAGAACAATTGAGAAAAGCACACCGTTTCAATACTTTTTGGTATTGTGATGATATATGTTTTCCCGAGAAGGAAAGCATGACATCAGAACACACTAGTCACACAAAGCGTCATGTGGCTTTCTTCGTAAGAAATACCAACATTTTAGTATAAGTGATGGCTGTAAGGCTGTAAAACACATTCAGCCACCTCTCCATCTTCAACCCAGTTCAGTAAGAGCTCACATTCACTGCCCTGGTGTATGGATTTAACTCTCACAGGTCCTGTAAAATTCGCAGTATCATTAACTACAAGACCCATAAGCCATCAGGACAATCTCTAGCTTTTCATCGGCTCTGAGGCCAAAGGAAGTAGGGAAGGCATTTCCTTCAATACAGGCCTTCTTCGCCATTGAAGTGTAGCCTGTCAGTATGGAAGCTCCTATTGGCTTAAGTGAGGTGTCAATCAAAAGGTGTTCAGCCACCATTTTACATATCAGAGGAGCCTGCATATTTACATGCAAACTAAAAAAAACATGGATAGTATTCGGAGAAATATATACATTTAAAAAGATGCGAAATAAGTGGATATCTATGGATGTTATAATGTGTTTGGACTAAATATTTTGCTGGATTTGAATCGCCTAGACTTTTGGGAGTGTATAAACATATCAACATACAGTCCTACAGTCAGGTGATTGTGTTTAAGCAGCCTATATTAATAATAATTTTACTGTTTTCAGCAACTGACAAAACCAAGTAGCTCTATTATAAAATATGATAATAATAATAATAATAATAATAATAATAATAATAAGACACATTTTTGGACCTCCCTTTGCCTCTCTCACTGCACAGTGCAGTGAGAGACACAGATAAACAGTGGAGCCTCTCCTCACAGCGCAAAAGTATCTGAATAAAGAAACAGTCAAATGTCCAGCGGTGAAAAGTGACTTATTTACACTTCTACAGACTACTTTGTTTCAGGTTTAGTCAGACTTGGGATTAAATTATTTTTTACACACAAGGACAGATTGCTCTGTGTCTCTTGTTACAGCCACTCTGGACTGTGCTTTCATTATCAGGGCAGATTTAGTGATTTTGGGGCCTAGGGCCCCAGGCACACTCTGTCTTGCTATATATTCACCCATCTTCTACTCTAAATGGGAATGTTGGTAGGTTATCAGGAACTGTTTTTAATTTATTTATTCATTCATTATTTTTTAGGTAAAACTATTAATAGCCCACAGCGAGTTAAAGTCAAAGTCCCTGCAGTAAGCAGAGGTATAATTAGCACAATGTACTTACATTTACTAAGTCTGTCTGTCTGTCTGTCTGAGGTATAGATTTTAATTCTTAGAAAATAATGGATAATGAACAATAATGCATCATAGTGGGTGAAAATTTGAATAGGCAACATCACAAGTAACCTTTATTGGTCAAGTAAATGTATGGGTACAGTGTTTTCCTCTGGTGCTTAGTCTTTTGCAAGTTATATGGGGATACAATGAGCTAGAATAGTTACATAATTCAGTATTTTCAGATCTAAACATTATACTCTATAACTCTTCAGGCCCTTTCAATTGGGGGACTGATGATATTGTTCCCGTAGAGCCTTTGTGTAAAATTAACAGGTTGGGTTGGGATCAGATAGTTACTGTGAGACCATTTCATTTATCCAAAATGTTTATACTTTGTTGGAATTGTTAGACTTTGAAGACGGTCCCTTGATTATTGAGGATAGCAATGATTTATCATTGTTTAACCAGGCTGAAATTATCCAAATCATATTGCGATGTATTGTAAAGCTATTTTTCCTTGTTTGACCTTGAAGATGGCCTGTCAGCCTGCAACCTATTAATATTTTAAGATACATAATGTTTGAACAAATTTAGTTTCAAATATGAAATAAGCATTCTTTTAATAATGATTTTCTGTCCTGGTTCACCTGGTTATACACTGAACAAAAATATGAACGCAACACTTTTGTTTTTGCTCCCATTTTTCATGAGCTGAACTCAAAGATCTAAAACATTTTCTATATACACAAAAGACCATTTCTCACAAGTATTGTTCACAAATCTGTCTAAATCTGTGTTAGTGAGCCGAGATAATCCATCCCACCTAACAGGTGTGGCATATCAAGATGCTGATTAGACAGCATCATTATTGCACAGGCCTTAGGCTGGCCACAATAAATGGCCACTCTAAAATGTTCAGTTTTATCACACAGCACAATGCCACAGATGTCGCAAGTTTTGAGGGAGCATGCAATTGGCATGCTGACTGCAGGAATGTCCACCAGAGCTGTTGCCCGTGAATTGAATGTTCATTTCTCTTCCATAAGCCGTCTCCAAAGGCGTTTCAGACAGTTTGGCAGTACATCCAACCGGCCTCACAACCGCAGACCACGTGTAACCACACCAGCCCAGGACCTCCACATCCAGCATGTTCACCTCCAAGATTATCTGAGACCAGCCACCCGGACAGCTGCTGCAACAATCGGTTTGCATAACCAAAGAATTTCTGCACAAACTGTCAGAAACCGTCTCAGGGAAACTCATCTGCATGCTCATCGTCCTCATTGGGGTCTCGACCTGACTGCAGTTCGTTGTCCTGACCGACTTGAGTGGGCAAATGCTCACATTCGATGGCGTCTGGCACGTTGGAGAGGTGTTCTCTACATGGATGAATCCCGGTTTTCACTGTTCAGGGCAGATGGCAGACAGCGTGTGTGGCGTCGTGTGGGTGAGCGGTTTGCTGATGGCAACGTTGTGGATCGAGTGGCCCATGGTGGTGGTTGGGTATGGTATGGGCAGGCATATGTTAATGACAACAAACACAGGTGCATTTTATTTATGGCATTTTGAATGCACAGAGATACCATGACGAGATCCTGAGGCCCATTGTTGTGCCATTCTTCCACAACCATCACCTCATGTTGCAGCATGATAATGCACGGCCCCATGTTGCAAGGATCTGTACACAATTCCTGGAAATTGAAATCATCCCAGTTCTTGCATGGCCAGCATACTCACTGGACATGTCACCCATTGAGCATGTTTGGGATGCTCTGGATCGGCGTATACGACAGCATGTTCCAGTTCCTGCCAATATCCACCAACTTCGCACGGCCGTTGAAGAGGAGTGGACCAACATTCCACAGGCCACATTCAACAACCTGATCAACTCTATGTGAAGGAGATGTGTTGCACTGCGTGAGGCAAATGGTGGTCACACTAGATACTGACTGGTTTTCTGACCCCCCCCCAGACTCCCCCCATTAAAGCAAAACTGCACATTTCAGAGTGGCCTTTTATTGTGGCCAGCCTAAGGCACACCTGTGCAATATTCATGCTGTCTAATCAGCATCTTGATATGCCACACCTGGAGGTTGGATGGATTATCTCGGCAAAGGAGGAGTGCTCACTAACACAGATTTAGACAGATTTGTGAACAGTATTTGTGAGAAATGGTCTTTTGTGTGTATAGAAAATGTTTTAGATCTTTGAGTTCAGCTCATGAAAAATGGGAGCAAAAACGAAAGTGTTGCGTTTATATTTTTGTTCAGTGTACTTTTCTCAGTGTATTCTTGGCTTTCCTAACACCATCAATCAAACTAATCTAGACTACAGTAGGTGGTGTGGACATGTAAGGAATTTGTTTTAAATTACAATTGCATCTTTCTTCCTGGTTGCACACTCCTTGTTCTTTCTTTCTGACAGCATGGTCATCATGTTAGACTGTGATGAAGCAGTGAAATACCTTTAAGCTGGAACTGTTCACCAATTGTTTCTAATTGCAGAATCACAATCTATATTTGTATTTCCTTAGCCTGTCTGGAAATATGCAGCTATAGAAATGATTGTTTTGGTGGTCATATATTTTCATAGTTTTCTTTCAGACTCACCTGGCATATTGTTGTTGACCTCTGAAATACAAGGAGAGAGAGAAAACAAGCACACAAAGCCAGCATTAGAAACACTCTTCTTACTTGCATGTTGACTGTCATGCAAAATATTGCACACTTCATAGTCCATACAGAGGGCTGGCAGTGAGCACAGTCATGTGTATGTCATTTACAATGCAGAACATTTTAGCTGTGAGGTGTTAAAGCAGTAACATTTGGTTTGGAACCATCATTCAGTCCCGACAAATTTCAGAGAGAAATATCCAACGCAAAGTAAAAGGCATCGGGGCTTCCCTCCATGTCTAAACTCACTAGTAACTTTTAGTATTTCTGTTATCTTTCAGTTAAGACACATAACCTCATCATATCCTCAGGTGCTGTGCTAAATTATAAATACACAGAAATAAGCAACATAAAACCCAAAATAAGTTCAACCTTCAAGTTACTGTTAGTAAAGTCCAAGAACTGAAAGAACAAATGTAAAGATTTAAATCCCACATTCCAGCAGCTGAAATAAAGATGTTTATCACACTGACGATTTTGCTATTGTCAGAGCCCTGTGGTGAAAAAGTGTCAAGTTAATAAAAGCAATGAAGCTGACATAAAAATCCAGGATTCCAATGTAAACAATGAACATCCAAAGCAAAACTGTATAAGCTTTTATTATAAATTAAAATGACAGTCAATTGAAAACTTTGACCTGAAGGTGGCAAGGTCCAAAAAAATACTCTCTGAATAGTGTCCATTTCTAAGCAAGAGACAGCACTGGTGATCGTACAAATTCTGAAAAAGGGAAATACACCAGCACTCTCAAATGTCCTTTTAGTAAGTTTAATCAACCAGCTTGGATGGCAGTACCAGTACACAACAGACATTTTGACAGAAAGTCTTCTTCAGTGTGTAACTATGGTAAAGAAAATGGTGTTTAAGTACGCTCGAAGCAATCAGAGCAGGTGTGTGAAAAAAACACTTAACACTTCCCTAATAAAATGTAGTACCAACTCACAGGCACAGAAAAAACAAAAAACAATCTTAAGAAAGTATGTCACAGCTAATAGCAGTGGATGCACCGAAAACAGATGTACATATGCACAATATACTCTGTTCATACAAAAAGGCACAGTGAACAAAAGTAAAAAACTATGTGCATGAGGGGGCAGAGTAAGTTCCAAAATCTCATCAGATCATAAATGCACAGGAAAAGAATTGCATCAAGTCATTGAGTAACTGTCCCTCAATTACCAATCAAATCTTCCCTTTATGTCAAAGATCCTTGAGAAAGTAGTCGCAGACCAGCTGTGTGATTTTCTCCATGATAATAATTTATTTGAGGAATTTCAGTCAGGATTTAGAGTGCATCATAGCACTGAGACAGCACTAGTCAAAATTACAAATGACCTTCTCATTGCTTCAGACAAAGGACTTGTCTCTGTACTTGTTTTATTAGATCTTAGTGCAGCGTTTGACACTATTGACCATCAAATTCTACTGCTGAGACTGGAACATTTAATTGGCCTAAAAGGTTCTGCACTGAGCTGGTTTAAATCTTATTTATCTGATCGTTTTCAGTTTGTTGACGTTCATAATGAATCATCCTCACGTACCAAAGTTTGTTTTGGAGTTCCGCAAGGTTCTGTGCTCGGACCAATCCTATTTACTCTATATATGCTTCCTTTAGGTAACATCATTAGAAATCACTCTATAAATTTCCATTGTTATGCGGATGATACTCAGTTGTATTTATCGATGAAGCCAGAAGAAACTAATCAATTAACTAAACTCCATAATTGCCTTAAAGACATAAAAACTTGGATGAGCACCAATTTCCTGATGTTAAATTCAGACAAAACTGAAGTTATTGTTCTTGGCCCCAAACAACTCAGAGACTCTTTATCTGATGACATAGTTTCTCTAGATGGCATTGCTCTGGCCTCTAGCACTACCATAAGAAACCTTGGAGTGATATTTGATCAAGATTTGTCTTTTAATTCTCATTTAAAACAAACCTCACAGACTGCATTTTTTCATCTGCGTAATATTGCGAAAATTAGGCCTATCCTGACCCAAAAAGATGCAGAAAAATTGGTCCACGCTTTTGTTACCTCTAGGCTGGATTACTGTAACTCTCTATTATCAGGTAGCTCTAGTAAGTCCTTAAAAACTCTCCAGCTAATTCAGAATGCAGCAGCACGTGTACTAACAGGAACTAAGAAACGAGATCATATTTCTCCTGTTTTAGCTTCTCTGCACTGGCTCCCTGAAAAATCCAGAATTGAATTTAAAATCCTATAAAGCTCTAAATGGTCAAGCTCTGTCATATCTTAGAGAGCTCATAGTGTCATATTATCCCACCAGAACACTGCGCTCTGAGAACTCAAGGTTACTCGTGGTCCCTAAAGTCTCCAAAAGTAGATCAGGAGCCAGAGCCTTCAGCTATCAGGCTCCTCTCCTGTGGAATCATCTTCCTGTTACGGTCGGGGAGGCAGACACCGTCTCCACATTTAAGACTAGACTTAAGACTTTCCTCTTTGATAAAGCTCATAGTTAGGGCTGGCTCAGGCTTGCCCTGTACCAGCCCCTAGTTAGGCTGACTTAGGCCTAGTCTGCTGGAGGACCCCCCTATAATACACCGGGCACCTTCTCTCCTTCTCTCTCTCTCTTGTATTCTATTACTGCATCTTGCTAACTCGGCCATTCTGGATGTCACTAACTCGGCTTCTTCTCCGGAGCCTTTGTGCTCCACTGTCTCTCAGATTAACTCATATCGCAGCGGTGCCTGGACAGCGTGACGTGTGTGGTTGTGCTGCTGCCATGGTCCTGCCAGATGCCTCCTGCTGCTGCTGCCATCATTAGTCATTAGTCATACTTCTACTGTTTATTATTATAATACACATATGACTATTGTCACACATGTATACTGCCAGATATTAATACATACTTTCAACATATTGTACCACTATAACTATAATATTATTACTTTCAACAACGTTGTTGTAAGCTACTGTCATTACCTGCATCTCTCTCTCTCTCTCTCTCTCTCTCTCTCTGTCTCATTGTGTCATGTGGATTATTGTTAATTTGTTATGCTGATCTGTTCTGTATGACATCTATTGCACATCTGTCCGTCCTGGAAGAGGGATCCCTCCTTAGTTGCTCTTCCTGAGGATTCTACCGTTTTTTTTCCCCATTAAAAGGTTTTTTTTGGGGAGTTTTTCCTTATCTGCTGCGAGGATCATAAGGACAGAGGGATGTCGTATGCTGTAAAGCCCTGTGAGGCAAATTGTGATTTGTGATATTGAGCTTTATAAATAAAATTGATTGATTGATTGATTGATTGATCACAAGTGCGCATACAGAAAGGCACAGGAAACAGCAAAGGTATGTGCATAAGGGTACAGAGTAAGTACCAAATTCTCAATTAACAACCAGATCATAAGTGCACAGAAAAAGACTTGCAAAACGTCACTGAGTAACTGTCCCTCAATTAACAATCAGATCACAAGTGTACATAAAGAAAGACACAGTAAACATTAAAAAATATGTGTATAAGGGGGCAGAGTACCTTTGCTGTTTACTTCTCAGGTAACAGTCATCTGATTATTAGATCTCTCACAGAGGTCCCTATTGTTTTTGGTGTGTTTATTATTATTATTATTATTATTATTATTATGCCGAGGACCCTATTATTTCTGGTACGTTTATTATTATTATTATTATTATTATTAGGGACCGAGCCCGTAAGCAGAGGGCTCTCGCCCTATTGTTATTGCTGCGTTTATTATTCTTTATTCTTCCCGCGTTATTCTTCCCCCGTTAAAGGGGATTTTTGGGGAGTTTTTCCTTATCCGCTGCGAGGGTCCTAAAACAGAGGGGTGTCGTATGCTGTAAAGCCCTGTGAGGCAAATTGTGATTTGTGATATTGGGCTTTATAAATAAAATTAATTGATTGATTGATTGATTGATCAATGTCTTCAGCAGTTTGGTTCTCAGAAGCCATCAAAGTTCTAATTCCAAATCATGTTGTCTGCCTTTCCCTAGGTAAATTTATAAGGAACAACACTGAATGTTTGTGGGTATTTCTCATCATCACACAGACCTGACATTACACACATTGACCAAACAGAACAACTCATGTGGCTCATTCCTACAACTTCTTAAATAAATGCCTGATAGCAAAAATACAAGATTTCTAGGTCAAACTCTTTGCCTCATTTAGAATTTGAATCATATCTGGAGCTAAAACTATGCTGCAGCAGTACACGATCATATACATGTTTGCCTGCTCAGTTTTTCCACTAAAATTAACTAGTATATATTTGTGTCTGCCTGCTGTTACTTTTGTCCTCAGCCAGCAGCCAGTACACAGCAATCAAGCTTTCACTCGATCACAATATCAAATGAATATGGATGTGTCGAGGGCGGCACGGTGGTGTGGTGGTTAGCACTCTCGCCTCACAGCAAGAGGGTTGTCGGTTCGATCCCGGGCATGGGAGCCCTTCTGTGCGGAGTTTGCATGTTCTCCCCGTGTCAGCGTGGGTTCTCTCTGGGCACTCCGGCTTCCTCCCACAGTCCAAAGACATGCAGATTGGGGACTAGGTTAATTGGTAACTCTAAATTGTCCATAGATGTGAATGTGAGCGTGAATGGTTGTTTGTCTCTATGTGTCAGCCCTGTGATAGTCTGGCGACCTGTCCAGGGTGTACCCTGCCTCTCGCCCGATGTCAGCTGGGATAGGCTCCAGCCCCCCCACGACCCTCAAGAGGATGAAGCGGTTAGAAGATGAATGAATGAATGAACTTGATAATGACCGAATTCATTTGTTGTACACCCAAGCTCTTCAACAGGTCAAGAGGTTTTAAATTACTTTAAAAATGACCTTAAAAGTATTTCCATTTATTTTCATCAATATTATTTCTCTGGACCAGGGGTCGCGTTAACCAGATATTCTTGGTCTTTGACCGTTTTTTTACAACAATGACTGGAAAATCTGAAGGCTGTCGGTCATTTTGACTGGTTGCAATTACCACCCCTGCCCACTTGGCAGCGGAGTGCACCGTTAGTGGTTTAAGTGGCTGCCGTTTTCACACTGCAGAGAAAAAGTCATTCATCTGCTTCATGTAGCGTTGTTGACATAACAGCCTGGACATACCGGACGCGTTAGTGCTGTGCTGAACTGTCCACACCACAGGCAGCGCATTTCTCCTGTGCTCAACTCCACTCGTCTGTTCCCGTCAGTACTCGTTTTTTCACTTCAACAGGTCATTTAAACATGGGTAAGTCCATATTTCAATCGTTTCTTATAACGTAATAAGTTAATGATAATTTGTCATTGAATGTCCATGTATTGAGCGTGTTGGATAAACACTGAATGAATAAGGCATATTGTTCTGACCATTTTATTTATGTAGTTATGCCTGTAGGCGCGGTGACACAAAATTAAAATTGCAATGCAAAGTGATTAGGGTATTGAAAAATGTGTTCGGTTATGCACTGTTGTGTTATTTTAAATTATAAACACGGTATTTTCTCCTCACGTTCCCTGTGCTGTTGTTATTTTATTTTGAAAATTGGCCGGATTCTCTCGTATTTTCTGTGTCCGACTTCCTGTTTGGTACGATCTGCTCTATCCAGCTTGAGAGAAGCGCTCGCGGCACGGGTGTGTGGATGTCTGTTCTTTTCATTGATGTCCTTATTAATGCACACTTTATGACTTGCTTGTTGGATTTATTAAAAACGAACAAATGAAAACTAAATGTCTTTGAATATCTTTATTATCATTTAAAAACGAAAATTAAATGACCGGTAAAAATAGATTATAACCGGATTTTTACGACCCTGTTGGTCAAAATGACCGGCGACGAAAAAGTCTAGTGCAACCTCTGCTCTGAACCCAACTTAATGACCTGGAGGGTTACAGCAAATGACCTCATTTCAAGTACAAGTCCATAACAGAGTGTTACAAACATCAGGAAAGTATACACATCTTTGAGGATGTTACACTCCAAAATTACAAGCTCCTTTGTTTAATCACCACTATAGTCTTTGTAAAAAAAAATTTCTTTTATGATTTACTGTCCTTTATAATTCATGTTTTATCCATGTTAATATTTGTTATCCTGTTAAAATGTATATTATGTATTTATATATTGATGTACTTACATCACAATGTATTACACAACAAACCAGGAGTACTGTCACCACAGACCTTTGTTTTTTACAGTACATGGGGAACACTTCAATTCTTAACAGTATGACAGACACCATGTTGTTGTTAACAATATATAATGTCTTTATCATTACAGTGTATTTCATTTCAGTGTGGATGTTTTGGAGAAGACATTTTGTTTGCATAGCTGACATATCACAATTACATTTTAGTGAATACATCGGTTGAAAATGAAAAACATATTGTAACGTACTGTAATATAAAGTCCCTCTATTGCCAAAAATGACCTTGCGTACTCTTGACATTGCGTGTTTTATCGACATTTCGAATAATTTGCACTGTCTATGTGAGCTGGAGGCCGACAGTGAGAGTCAGAGGTCCCACCCAATGCTACTTGCAGCTTTAATTAGGGTCCGAGCAACGACTGCAAGTCGTCTGTAGGACCCTATTGTAATCACGCTGTTTATTATTATTAGGGTCCGAGCGACGACTGCAAGTCGTCCATGAGGACCTGATTGTAATCGCGCTGTTTATTATTTTTTATTATTAGGGTCTGCGCAACAACAAAGTCGTCCGTAGGACCCTATTGTAATCACGCTGTTTATTATTATTATTTATTATTAGGGCCTGAGGAGGAAGCTATTGTAATCGCGCTGTTTATTAGGGTCCGAGTGATGATGAAGTCGTCCATAGGACCCTATTGTAATCGTGCTGTTTATTGGGCCCGGGCACCCGTGGGGCTTGGGGAACGCGTATGCAAGCAGATGCGTTTCCCAGGAACAGCGGTGCTGGGAACCCTATTGTAATTGTTCAGATTTTTATTAGGGCCCAAGTGACGACAAAGTCGTCCGCGGAGGACCCTATTGAAATCGTGCTATTTATTATTATTATCAGGGCCCAAGCGACGACGAAGTCGTCCGAGAACCCTATTGAAATCGTGCTGTTTATTAGGGCCCAAGCGATGACAAAGTCGTCCACGGAGGACCCTATTGAAATCGCGCTGTTTATTATCATTAGGGCCCAAGCACGTAGCGGTGCGAGGACCCTATTGAAATACAAGGATTTTTAGGGCCCGAGTGACAACGAAGTCGTCCATGAGGACCCTATTGTATTCGCGCTGTTTATTATTAGGGCCCGAGCAACGATGAAGTTGTCCGTAGGACCCTAATGTAATCGTGCTGTTTATTAGGGCCCGAGCGACAATGAAATCGTCCGTGAGGACCCTATTGTAATAGCACTGTTTATTATTATTAGGGCCCGAGCGACGACAAGGTCGTCCGTGAAGACCCTATTGTAATCGCGCTGTTTATTATTAGGGCCCGAGCCACGACGAAGGCGTCCATAGGACCCTATTGTAATCATGCTGTTTATTAGGGCCTGAGCAACGACAAAGTTGTCCGAGGACCCTATTGAAATCGTGCTAATTATTATTATTAGGGCACGAGCGATGACAAAGTTGTCCGTGAGGTCCCTATTGTAATCGCGCTGTTTATTAGGGCCCGAGCGATGATGAAGTCGTCCGAGGACCCTATTGAAATCACACTGTTTATTATTATCATCATTATTATTATTTTTATTATTATTACTATTATTATTATTATTATTATTAGGGCCCGAGCACCTAGCGGTGCGAGGACCTTATTGAAATGCAAGGATTTTTTATTATTATTAGGGCCCGAGCACCGACTGAAGGCCAGCGAAGGCCCTATTGAAACTGCTCCGTTTATTATTAGGGGGCCAAGCCCGCGGGGCCTGGGAACCGCAAATGCAAGCATACGCGGTTCCCAGGACCAGCGGTGCTGGGAACCCTATTGTTTTTGTTCGGATTTTATTACTATTATTATAGTTTTTCTCTATTTTTATTTTTCCGTTGGTAAAAGTGATGCTGCAGGCTAAACCGTGCAAAGGAGGGTGGTGCCATTTGGAGGGTTGGTCCAGACCCCTGCACGTACCTCAGACGCAAAAAATGACATAGGTCCGTTAGCAGGGGGCGCTATAACCAAGGTCAACGCGTTTTGGGCTATAACTCCCACACTGTATGTCACACATTCAACAGCCTCATATCCCCAGATTCCCTGAATAGTGCTGAATCACCTGGGCTGGGCCATGCCCATTTCCACCTATAATTTTCTTTCACAAAATCATGAAAACTGGAAAACCTGCTTTTTAAAACTCCTCCTTGGGATTTTGTCCGATCGGCGTGGAACTTGGCACAGACAGTCGTCAGCTGGACCTGATCTAAAGTTATCAAAAGAATTTTGTTCGGTACAAATATGCACAAATTATTAACAAATACATTTTGCTAGCTACCTATAAAATCGCGAACTGTTGCATATCTCAGTCAAAATAAATGCTAACAACACTAAATCTGAGATCCTTGCTTGGCATGTGACTCTGAGGGTATGAGCCAAATTTGACTAATGTTGGCCACTAGGGGGCGCTGCAAATATGGGAAATTTACATCTCTCAAATGGCAGCACCGATTTGTACGACATTTGGTGAGTATGATGCTGGGTCACTCCTGAGGCCATAACTTGAAGTTTATCATGACTGGTCAAAGTGGGCGTGGCTTATTACAAGATCAACAACAAACATTTATTTTTATACTGAGGGCTTTGAAATTCACAGGGTATATATAGAATAGCACACAGACCACCCATACCAAAAATTGTGTGTCTACTCCACTAGGTGGTGCTATAATGGAGGCAAACGCGTTTTGGCCTGTAACTTCCACATTTTAAAACACATCTTCATAAACTTTATATCCACGTGTTCCCTAAATAGAGTTGCATCTTCTGACAAAGGTCACGCCTACTCCCACTGCATATGTCTCTTAGTAAGTCACTACACATCAAAAACCTAATTTTTCAAACTCCTCCCAGCGTTTAAGCTCCATCTGCACAAAACTTTACACATACAATCTCCAGACTGGCCTGATCAAAAGTTATCAAAAGAATTTTGCTACTCCAAAAAATGCGGTACTTATAAATAAACTTTTTTTTTTTCTGCTAGCTAAAAAACACATACCATTGCATATTTTTGTCAAAGTAAAAGCTATCAACATCAAACTCAAATCACTTGTTTCAGACGTCAACCAGAGGCTCTGTGCCAAATTTGGCAGAAATTGACCAATAGGGGGCGCTATAAACAGAGAAACATCAGGTAGCATGAAAGTTGATCAGATTCGCATGAAATTTGGTGAGCGTGATGCAGAGTCGCTCCTGAGGCCAGCCATAAAGCTTAGTGATGTTTGGTCAGGCCGACTTCCAAGGGCTCTGCGACACCCGGGGACCGAGTTGCGCAGGGAGGCTTGGCCCCCATTCATAACTGCTTGCAGTTCTAGTTATTATTATTATTATTCGGGCCCGAGCACCTAGCGGTGTGAGGACCCGATTGAAATGCAAGGAATTTGTATTATTAGGGCCCGAGCGACGACGAAGTCATCCGTGGGACCCTATTGTAATCACGCTCTTTATTATTAGGGCTCGAGCAACGACGAAGTCGTCCGAGGACCCTATTGTAATCACGCTGTTTATTATTAGGGCCCGAGCAACGACAAAGTCGTCCGAGGACCCTATTGAAATCGTGCTGTTTATTATTATTATTATTATTATTATTATTATCAGGGCCCGAGCGACGATGAAGTCGTCCGTGAGGACCCTATTGTAATCGCGCTGTTTATTATTATTATTAGGGCCCAAGCAACGACAAAGTCGTCTGAGGACCCTATTGAAATCGCGCTGTTTATTATTATTTATTATTATTATTATTATTTACCCAACTTTGTGTCCCAATTTCGCCCCTTTCCCAAATTTCAAAATGCTTCTAACTTTTCACATTTGTCCGGCCACATCCAAAATTCAATATGTTTGGGCGGTTGCACATGGTCCTGAATTTCCACCACTAGGTGGTGCTATAATCAAAGGAAGTGTGTTTTGGGTCATAACTCCCATATACTTAGTTGCACATTAAAAAACCTTATATCCACGCATTCAGTGAATTGTGCTGAATCTTGAGATATAGGCCATGGCCATTTCTGCCTACTGTTTTTTTTTTTTTTTTGCAAATTCGCAAAATTTCGCAAACCTACTTTTTCGAACTCCTCCCAGGCAATTTCACCAATTGGCATGAAACTTTGCACACAGCATCTGTGGACCCTCCCGACAAAAAGTTATTAAAAGAATTTTGATAGTCCAAAAAATGCCCAAAATATAAAATAACAACTTCCTGCAGATTTTATTGTAAACGGGAAGTGCTGCATATCTCCACATTGGTGTATCTAAATGACATGAAACTCAGTTTACTACTTCCCCATGAGCCCCTGAGGCTCTGTGCAAAATGTCAGGCGATGACCACCAGATGGCGCTCTTTAAATTGTTAAGTATTTTATATCTCAACATCGGTTGGGCGGATCAACACGAAACTTGGTATAATTATTGTCCGTGCCCTCCTGAGGATATCTGACTAAGGACTAACCGATCCGCCACTAGGTGGCGCTCTGGTGGCCGTCTAATTTAACATTTGGCACTGTGCCAACACCATAACACTCATGGAAATAAAATTGATAGGGGTGGTACAGACTCGCCCCTGTAACTCACACACCAAAAATGACCAGCAGGTGGCGCTATTTTCAATGCAAAAGTGTTTTTGGCTAATAACTCCCACATAATATGTCGCACATTGTTAAACCTTCTATTTATGTGTTCTCTGAATTCAGCTGAATTGTGTGGTGTAAGCCACGCCCACTTTCGCGGTAACTTTACATTTGCTAAATCGCGACAAATGAAAAACCTACTTTTTTGAACTCCTCCTAGGCGATTTGACCGATTTGCACCAAACTTTGCATGATGCATCTGTGGACCCTTCTGACAAAAAGTTATTAAAAGAATTTTGATAGTCCAAAAAATGCCCAAAATATGAAACAACAAATTCCTGCAAATTGTTTTCAAAACAGACAGTATTTCATATCTTGAGCAAATACAGTCCGATTAATACAATACTTTTGCTCTTTGTGTTACATGGCCCAATGAAAGTTTGTGCAAAATTCGGTGCAAATCGGCCAATAGGTGGCGCTCTGGTGGCAGTCTAATTAGTGTGAATGGAAGTAAATTGGAAAATCTTCAAATCCTTTTCAAAACTCATTGACTTTCAACCTCTTCTTGTCCCTCATACTTTGAGCTAGAGACACCATGTCAACTTTTAAAGAGTCAGAAGACCTTGAACGCATTAACTGTACATAATTATCTATCTTTATCTTTATTTCGGCCATGACCAATATTCTTTTGTTTATGAACACTGGTAGATAACTATCTTGCCACCAGGTGGTCTTTGGCTGCTCCTGACGCTACCGTCATAAAAACAAGAGACCGCACATGCGCAGTTGCGCATTCTCAACTGATTGTAAACAGATAAGATGGCGACAAGATGCAACTTCAATGTTCATTTAAAGCTAACTTAGACGTTTTGAAATATTCCGAACAAATGTCGGGGGAATACGCCGCGGGGCATATGACGCCTGGTATGCAGAGGACGCCAACAAGACCTTCACAAAAGGAGGTAACATGAGAGCAGCTGACAAACGCAAGATAACGGCTTACCGTCTCCAGGTCCAGTAATTTCCTCTTTGGCTGGTGTCATGACTGCCCAGTACCTGGACAACCAAGCCGTGGCGGCACACAGGTATGTGGCGCGCCAGAGGAGAAACGAGCCGTTAACATTTCTCTTTGTGTTAGGTAACATAAACGGCGTTAGGCTGACCAAACGTCCTCTTTTGCCTGGATATGTCCACTTTTATTAATAAATGGTTGTGTGTTGACGTTCACCATGCTATCCCAACATGCTTTAGGTAACTTATAATTTGTGGTTTATTAGCATTATAAGCGTTCAGACTCTAACGTGTGTATAGCGCATCTCACTCGGTGAGCGCTCGGCTAACTCCCGGAAGCATTCTCGGTGGTCGATGTTAGCTGAGACATGCCGGTGGTTGAACACTCGCTGAACTGACATGGACTAATGTTTGACTCCGTGGTCTGTTGTAGAGCATTGTGTTGTGTTTCGTGCACGTGCAGGTGTACGGGGCTTGCCGTGTGTTTGTATATCCGTTATTGTTCAATAAACATGCATTTTATCACGGGATGTCTTGAAATTTTCTTCACCCTTTCTTCGTCCTGCAATGAATGAGTGCACCAGCCTTCTATTGCGCCACAGCGCCACTTTAGCGGTTGGGAGGTGTATTGCACATTGGTAGTAAGTGTGAAATCTGTGACTATGCGGTTAGTACATTACATGTTTGCTTTGAACGTTTATGGAGTCGCGAATCGGTCGAGACCGGGAACCCCCAGACGAAAAACGGGGTTCGCTTTCAAGACATTTATGCAATGAACGTATTAGTCCAACGCTAGTGCAGTATGTAAACACAGGCCATGTCTTCACATGTCCGCTGCCGTCTAGAGACTGCTTCGCGCATGCTCCCAGAGCGCTGAGCTTTCTGGGAGATGTAGTCAATGTGGTTGCTTTGGGTCTTTTGTGTTGTGTTTGACATTGTTAAATATGTAAATAATGTGTAGGTAGATTCATGTTATATGTATGGCAACAGTCTTGTTTAGAATGATAACTGATGGAGAAAATATTAACCAGCTTAAAGACTTATGTTCTATTTATTGTGTGGCCAGTGGAAACAGCTGGCATATGACCCCTGCTTAGGGTGTGTAACCATCTTTGTCTATGGAAGCCCACTTTTGCCAGTAATGGAAAAAAAGAAATTGCTATTCCTAATCAAAATTGTGAGATAAAAAGTCATTATTATGAATGTAGCCTCGTTTTAAAATTAGTTTGTGGCATGTTGTCTTGTAAGGTGTGTGGCATCACAGTGGCTGCAGATGGTACAGAGGATGGGATGATTCGCTGTTTCAAGGCAGGACAATTAGTAAACTGTGGTGTAGTCAATAGTAAATATTGGTGATTTACAAAAACACCAAAAACTATTTTTACTGTTAATGTAAACATTGTTACTATGAATAATACAGTACTTTCTTTGTAATACTATATAGAAAATATTCATTTTTACTGTAAAGACAGGTTTACATAAATATTTCTGCTGTTTAAATTAAAAAAATACAGTATTTGTATTTTCAAATTTGGCTGTGATATTTTTTTTTTTTTACATTTTTTTAATTGAAAGCCTCCTTCAAATAGTAGCCTGCCCCTATTTGTAGCCTGGTCCCAAACTATTTTGTTAATAGTAGCCCCAGCTACTATTTGAGAAAATCTGTATGTATGTAACATACAGTCACTGGCCACTTTGTGTACACCTGTGTAATCTAATGCAATCCAGTAAAAAGACTATACCATGATTTTTTCCCTGAAGCTTATAAATTTTCGGTTATTGTTGACATCGTCTAGAAAGTGGTGACTCTATACAAATCTGACAAATATTAGGAACACTTTTAAATATATTGCACTCCAGGACACCAACACCACCCACTACGACCTCAACAATAAAGTACAATAATCACCTTTCAGACAAAAGCTGAAAAAGTAAAAGCTTTGTAAACGTACAATGTGTGGCAGAGCTGTTGTATTGGATTGTATTAGATTGCACAAGTGTACCTAATAAAGTGGCCAGTAAGCCCCACATTTACATCACCAATCCATGCCTGCTCTGGATCTCCCCGCAGCCCCTTGTTGCTCAACAGCCTCAGCCCCTGAGACCATGCTGATCAAAAGCTTTTCTCTGTGTCAAGGGGTGCGGCTACTATGACGTTGCCCTCGCCACCAAATATGTTTGGCTTTTTGATGGCTTCAGCGACATCATAGTCACATGAAATTGGTACACAGGTCAAAAATGGCAAGCTCATACATCTGATAGGGGCGTCGCCCATGGGGGGTGAGAAAATGCCTCTATAGTGCCCCCTTGAAATTTTCAAATTTTTTTTTTTTTGGAGTAGGAAGATGAAACGTCACACCACATCAGGGTTAAGTTACTCTGAGTTTTCACATAACCACTTCAGTGGTGCGCGCTGCTTTACTTTAACATGTACTGATGCCACAAACTTGACTGCATCAACTTCATTCCACTTCTAATGCGTGCAGAACAAGTTGGTGAAGCTACCTTATGAACGCTGTAAAGCTATGTCTGATGGTGTCCATGTGGCGGTGTGGCCACTATCGATCCCTTGCCACTAAATACGTTTGGCATTTTGATGGCTTCAACGACCTCATCTCCTCATGAAAATTGATACACCGGTCAAGAATGTCAAGCCTTTACGTCTGATAGGGGCGTCACCCTTGGGGGGGACAAAATGCCTCTATAGCGCCCCTTTGAAATTTTCAAGAACACCTCCCCATAGGGGTTTTTTTGGAGTTGGAACATGAAAATTGGTACACATGTGTATGTTGTCCAGACGGACAGAAATGTCTCTGGCACCAATGGTCTACTCCAAACAGGAAGTCGGCAATTTTGATTTTGACTTGTCATTTTGGCGTGATTTCCACATGTTGTATTTTAACGAACTAGTTCTAGGGATTTCATCCAATCGACTTCAAATTTTTAACAGATTATCCAGAGACCCTGCTGATCAAAAGTTATGCTCTGCATGTCTGTAGGTCAAAGGGCATGGCTGCTATGGTGCTGCCATTTTTCAGCTATCGCCATGCATATTCAAGCAGCTCTCCAACATAATTCATCCAAACTGCTTCAAAGTTTCTGTACATGATAAGAGCCCCGCCCTCAATGCCTCCATATGCTCGTAGGCAATCTTGCTTATGGTGCCCCCTTGTGGAAACAGGACAAACACCAACCTAAAGCTCCTGACCTGATCAACTACATTTTGTGGCCACATGACGATCAAGTCGATGAATCTCCACAGGGACACATGTGTTCTGTCATGTTGCAGGCTGCCGCGGTGGCGGCTTTTCATCCTTCACCACGGAACATCAACTTGGTATAAATCCTTCATGCATTGTCCGATTTGCTCAAAATTTCACGTGTGATGAGGGTCCACCCCTGAACGCAACTGGCCACATCTGGTTGTGCTTGTAGCGCCACCTGGTGGATGAACGAAACATTGCGTTTTTTCGCTCCTGCCAGGTTTTTTCTCCCTTCTCGCTTCGCACCACAGCCCCCGCATGCCTCAGACCCCCGCGGTTGCATGGGGGAGCGAGGGCCTGATCACAGCTGCTTGCAGCTTTAATTTAATTATTATTATTCCTGCGACATTTCGTGCCCCAATTTCGGCCCTTTCCCAAATTTCAAAATGCTTCTGACTTTCCACATTCATCTGGCCGCATCCAAAATTCGATATTTTTGGGCGTTTGCACATGGTCGACGCGAAATGCAGAAATAGCGCCCCCTACAAATTTTCAAAAACCCCTCCCCATTGGGGTTAGTTTGTCGTACGTAAACAAAATTTGGTACACACATGTAACATACCCAGATGTACAAAAAAGTCTCTTAACGTCAATGGTAAAATCCCAACAGGAAGTCAGCCATTTTATTTTGAATTTTTCATTATGGTGATTTCCACAACTTAAATTTGAACAAACTCCAAACTCCTCCGAGGGATTTCATCTGATCGACTTCAAATTTGGCTACAGATCATCCTGAGAACATGCTGATGAAAAGTTATTAAAAGCTTTTCTCTATCTCATGGGGCGTGGCTGCTAGGCCGTGACAAATTTTGGCGATTTTTTGTTTTCTTGCCATCGAATTTCGAACGGCTCTACCACCCACATACTTGATCTCAGCAGCTTCAAACTTGCTGGACATGATGATGGCGCCTCCCCGAACACCCCAATATGTTAATATCCCACCTTACTCATAGCGCCCCCCTTGTGATAACAGGAAATGATCAGTTTTTACTTTAACATGTACTAATGCCACAAATTTGACTGCATCAACTTCATTCCACTTCTAATGCATGCAGAACAAGTTGGTGAAGCTACCTTATGAACGCTGTGAAGCTATGTCTGATGGTGTCCATGTGGCAGCGTGGCAACTATCGATCCCTTGCCACTAAATACGTTTGGCTTTTTGATGGCTTCAGTGACCTCATCTCCTCATGAAAATTGATACACAGGTCAAGAATGGCAAGCTCTTACATCTGATAGGGGCGTCGCCCATGGAGGGACAAAATGCCTCTATAGCGCCCCTTTGAAATTTTCAAAAACCCCTCCCCATAGGGGTTTTTTTTGGAGTTGGAACATGAAAATTGGTACACATGTGTATGTTGTCCAGACGCACATAAAAGTCTCTGGCACCAATGGTCTACTCCAAACAGGAAGTCGGCCATTTTGATTTTGACTTGACATTTTGGCGTGATTTCCACATGTTGTGTTTTTTTTTAACGAACTAGTCCGAGGGATTTCATCCAATCGACTTCAATTTTTTTTACAGATCATCCGGAGACCCTGCTGATCAAAAGTTATTAAAAGCTTTTCTCTATGTCAAGGGTGTGCCCGCAATGGCGCCTCCTTCGCCACCAAATACATTTGGCTTTTTGATGGCTTCAGCAACCTTATATCCTCATGAAAATTGATACACAGGTCAAGAATGGCAAGCTCTTGCATCTGATAGGGGCGTCGCCCATAAGGGGGACAAAATGCCTCTATAGCGCCCCTTTGAAATCTTCAAAAACCCCTCCCCATAGGGGTTGTTTTGGAGTTAGAACATGAAAATTGGTACACATGTGTCTGTTGTCCAGATGCACATAAAAGTCTCTGGCACCAATGGTCTACTCCAAACCATAAATTGGCCATTTTGATTTTGACTTGTCATTTTGGTGTGATTTCCACATGTTGTATTTTTAAAAAAACTAGTCCTACGGATTTCATCCAATCGACTTCAGATTTTTACAGATCATCCTGAGACCATGCTGATCAAAAGTTATTACAAGCTTTTCTCTATGTCAAGGGGCGTGGCCTCCATGGCACCACCATATTTGATGAATCACAATGCATATTGAAGCAGCTCTCTCTCCCGCATACTTCATCCAAACTGCTTCAAAATTTCTGTACATGATAAGAGCCCCGTCCTCAATGCCTCCATATGCTCGTAGGCAATCTTGCTCATGCCACCCCCTTGTGGAAACAGGAAATGTCCTATTATACATTGACATTGTCCGATTTGCTTGAAACTTCACGTGTGATAAGGGTCCGCCCCTGGACACACCTGCACACATTTAATTACACTCCAAGTGCCCCTGGTGGATAAACAAAACATTGCATTTTTTTGCTCCTGCCAGGTTTTTTCTCCCTTCTCGCTTTGCATCACAGCCCCCACGTGCCTCAGGCCCCCACGGTTGCATGGGGGAGCGAGGGCCCAATCGTTGTGAGGGTCCAAAGGACAGAGGGATAACTCAAACTGATGGCCCTAACATAAACAGGAATCTTGTTCTTCAGACAAAGAATTAGTCAGGGAGGGTATTGCATAATTTGGGCAGGATGTGGACAGGCTGGACAAAAGCGCCATATTTTCCCTAAATGCTGTCCATGCCCATAGCTTTCCATTTTTCATTGGAACCACTTCCTGCAAATAGATTATGGAGACCATCCTGGATTTTGAAGTTGGCCACCATATAAAAACCTATATCTACCATTATCTCAGCTTTTAAGCCACTTAGGATCACAATTTTGGTGTCTCATCATATATTTTCAGGGTCAAGGAATACAACCATAGCAATAAAAAACAGTGTTATATAAAAAAAATAACTAATAATTGTTTTGTGTGTCAAATGGTTCGTATGGGCTTAGTGGACACAGTAATGTGTTTAGCACTTTAGTTAAAATACAAAAATTGTCTACTACTTTTTCCCCACTAGTCTATGTTACATGAATTTACTCAGCTTCTTTTAAACAACCTGTCGTCAGTAGTATCTAAGAATCCACAAGAGAAAAGTGAGGAAATGGTGTGCGGAGAAAGGTTGAGGGAAGGAACAAGCTCCCAGGAAACTGGGCCGACTTTTTACGTGACACAACTAAGATACAGGAACTGTTTGCATTCCTGTCTAACAAAATCGCCATTGTGGATTGCACCAAAGACAAGGAAATCATCATCACATCTGGTGTCACTGCTATTATGCGAGGATCCAATCGATCCTTAGCACCTTGCTATCACGACACGTGCAGGATGACCTTCTGAATGTCTGTACCAACTGTATGGTGCGCACTGTTGACACCGATGTTGTTGTGATCCTCACTGGCAAGTTCCATCAGATGGTCACCCTGTGCCAAGATGTGAACATTTGGGTTGCTTTCGGTACAGGCAAGAACTTTACATATCATCACATCAATGCCATCTGCGAAAACCTGGGTAGCGAGAAATCTCTAGCCCTCCACGTCTTCCACAGCTCAATGGGATGTGATACCACATCTGCATTCTTAGGAAGAGGCAAGAAGTCAGCATGGGAGGCATGGAACTGCTATCCTGATGTAACACATGCTTTTACATTCATGGCACTCCATCACTTTACAGAAATACAAGTTGATGCTCAACATTTCAAATTTCTGGAACGCATGTGCATGAGTTGGCTGAACATAAACACAGATGTTTGTTGTTTAAGGAAAAAAATGTCAGTCAACAGTGTTGTACCGACGTAGTGTGTTTATTTTGAAGGAGACTATGCAAACCGTACATTTCCTGTGAAAATGGAGGAGAATGCATGTAACAGACTGAAATTGATATGGTGTCCCAGAAAGCCAACAACCAACACAGCCAGGGTACCTTGCACGTCATATGTTGACGTGTAAAGTCCATAACCAAAAGTCAATATGTGAGAAGGTTGGAGTGAGAATGTGTCGGTCTGATTGTTCAGGAATCTATCCCAATATCTTTAGATCTCTTCCTTGACCTGACTAAGCGGTCTGAGTTTTGCTTTAAACAAGCATCTGTTGTTGATCTATGGGCAAAGGTTTTAGTCAGCACACACACATCGTCACAAAAAAATTATGTAAGATCTCACAGTGATTTTATCCAGATCTGCAGCTGCAGCCTCAGAAACTTTACAATCAGTGTAGTCAAAGTAGGCCTGTGAACTCCAGCTTTGTCCCACTGGCAGTGGCTATCATACATGTGCCTGGCAAAGAATTATCTTTTTGTAGTCAGGTTTTTGGGTAGTTGCCTTCGCCAAAGATAACTTGATGTTGTCGGTGAAGATTCTCAGTCATCCAGGTCATGGTAAACCTAAGTGCTATATCATAGGCAACATAACTTGATGTTGGTAAGCTAATGTGTCATGTAAAGCCAGGGTCTTGCATGCAACTAAACATCCTTTGTATGAACCCAGTGTCAGTGTGAGACATGCTCTTATGTTTCTTTGCATGCTATGCTTATGTGTTTAGTTTGATTTTATTCTATCCTGGTTGCATGTTTTACTTGTTTGTATTTTGGAATTTATGCCTGTGTTTTATTAGTATTCATATTTAGTCATATTTGGATTTTGTGAAAATACTTTTTCTAGTTTTATATTATTGCATTGTTTTATGGGTTTATTTTTAAAATGCATGCTTATTCATGGGTACCAGTGACGTCACGTCGACAAGACCGCCGCCATATTTGTGTCCGATTTGACCGTACCCCTCAGTTTCGCTATGGCGGTACACACCTCACACTTAAATGAGACAGAGAGACAACGATATTTGAAAAAAAAAAATTTCCATTACTGGTTGCGACCCATATTTAGTACCCTCAACAGTATTTTGTCCGCTAACCTCTGCAACATGCTGTGTGTGTGTGTGTCCGTCCGTCCACCCACCAGCCACTTCATTAGGTCCACCCGTGCAATCTAATCCAACAGCTCTGTCATACATTCTACTTTATGAAGCTTTTTACATTTTCAGTTTTTGTTGACATTGTCAGAAAGGTGATAATTAAACTTTATGTTTATTATTAAGGTTGTACTGGGTGGTGCTGGCGTACTGGAGTGTAATATATTAAAGTATTCCTAATATTTTGTCCCCCTCAATATATGTTAATGGATTGGGCAAAATTATGAGAACACCACACAATATAATGCACTCCAGTACCCCAGCACCATCCACTATGACCTCTATAATAATTATCACCTTTTTGACAATGTCAACAAAAACCCAAAATGTATAAGCTTCGTAAAAATAGCATTTATGGCATAACCATTGGATTGGATTGCATTAGACCGCACAAGTGTTACCTAATGAATTGGCCGGTGAGTCTGTATTATATTGAAGGACCCACACCACGACAAGAGTAGGTATGAATAATAGTTAATTAGTGACTGACATCAGCTCAAACCACAAGCTTTTGAGTGTACCGTAATCAGATGAAGTTACGTTAACGTTAGCATAAGACAATGTGAATCTCCATTGAGGTAGCTAACATCACGTTAGGTAACGTAGTGTCGGGCTGTCGGCATTAATCGCATGGCATCTGAAGTTAATCATGTTTTGCGTGTTTTGTAAGGGGTTTTCAAAGACTAAAATAAAAATTAGATAGAGTTGAGGACTTACTGGACACGAAGTGTTGACTGCACAACCTGGAGTTAACGTTAGCTGTTGGCTTCCAGTGGTCTCTTCTTATCACAGCCAACCATTTATTCCGCCAGTCTACATCCTTTGGGATGAAATAAAACTGCAGTCCGGGGTTTCTTTGTCGACTGGTATCACAGCCAACAGCACAACATATTCCTGACATCTTTCAAGTAACATACATTTTAGGTCTCTCGCTGATTTTCCTCCTACCCTACTTGTTTTGGTAACGTGACAACGCTGTGACCTGTGACCTGACTGCTGTGAGCGGACACAAATATGGCGCCGTGAAAACACTGTGACATCATGTGGTCTCTAAACAGTTAACTGACCACATCCTCCAAGACTCAAGATTGGTCAACACAGGTCAGTGTACTCTCTTAAGTGCGAATGGACACAGGTATCCAAGGAGGCAGGAAGCGAGACAGACACACATAAGCATGATGAGAGCGGAGGAGTGCGCACACACCTGACACAGAGTCGGACTGTGGAGCAGAGGCGACTCTACAGAGGATCTGCACAGGTTTAAGACGGAGCAGCAAGCGGCAGAGACGAGGCACCAGACCAGTGTGTGGACGCAGAGTTAGTCTAAGCTCAATAAAAGTTAGCTACTCTAAGCTAAATAAAGGAAGGTGGCCAAGCTAAGCTAGCCAGTGTGTGTGTGACACCCTCTGTTTGTGTGTACATGTAACTGAGTTCAAGTTCTTCTCCACAGCGACCGCAGCAGTCCGAGGGAGGAAGGGCAGCAGAACCACGTGGAGAAGAGATGCCAGGAGACTAAAATGAACAGTGGGAGGACAACTACACAAGGCCTACCCCTTCCTACCCCCCAAAAAGAGTAAATAAAAATGTCCCCCTCCTGAACAATTTAACATGCATTAAGGACATTCTGGAACTCTTTAAAGATGGCATTTATTTGGCATTCGGAGGATTTTGTAGAATTTCTTTGGACCTGTTCGTATTTCTCTCAGCCATTTTAAGTCGCCCATTCTAATTGTTATATTTTAACATTTTCAGTGACTGTCCAATCTCTGCATTTGTCAATGCTGCAATTTTACTGGTTCTATAAATTATTTAAAGCTATCCCTGGAGTCATCTTTTTAAAAGGAACTATCTTATTGCCAGTAGGTAAGAACCGCACATCATTGTGTGACATATTCATCACAAACGAACTCTAATTTGGCTTTCAACATAACTATACTCAGAGAGGGACCAGCCCCCTTCTGTCAGTGGCCATCTTTGATTCAGCCATCTTTGTTGTAGTTTTCTGTTGTCAGCCTTTTTGCTTTTTGTAGGGCAGACAGCCGTTGTCTCACACACACCCAATCTCTCTATCTGCCTCGTTCTCTCTCTCGCTCTCTCTCTAGCTTTCACTCTTTTGTGTCTTAGTGTTTGTTTTTTATATATATGTTGTTTGTTTTCTTTTTATTTCTCTTTTGGAAGGTGGTGCCCCATGGGGTGATTTAATCTAAATCCAAGCATACTATTTAATATAATTAATACTTATTTTCAACAATCGTTAATTAATATTAATTAATAATAATAATTTCTGATAGTCTTTTTTTTTCACAAGTTCCCTACAGCACAAACAGCAGTTTTCCTGTAAACAAGGGTTTATTGTTGATATATTTATAGAAGGTTTTAGTCGACACAAACATGTCCTCACAAAAAATGAAATAAGTTTTAACAGTGCCAGTGAGTTCATCCAGATCTGAAGCTGCAAAGAAACCCATCAAGCCAGGTGAATTTAAGTCATTCATTAAAGGGAACTAATGTTTATTTCAACCTGGGCCCTATTTTCTGATCTACTTTTGTCTAAATGAATGACAGGATGTTCAATATTTGACATTTCTCCAGTACGAAGCTCAGACTGACCTGCCTGCAGCCTGTGAGCGTGCACTATATTAAATAATAGGGCACTCAGACAGCGTCAGACTATGTCAAAATACGTCCACTAAAAGTGCTTTTTTTTCCACACAATACAAATAGGCTCGGATTCTTAGTATAATTATCCGACAACATAACGGAAAGGATTTTTAGTATATATGCAACCGAAGTAAAACTGCTCCCTCTCTCTCCTTGTCCGCTCTTCAATTTCAATGAGCTCTGCACCCATGTACATCCGTGTACTCTGTGTGTGGGGCCAGGGCCCAGGTTGGAAAAAACATTAATTCCCCTTTAAGCTGAATGCAGTTAAACACTTTAAAGCTCCAGCTTCTTACCCAACCTCAAATGGGTCACCTAAAAGATTGGTCTAAAATTTCAAAAAGCCTTTAAGCATATCATTACATCATTGTCTTGGTAATTTCTTGTTTAGTTACTATAAAGAAAACACTTGCAGAGCTGTTCCTGACAGACAGGTCTGTACAGAGTTGTCTTTAGTCAAACCAGAGCTATCTCAGCCTTTCCAAACAAAAACAATCAGATAAGAAGGGGAAACTCAGGTGTTTCTCTGAGGGTTGTACTTGTCAAAAAACTACGGTGGAGGAGGGAAATGGTTGCATGATGCTATTACGGATGTTGAGGTACTGTCACATACTGAATGTAAGTAGAATATATAAAAAAACATGTTCATCAGATCGATGATGGATGCAGAGAAAGAGAGAATGTGGCTCCAGAACAGACTGTAAGAAACACTAAAGGAGACTCAGATTACCATGTTGATCCAGGAGGGAAACTGACACTGCCACTGTTATCTGTGACCAGACACTGGAAGACTTTCAGAGCTCAGAGGAGGCTGACACAGCTAATGGTTTTGTATTGTTATCAGAGCCATCTGCGTCCATGGACTACATTCCAATTAAGAGGTAAGATAAAATAAATTAATAGATTTTATTATTTAGATATTTATAATACATTTTATAATTCATTGTCTGTTCTCATGGAAATTTGCAAAGAATAAGTGATAGTAGTTAATAATAATAATAATAACAATAATAATAATAATGGTAAGTAGTTACTGGATGAAAAACAGTATTAATGTTAGAACAACCCAATTTGCATGCTTTTACTCAGGGGATATGTTGAAACTCTACATTTTATCAATACTGTGTTTAACATGCAGGGTTACTTGTGGTCCCTAAAGTTAATAAAAGTAGATCAGGAGCCAGAGCCTTCAGCTATCAGGCTCCTCTCCTGTGGAATCATCTTCCTGTTGCGGTCTGGGAGGCAGACACCGTCTCCACATTTAAGACGAGACTTAAGACTTTCCTCTTTGATAAAGCTTACAGTTAGGGCTGGCTCAGGCTTGCCTTGTACCTAGTTAGGCTGACTTCTATTAGGCCTAGTCTGCCGGGGGACCTCCTATAATACACTGGGCACCTTCTCTCCTTCTCTCTCTCTATCTCTCTCTCTCTCTCTTTCTCCCTTTTGCTGACACTCATGTCCAGTTACTGCATCTTGCTAACACTGCCATACTGCATGTCCCTTGCTCGGCTTCTTCTCCGGAGCCTTTGTGCTCCACTGTCTCGCAGGTTAACTAATCACAGCGGTGCCTGGATAGTGTGACGTGTGTGGTTGTGCTGCTGCCGTGGTCCTGCCTGATGCCTCGTGCCGCTGTTATCATTAGTCATACTTCTACTTTATTATACACATGATTATACACATTATAATATTATTACTTTCATTGACGTTGTTGTAAGCTACTGTCATTACTGTCTGTCCTGCATCTCTCTCTGTCTCTGTCTCTCTTTCTGTCTTATTCTGTCATACGGATTACTGTTAATTTATTTTATTGATCTGTTCTGTATGACATCTATTGCACGTCTGTCTGTCCTGGAAGAGGGATCCCTCCTCAGTTGCTCTCCCTGAGGTTTCTACCATTTTTTTCCCCCATTAAAGGGTTTTTTTGGGGAGTTTTTCCTTACCCGCTGCGAGGGTCCTAAGGACAGAGGGATGTCATATGCTGTAAAGCCCTGTGAGGCAAATTGTGATTTGTGATATTGGGCTTTATGAATAAAATTGATTGATTGATTCAATCAATCGATCAATTGATTGAACATATGGTTAGGTTTAGGCTCTAAAACCACTTGGTTATGATTAGGAAAAGATTGTGGTTTGGCTTAAATACCTGGTGTGGGGACACAGTCTCTGCTGGGAAAGCAGCGATGTCTTGGTAAAAAAGCAACTGCTTTTTGTACAACTATCCTGGCAGGAAACACAGCGATGTCTCAGTACCACTTATTAGTGGTTTGCAGAAATGTACAATGCCAACATTTTTTTCTGGTGACTGGGCTGGTTAAAAAGAGAGTGAGAGGAGCAGAGTAGTAAGTATAATGTGACTGTTGTACTAATGGAAGTATTGCTGTACAGGCGATTCCACCTCTACTCGATGTTTTACTATAGCCCCATTTTCCAGCGCACAAAAAAACCCACTAACAACCATTAACAGTACATTTGTATTTAATGGGAAAGGTTATGATCAAAATTCAGTCCTGGGACAAATGACAGTAGTTATAAGAATTTATCAGCCCCAGGTCAGACTGACTCTGATAGACAGTGATGAAAATATGACATCCAGGAGGACTGCAGGGTTTATTTATGTCTTTTTAATAATGCGTAAATGATATATGATATAAACATGCTTTGGCCTGTCAGTGTTTGGAAAAAAAGGTTGAGATAAATTATAGCCTTTAGTCAGCCTGAAGCCAGTCCCCCAGAGCCAGGCAACTGTGAACTGTGATAGAGAACACACGTCCATGTAGGCCTTTACAAATTATATTTTCTCATAGGCTATACACTTTTAATTGATTATTATACAGCTGAAAATGGTTTGTGATATTGGGCTTTATCAATAAAATTGAATTGAATTGAATTGAATTGAATTGAATTGAAAATACTTTGATGGCAGTCTGATGCTGCACCATAAATCCACACTAATCAAACTTTGAATGTGAGATTTGATCGTAGCCTCTGCTTCCATCCACACTGATAAATGCTGAGGTTTGCATGGAAAGGAACATACTCCCAGTTTTCTGTTGTCTGTTTGTTTTGTAAATGAGGGCCATTGTGTGTCATCTGCCTGGGTCGGGTGGTCTCTACGGCAGTGCTCATGTCTCTTTAGTGATAGCTAGTGTGTGTGAGTGTGTGTGTGCGCATGTATATATATTTATGTATCTCTATGTGGGGTGGGAGGGTTGGGTTTTCTCTTTTCTGTTTTGTTTTCTGTTTTGGTTCTTGGTTGTTTTTAACCTCTGTGAGGCACCTTACTGTTGTATGAAAAGTGCCATATAAATAAAGTTGATTTGATTTGATTTGATCTAGTCTTTGAGGGCATAAGATTCTTTATATGTCTTAACCCTCCACTTCATTCAGGGTCTTGCTATACTTTTCATGTTTGTGTTAGAAAAAAAGATAAACAATTAAAACAAAGTACATTTGCATTTGTGCCAGACATCTGATGCTCAGTATCTCAGGGCCCATCGGGCAATCTACCAGTCCACCTCAGCCAGCCTCACTAAGCATATTATTTATCCCTTAAAAGGACAACTTTGGTATTTTTCAACCTGGGCTCTATTTCCCCATGTGTATGTGTGCGTATGATTCATGGGTACCACTCTTTCTAAAATTGGTTCAGTATTGAGGCGCAAAATGAGCTGAAACAGTAACGGGGGCAAACGCGTCCCGCATTCCTGCCGCCCTCCCCCTCTCTGCTCCAACACTGACTGACAGCTGACTCCACTCATTCACACTCACCACTGCCCCAGGGCCGCTACAAAATGCTATCTACAGAGATAGCACTGGCGATCTGAACCGCTCAGTGGCGAAAAAAAGCACTTACGGGACGCATTTGCCCCCGTTACCATTTTAGCTCGTTTCGCGCCTCAATACTGAACCAATTTTAGAACAAGTGGTACCCATGAATAATATGCACAAATACACATGGGAAATAGGGCCCAGGTTGAAAAATACCGAAGTTGTCCTTTAACAATCAGCAATCCAAATTCTCTCAGAGCTTCCACTCAACTATCACTGCCTTGCAGGAGGCAGACACGGCCAAAGAGAGAAAGCCAGACATCAATCAAGACTGGGAAGATCCCAATGTAGAGGCTGCTCAAGGTTGGGAAAGGCAGCTTATCAACCTACAAGGGTCACCAGTGCTTTTGCATCGATGACTTACTATGTCAGTGCTGGGGGATGCAGAGTGGTGAGGTCTTGTGTGTGTGTGTTTTAGGGAGAGAACTGTAAGAGGACAAGGGAGAAGGGAGAGGGAGGTCATGTAGTGATACTTTTAAATGCTGCTCCTCACTAACCAGCAGAAATGGTCCCACTACAGTTTGCCTACTGTCCCAACAGATCTACAAAAAACGCCATAGCACACATCCTCCACACCACCCTATCCTATCTCACCTGGAAAAGAAAGGCAATTATGTGAGATTGCTGTTCACTGACTACAGTTCAGTGTTTAACACCATAGTTTCCTCCAGGCTGGTCATAAAGCTCAAGGGGCTGGGATTAAATACCTCACTGTACATGTGGATCCTTGACTTCCTGACAGGCAGACCCCAGGTGGTCAGGGTGGGCGGACACACCTCTTCCACCCTCATCCATAATACAGTAGCACCCCAGGGCCGCATTTTAAGTCCCCTGCTGTACTTCTTGTACACACACAACTCTGCAGCCACTTCAGACCTCAACACCATCATTAAGTTTGCTGACAAAACAGCCGTGGAGGGCCTGATCACAGATAGCAATGAAAAGGCCTACCTGAAAGAAGTACAGGACCTGACCCGCTGGTGTCAGTACAACAACCTACTCCTGAATGTCAGCAAAAAAAAAAAAAAAAGGAAAGAAATGATCGTGGATTTTGGGAAGAAGCAGCCAAGAAACTACACTCCCTTTAATGTCAATGGGTCCTCACTGGAGAGTGGAAAATTTCAAATACCTTGGTGTCCATATCACTGAGGGCCTGACCTGGGCGCTGTACTCACTCGGTGGTGAGAAAAGCAAGGCAGAGACTTTTTTACTTGACACACCTGGGGAAATTCCAGATATCCCCTGCACCATCCAGATCATCCTTACGGGGAACATCACAGCCTGATAAAGAGTGGTTTGTAGAGCTGAACACACTTTAGGTGCTGCTCTACCCTGCATAAAGGGTATGTTTATACCAGATACAACAAAAATAAGGCCAGGAGAATCAGTAAAGATCCCAACCGGATAACCTTTTCTCTGTGTTGAGGTCTGGGAGAAGGTACTGGTTACACACTGCAAAAACTGAAATCTAAGTAAAATGAAATATTTTAGATCAAGGTGATATATGCTTATTTTTTGTCTGATAAGATAGTTCTTCTCAGTAAGCAGTTTTTATGTTAGACTTTTTCACTTGTTTTAAGTGTTTTAGTCCTTAATTATCTCAATAAGATATCACAGCTTGTTACTGAGATTGTATGACCTATTCTGAGTAAGTACATGCTTAAAACTAGAATATCAACAGTTACAAAGCTGTTTCATCAACACTTACAAGTATAAAACTGCTTTTTCCAAGTAGTAGTTTCTTATTTCAAGCATGAAATAAGAAATCATGACTTTGACATAATTTTATCTATCTCACTTGTTTTATTATCAATGAAACAATACAAAATATGTAGTCATATACTATAACAGTTGGCACAGTACTGTAAATTGACACTTGATATTTAAACATTTAACATGTAACATTTTAAACAATTTCAAACACATTTAGATAATTCACTGTATTGTATGTTTTCATCTGCTACAGACCTTCCTTAATTAGATCTCCCAAGGTCAAATTACAAGGCTACTAAAGCCAGTCATACCGTATCTGGGGAACACACAATGAGTTATTTTTAACTGTTGTACAATTCCATTACATCCCCAAGATGGTATTTTACCTGTACAAAGGTTTGGTTCTTGCTGCTAGTTGTGTAATACGAGGTAAAATCCACCAGCTTTTCAGCATCGACTAACTCAGTAGCCTGCGCAAGGTGTGGGACCTCAACTTGATATGCCATGACATTTCTATCAAAGTGTACAGTTTGAAATGGTTGGTATTCCAAACAATGAAGTCTAGAATCAACAAGATATATGTTTTTCACCAGTCCAAATTCTGGCATATTACCATTCACAACTTTGGCAAGGATCATTGACTTCTGAGTTATGTATTTACTGCCATTTATCATAAGCCATTTGACTGAAACGGCATGGTTTACTTCATCATAACCTAGGAAGTCTCTCAGTTTTCCTTGTAAATACAGTAGATCTTTAAACTCAGATACAGGTCCCATCTCCCTTTCATTTGAAAAGTTTGGGTGTAATGAAGGGTCAACATTTTGGCAGCTTTCATATATCTGCTTCTGATTTATCAAAGACTTGCAAATGTTTTTAAAATTGAGCTTCGAAGCCCATTGTATAAAGAGGCAATGTTTAGACTCAAACCGCATACACATATGTCTAACCACTGGACCCAATGATTTAATCTGTGATGGCAAATGTATCGGATAATGCTATTTAGGTGTAATATTGCGTTCTGGGAAAAGCTCCTTCCAATGCTTCATATGATTTTCAATTAGTGACTTCAATCTAGGAACAGCTGTAATGGTAAGAATAGGTGCAAGCACTATCTGCACAACCTCTATAAGCTCATTTATCAGATGCACATATGCACTGTCCTCCAAACTTCCCAAAACAAATGGTAATATCCTTAGCAGGACAAGAATTTGGCCAGACGACTGTTTTAATTTACCATCACTTGACATTAATGTACTCAGTGAAATTGGGGATGGCCGATCTCTCACATCCAGAGGGGAATAAGGGAAACCCAGAATAACAGAATTCACAGAGTCCAGGGCCCATATTCACAAAGATTCTCAGAGTCCTCTCAGAGAGCTCCTAACTTAGCCTAAAAATTCCTAGCAAGGAATCTTAGCTTAAGAGTGATTCAGGAAGTTTCTGAGAGCAACTCTGAGCAAGGAGGGGACAAAAACTTTTATATTAGTGAGGATGTGTGGTTGACCCCGTTGCTACGTATGACGCAGTCTTCTAAAAGCTGTGATTGGTTGTTACAAAATGGAAAAAAAAACAAAGAAAACAAATGCGCTCCTAGTAATGAATGGACAGTGAAATCAACTGATCATAGAACTTAGACTGTATTAAGAAATGTGTAATCGTGAAAATAATTTTATGTCATGATGATGAAACTCAGCAAAATTAAATTAATTGATACACAGCTTCAAAATGTTTGAACGTACCTCATTCACATGCCGATTATTATATTGATTTGCTTATCGTTATGTTGACTCGCCATGCTGGTAATTTTACTACTTAATCTATTTGATATCAATGGTGGACGCAGACTCAGCTGTCAGCAATTAGTGATTGCTGGCCTCCTGGTAAAAAGCGGTTTGATTTGGCAGAATGACCAAAACAACGAATGAAATGGAGAAAAAAGAACGAGAAAGCCGAACTGGACAGAACAGCAGTGCCTGCTGTTGGCACAGCTCGTGGAGGAGAACAAGGGAGCAAATCACTGTTGTTCAATATACGGAGAATATCTCTCCTTCCTCTCTGTCTTTACGCTGTCTTCTCTGTTTAAGACACTCTTAGGCTTCTTAAAAGTCCTCCTCCCTCCTCTTAACAGTTTTTCACCTTAGGAGCTCTCTTAAGCCCTAAGATGCTTTGTGAATAACTTTTATCTTACCAAGGGAAAATTCTAAGAAAAATCTTAGAATTCAAGGAATTCTAAGATTTTTCTTAGAATGACGTCACTAAGAGCTACTTTTAGTCTTAGGATTCTTTGTGAATACGGGCCCAGATCTATCAGTGCTGACTGAACAAGATGGTGCAACACACTCTTGATTTCCAAAGGAGCTGTACCCTCCAGAATTACATGCATAATGTCTTGAGGAGTTCGTTGTATAATGTGAAAGGCAGGGAATTCGACTTATTTGCTCCTTCAGTTGATCCCATATGTTGTTCTCAAGTCTGTATCTGCCTTTTCTATTTCATCAGTCTGTCTGATATGCCTCTTCGAGGTTCTTTTAGTAAATGCATCCTCATTGAAGTGTGACTGCATGTCCTCAAAAGAACACTCACAGTGTCTGCATTTGCTGTAGGCAAAGCCAACACCCTCCTTGAACCCTGCCAGTTCATGCTGTGCCAGATTGTCACCACAGACGGAGACCGTGGCACCATAAATAGTTTCCTGTCCATTGTTTGCATTTTAACACCATTGTACAATGCATCCATGTCTTCTTTGATTCTGTTCAATATTACATTTACACCACACTGACGGAGGTCTACGGATCTAGCTATGGCAAGTAGCCTAATAGCAGCAAGTTTAGACCTGTATTTTGGATTTATGTTTGCTAGGGTGTAATACACCATCAACAGCTTATTTTTTGATGCAAGGGATCCTAGTGGATTACAGATCTCTATTTCATCTGTGTACAGAACAATTTGCAATGCATTTGGTTTCTTTGAAAATAAGGGATGTAATTTTAAAAGGGAGCCATCAACAATGTCCTGAAAAAAACCCTCTTTGCACCTTTTCAACCCTTTTCAATCATAGAGAATATCTTCGTTATCTTCGAGAATATCTTAGTTGCACATTGGTGTGGAAGTGAGTTTTGTGTTGGCAGGAGGATCTAGCCAGCAGTATTTAGTCTGAAAAGGTGGAGCTAATTAAAAATAATCATCTTGGGGCATCGGTGGCTTAGTGGTAGAGCAGGTGCCCCATGTACAAGGCTGTTGTTGCAGTGGCCCAGGTTCGACTCCAGCCTGTGGCCCTTTGTTGCATGTCACTTTTAAAATACATGTAAACATGTTAGTCCAACTGAAATCGTAGTAAATTTCTCAAAGTCGGACTAACACACCCAGATAGTGTGATTATCCTTATTCCTGCATGTATACAGTCAATCGCACCCAAACTGGCCTAGGCACTCTGCATACGCTCCACAGTTTCCTCCTTGGGCTTTGATCCAGAAGTCAAATAGCATTATATGCGTAACAGAAGAAGAGGCCAGTAACAATGTGGAGAAATCTACTTCTAGAACTGTGCATTTTTGGATGGATGAGGAGACACAGTTCATGCTGTGTCAACTGAAAGAGTTAAATATTTTAAAATACATAGATAGGAGGAGAACACATAATGAGGATTGTTTGGTCTGTGACATAATAGGTCAACCAAAAAAAGGTCCAATACTGACAAACTGAAAGGGGGCATATCACCACCTATCATAGCGGAGTCGGACATACTTCGGTCTATAAATTGATTCCACTCCCATGCTTGTATACTGGGACAAGGACAGTAGTCCCATTAAATTGCCTAGCCATAGCTTGACTTAACTGTGCATGTAAACGTACTGACTGAGATCTCTCAGCCTGAAGATGAACTAATATTTACCTCCAGCTGCTGAGTAAGGAGATGTGTCTACTACACTGTCCTAGAATCCCTGCTAGAATCGTCTGACTAAAAATAACGAGCATGAAATGTGGTATGGATTATGACAAATATATTTCATGATGGTGATAGCAGATGTGGTATACTATTCAGAAGAACTACACAAAAAATGTGAGCAGTATCAACATATACTGAAACAAAAAATATCAAGAGCACTAGTTCACTGTAGTTATTATTTCAAGTCAAGCATAACGTTAGTATAGGGACTTAGAACATACTGTGTCTGGAAGGTTTAGTGCTTTACATTCTTCTATATGGCCTAATTCTTAACCTCACTGTAACACTTAAAGTAATTTCTATGATATTTCTATGTCATCAGTATTGTTTTCATACCTTGTGGCTCTCCATAATTCTCTTAGACTGTATGTTTTTATATGATTAAGACTGTTATTGCAATGTAGTCCCTCCCCAGGTGGCGGTGTGGACCACCTCAAGCAGGAGACACACACTGCAATGCAATTAGAGTCCTTAACCTTGTTTTGTTTTTCAGAGATATCTGAACAAAAAAAGAGAAAGATTCCAAGAAATGTACACTAACACACAAAGCTAAATAAAACCTGTGAAAACAAATGAAATAAAAAGAAAATTTCATTCAGTGGAATACAGCCAGTTATACAATTTCATGGACCGGCATAAAATAATGGCATAGAAGATGTGAAACAAAGTATTAATAGTGATGAGAGAGATGCTTAGCTATTGTGATGCTTGATCAACGTTAAACAGCTAAGACAATGGACTAGATCAAAGCAGCTGATTAGTGGATATAAGAGTCCTGGATGATGGGGCAAACAAGTTGAGATACCGCCCCATGCAATGCTTTCATAAGAAGAAGAGATCTCTGTCATAGTCAGAGCAGAAAGGGCAGTAAAGAGGAAGTGTGGCTTCTCCAGCCACAGCTGGTCCTCTACTCACCTGATGTCATGAAAAAGCAGTGGCTGAGTATGCAGATTTTCTTAGTATTTCACACACCAGCAAGTCTGTTACTGTTCTCATGTGACTGCAGTGAAAGAAAGAGGAGCTGAAGCACACACATTTCTACCCCCAGAGCCCACCTTGTTGGTTCAATACCAACCAGTCAATCAGCTAAGCAAAGGCAAAGTAACTCAGCGCCACTGATGCACAGAGGAGAGGAAAAGCACCGACCCCACCCCCACTTCATCTTTTTCTTTTTTCTTTTTTTCAAACACCAGCAGCCATAGATTAAAAAAACAATAATAATAATCTTATCTTTATATTCCAGATTCCCTGGCCTTTTGTCAGTGTGCCAGGATTTGGCATCAGCCCGAATGGGATGTAAATTCCATATCTCTGAGTAGTTCAGATGAACCCTCGAAAGTCAAAGATGGAGGGAAAAACAGCTGAACAAATATGTTTAAACAAATTACCTCTGATCTGAATTAATTAAATGGAGAAGGACTTTCTCATCTAAGTGGTATTGATTATCTCATAAGGAGTCAGATTATTGTGTACTCCTTAGCTGCTGGAAGCTGCTGCTTTGGAAAACCTGCAGAATCAGTATTGATTGTGAATAATTAAGTACATGACAAGACTTTTTTGCAGAACACAGAAAAAAGAAGAGGTGAATGCATCAATTTCATGTGCTGAGTGCATGTTCACCAATTATCTTCACAAAACAGGCATTATCACAGAATGTTCTTTGTTCGGGATTTATCAAATCACAAGAAATCCAAGTTTTTACTAAAAGCAAGTGCCTTTTATGTGGCCTGTGGGGAGGAAATACACGGGGAGAAATGAGTAAAGGGCTTTCTTTGATAGTATTTTGGTCTTGGTACATCCAGCTGCAGAGCATTTGAAACACAGCTCTGGCAAATTTCTTAGCACAAAAGGATATAATAATATATAAAACACCTGCCATCTTGTGATTGGGGGAAGAAGGGGGGCTCAGGAGGCCCCATTCTCTTTGTGGACCCCCTTATCACCGCCTGCAGGACCGATGCCATTAACCTGTGCCTCACTGGCTAACCAAGATTGGCTTTCTGATTTTACAGCTTAGTGAGAGACACACAGACGCACACAGGGATAATAGAAATCAGTGGGATAGCCAAGCAAGCCCACAAAGTCAAACTGCCTAGAGCCCATGATACCTGATGTAACAGCAGAAACAATCTGTAGATTAGAGGCATAAAAAACACTGAAATTTAATGCGAAAAACATTGAAACCCTCAAGGTCATTATGTCGGTCTTCAGTATCCCTGTGAGATAACATGGCAGCTGGATTACTGCACAAAACAACAACAACAACAACAAATATGCTTTTATCAAGATGGACTGGTGCAGCTCTCCAAATGTGAAAGAACATTAAGATGGATGACAGCAGTGTCAAAGGCTTGAAAGGAATGTCTTACCTTCACTGCAGAAGCGGCCCTTGTATTCAGTTTTGGAGCAGTCACAGACCGGTCCTCCATCCACCACTGAGCATGTTCCGCCATTCTCACACGGGTTAACGGTGCACCACCCTTCTGACTCCAAGGGCACCTTAAGGCTTCCCAGGAACAGAGGCTGTGAGATGCCATATTTGAGGTCTGTAATTGTGCCCCTGAAGGGCTGCATGTTTCGCACCGTAGGCAGTGTGAGTGCACCGTTGCGGATATCCTGAGGCACTCCACCCAGGAACAGATCACTGACTATTTTCATAAACAGACGCTGAGGCCGCACCTCATCTGCTTTGGCCTGACCATCCAGTACCAGCACCGTGTGTAGGTTATACCTGCTCAGAGTCGCAAAGTGCCAGCTGCCGTCATTCACCTGTCTGTCAGACACAATTGTGGTCTCAGCACAGTCGATGCTGAAACGCAGCTGCAATTGGCCCTCCATTACTGCTAGCTGCAAAAAGTCACAGTAGCCTCCATCATCAAAGTACAGCAGCAGCGCTTCCGAGGCCTCCGTCTTGAACTGAAAGCTGAGGTCACCACGGGTGCTGGCGTCCCAGCGGAGGTAGCGTGCCCACTGACCTGGTGTGCCTAAAAATTCCAGTCCCATACATGTGCTGAAGAACACTTGCAGCCTGAGAGAAAAACCTATAAGATCCATAGCTGCGATGAAGTTACTAATCCAACAAGGTGTCTGAGGGGAGTTAAATCAGAGTGAAATCTTAGGATGATCAAACTGAGTTTCAGGGATCCAAAGTTTTTTTCTGCAGTATTTGCAGGGATATATTCTGATAAATATTTCTTATAAAAATATGTTTTCAAAGGGATAAGGGCAGTGGCAGGAAAACAGTCTTCATGGTTAACAGTCTTAGGGTCAGTATGTTCACATCAGGAAATTGTCCAGTAGTTGCAGGGCAGTGGTCGTATGGAGGTATTTTTGTGCTCCTTCTAAGGGTTAAAGAGAGGACCAGCAGAGGGAAAGAGGAGGAGGAGGAGGAGGAGGAGGAGGAGGTGGAGGAGGAGGAGGTGGTGATGTTTAGATATGTTTTTTGTACACTTCAGAACAGCTGCTATCAAGACTCATGGTGCAAGGTCTGATGGAGTGAACTTCTCTGGCTATCAGGGTGAATAGAACTTCCTCCTTCATGTTGTCTGCTGGGAAATGGAGCTGACAAGGGATCCACTGGTCTCTCTCAGGTCCATCACTGTCTGAAAAAGAGAGATCGAGGATTATAAATGGTCCACCAGCAATGATTTTACTACTGCTAATTCTACAATGTACATCCTGGGGGACTTTACTGCATCTAAACCCCATGACAGAAGTACATGACATGCATGTGTATAATCTAAAGAGGTTACATAGGTCAAGGTGCCCAGAAGCATCAGTACTGTTGCTACAGTGGCCTGCGGTAACTAAGCATAGTCAGTGGCAGAGAATAACCAAGCACTATCCCTCAAGTATTGACCTGAAGTATAAGTATTCTGGGGTTCAAATTATATATTTATATTAAAATTATCCTATTTTATCAATTAATATATTTGTATATCCAAAGGCTTAATCTGAAATTGTAGTTTAGTAGAAATATATAACATAAAAATGAATTCAGGTAAACTACAGGTACCTCACTTAGGTATATCAACAGCAACTCACAGCCCACTGCCAAGACTTTGGTTAGGGGGTAAATAATGAGCCTTTTGTTGAAATGAAGAAGAGCATAAAGAATACTACAATTAGCCTATTAATATCCACCAATGTAAAATGTAAACTCCCCTCAGGTTCCCTACATCCCCAAAGTCCCACAAAAAAAATAATAATGACGTGACCTCAATGCCATCGGAGGCAGCAATTGATGGATGGTACTATTAGCATAAATCACATGAAGGGTTTTGTTGTAATGAAGACAATGTGTGTCTTTTATATTACATATTGAGCTTGCAGTTGCTTACAGTGAGGAGTTTGCCTTTATTTTAGTTGCAGTCACCAATTCTAATTAAAAGTGCTGCATTTTCCCCCTCCTCCACAAAGGTTGTTTGGAGTTATCGGTCATCTGCTGGATAAATTAGCCTCATTATTCTCATGGCAGTGCATGACTATCAGTCAGCCAGGCAGACTGACTTTATCTGATGACTAGCCTAGAGAGACAGCTTCCTGCTGAATCCTGTTAAATACTAAGAGGCACAGAGAAACACAAAGCAGATACTGATGCAATATATTTGTTGTTGAAATAAAATCAACTTTGGTGATCATTTCTGAGTTCTCTATTACATTACACAGTCATTTGACCAATTGTGTATAAATATTGATTAGTGCAGCTTTAATCTAAGTGATTTAGTTGCCTAAACCTAACATCATGTGAAATATGACCTCTGCTTTCTGGTGTTCAATGCTTTTAAAAAATGACGTCCAACCCAATTACCACCCCGACTATAGGGAAAGGAACATAATACATTCTAAATGAACATTGACAGTTAGTTCAGCTAACCCTGGCATCAATTACATTTTCTACAACACATACAAAATTTAACACATTAAGTATCACTTCAGTAGTATATACAAGTAATTTTAGGTGACAGGGTTGCATCTTTAAAATCATTTTGTCCATCCTTGATACAAGCAAATCTTACTAAAATGAATAAAGATAAATAAATAAAGTGAGCTGAAATTATTTCACCCCTTTTTAACAGGCAGTGGTGGTTTCAACTGACATCTAGTGTAGCTTATGTTCCATTAGGGGGAGCAAAGTTTTGCTACCCCATACTTATTCTTTTTCAAAATAAACTTATCATCATACAGCCCCTACAATCAGGTGACCATATTTAATCCTTTAAGCTCTGCAAGAGAAATGATCCAAGAGTGCCTACATTGGTATTTTTGCAAGTTCTGACATCATTTCTTGGAGTATCTTTAAATGCTTCATATCCCCGAAATCTGTACAGCTGGAACTAAACGATTACATAATTAAATAAGCCATATAATTGATAGAAGTATTGAAAAAATCTGACTTTTTTCCCAAAAAAATAACATAATAAATGCACAGAACATGTTGATCCAAATGATTTCTAAATGTAGAAACACAAGCTAAATATTTCTCAACACTCCATATGCTATTATGTACATTATTTAGTTTTTGAGATATGCTCATTTTTATGAGCAGAGTGAGTGAATGAGCAGAGTTTTTGATGATATAAATCATCAAATAAATGCTTTTAGAAATTAGACAGCCATAATTTGTTGGTATTTGTATGACTTTTTTGCTGCTATCATTTATTATAATTGTGTGTAGTTCAGATATGGCAGAATGAACTTTGATCATTGTTATGATATGTATATTTTGATGAATGATGTGTCTCTTTGTATCTAATATGTCTGTTTTTAACTTATAATGTAAACATACCCCTATGAGCCTACTTACAAAGGGAATCTGTTATATTTGCTGTAGAAATATTTAGAAAAATGTATTTATGTGTAATCGATTCACTATATTATGTATTCCCCTTTAGACATGTGGGTTACTTTAGACTGATGTCACACAGAGAGCTTTGATTTTTGCTGGCTCTGTTTGTTGTGTGTTTCAATAACCCAATGATGATTTTGTCTCTCTGTGTGCACGTGGAAATGAGATTGGTTGTGGAAAAACGACCACTCCCTATATAAGATGGCTCCTCATGAACAAAAAACTGTTTGCCTGATGAAGGTCTAGTACCGAAACGTTGCAAATAAATTATATATTGTAAGTTGGGCGGGTGATGTGGTGGTTAGCACTGTCACCTCACAGCAAGAGGGTTCCTGGTTCGATCCTTGGTGTGGGAGCTCTTCTGTATGGAGTTTGCATGTTCTCCCCATGTCAGTGTGGGTTTTCTCCGGGTACTCTGGCTTCCTCCCACAGGCCAAAGGTATGCAGATTGGGGATAGGTAAATTGGTGACTCTAAATTCTCCGTAGGTGTGAATGTGAGTGTGAATGGTTGTCTGTCTCTACATGTCAGCCCTGTGATAGTCTGGCGACTTGTCCAGGGTGTACCCAGCCTCTCGCCCAATGTCAGCTGGGATAAGCTCCAGCTCCCTCGCGACCCTCAAGGGGGTAAGCGGTTAGAAAATGGATGGATGGATGGAAGTTAGACAGTGTGTGGGAGTCTTTGTTTCCTTTTTTTTAGCCCCCTTTAGCCCCCTTTGCTGGGGCTAATTCTAAGGTGTAGACAAGAAATGCAGATAATAAAATGCTGTTTGCATAGCAAACAACATTTATTTATGCAACAGGACTGTTGCGTACACAAGACAATAAATAACACACAATATAAAATTAGTAGCATGCAATGTAAAGTAAGTAGTATAAATATTAAGTAACAGGTGAGGATTTTCCCATATGCATAGTTGTGTGGATTTTACAGAGACCACATTTGCAGTACTGCACCATGTGTGATGGTGGTATGGTACAGGTCTGTGTGTGTGTGAGTAAGTGTGGGGTGAGTAGAGTGGGTGAGGGGGGGTTGTGTGTGTGTGTTTGTATGTGTGTGTTCAGTGAAGTGATGGCTTGTGGAAAGAAGCTGTCTCTGAGCCCGTTTGTCCTGGTTCTGATGGACCTGAAACGCCTGCCTGAGTGCAGCAGGATGTGAAGCAGGATGTGTGCTGTCTCTGATGATTCCCTCAGCTCTGAGGCAGCGGGATGTATAAATGTCCTTCAGAGACGGGAGGGGGCAGCCGATGATCTTTTGCGCCATCTTGACCGCTCTCTGAACCCTCTTCCGGTCTTCCTCGGTGCAGTGCGTGAACCCTACTGAGATACAGTATGTTAAAATGCTCTCTATGGTTGAGCGGTAGAAGGTCACCAGCAACTTCTCAGTGACGTTGTTCTTCCTGAGCACTCTCAGAAAGTTCAGACGCTGCTGTGCCTTCTTGATGACAGCTGTGGTGTTTGCAGTCCAGGATAGCACAGCAGAGATCATGGTGCCCAGAAAAGTGAAGGTGTGGACCCTCTCTATGCAGTTGCAGTCAGCACACACCCTTGTGAGGAGCCCGTACTCAATGTCCGGGTGAAGGAGAGGTGGGGTCCAAGTTTCACTGTCTGGGGCCGGTTTGTAAGAAAGTCCTTAATCCAGGAGCAGGTGGGTGGGGGCGACCCAGGTCAGGACAGTTTGCTGACCATTATGGCAAAATACCGATGTAATTAAGGCAAAGTAATGCATTTGTACCACATGTAAGGTAATATAATGACACAATGATGCAGAAAACACAGGACCTGGCTTTGAGCTGCAAAAAGAATAAATGCCTGAGCTATTATAGTTCTTATTTTAGATTGACTTAAACACAATCATGCACACACCAATCTCCCAAAGATGTCCACAGGATGTCCATTTTTAAAAGGTTAAGCAGCCTATATCAATGGTAATTTGACAAATTGACAAAGAAAAGTCATAATTTAAAGCAGGAAGCAGCACTGAGTGGGGTCCAAGCAGATTTTAAGTATCTGGATGCTTGATTGTTATTTTCTTAACAAGAGGCACAGTTCTTGATATTCTTTAAAATTATTGATTGTGGTCATCTCTTTATGCTGATGCTCTGTTGAGGTACATAAATCTACTTTCAGAAACATTTGATGTAACTTTTTTCCTTCTGTGAAGACGTATTTCACATGACTACATCTGTATTGAGTTTTTATTTTCTTTAAGATCTGGAATCCCATTGCTACTATGTGAGCAGTGTTAAAACTCATTTTGGAAAAAAAAAAAAACAAAGATTCCGACCATGTGCAGTATGGCAAAAGCTTGAACTCTCAACCTTTGCATTCAAACACAACCACCTTACCACTCAACTACTGAGCAAATGAGTACCAAACATGAAAAATATCGAGGGACATGCCTAGGAGTTTTGACAGGATGAATTATGAACTCTATGAAGTTCTGTTTACTTGAGTGGAATATATACTTTTTGTAGGATTTTACACTCATGGCATGTAAACTTCAAACCAGAAGAACTGATGACAGATGGGCAGAAACCAGTGGATGCATCTGCCCAGGTGCTGGTAGTTTTCTGACAGCTTCTCCAACCCCGCCAACTAGCTCCAATGCCAGGAAGCCAAACCAACCTCACAGGCAGAAGGCAGAGAGAGGAATGTCACAAATCTTTAAAAAAAAAAAAAAAAAAAAAAAAAAAGCACAACAATGTAACTGTTTGGAATACAATTTTGAAAAATTCACGAATTAACCTTCCTCTGTCTGGTGTGTTGTCAAAGAATTTGCTAGAAATTTGTTCAAAACTTGTCGAGACTCCACTGTCTGGAGATTCAAATCCTGGATCTTTGTATACCCAGATAATGTGGCTTACTCACTGCTCCACCAGAAAGGCATGCCTTTACACACACCTTCTCACAACTTGAGGCAACAATATCACGTGGAAAAACTGCTTTTTTTTGTTTGTTTTATCTTTTTAAGCTTAAAACAGTTAAAACAGTTGAAGTGTTGGTGATAAGATTAAAAAATACAGGTGTCAGGTGTAGTGCCAAATAGTTTGGTGACTTTTGGTTAAAAACAAGATGAAATAGACAATTCTAAAAAAAAAAAAAAAAATCACACATTATTCTGCTAGTTTCAGGTGCGTTGCCAAATATTTTGGTGACTTTTGGTTAAAAATAAGATAAAATAGAAAATGGTGTCAACCTGAACACCATTTGAAATGATGATTGATATTGAGTACACAAACAATGTCTGTGTCAATTTTGGTAGCATTTGAATGAATACTTCTGAAGATTCATTTTCCATAACCGCTTACCCTGGTACAGGGTCACAGATGTGTTGGAGCCTATCTCAGCTGTCACTAGGCGAGAGGCGGCGTACACCCTGAACAGGCTGCCAGACTATCACAGGGCTGACACACAGAGACAGACAACCACTCCTGCTTAGATTAGAATCACCAGTAAACCTCATATACATGTCTTTGGGCTGTGGGAGGAAGCCAGAGATTCCGGAAAAAAACCCCAAGCTGACGTATGGAGAACATGCAAACTCCATGCAGAAGGCTGCAGCTGGCCAGAGAATTTGAACTGCTACACCACTATGACGCCCGACTCAGGGCTGGACTGGCCATCTGGCATAGCAGGCACTTTCCCGGTGGGCCAATGGGACTTTTAAATAAACGCAATTTTTTTTTTTTTTGGCTGGGCCAAAACACAGGTAGGCCCATAGGTGTATTTTCTTAATTGACACTGGGCTGGCCCAATCATATTTCTAAATCCCACCCCTTTGGGCTCATTAAAGAGCATCTGCAAAAAGTGCGTGAAGATAAGCCTGTAAAGCTTGTCAAACTCGTAATGTGCATGATAGTTTTTACATAACAGCTTGCCAGAAACAAGAGCAGGTCTCAAAACTCTTTCCCTCCCTCTGTGTGTATGTGTCTGTGTGTGTGAGTGAGTACAAGGCAGAAGGTGTCTGATGGTCCACACTGAGTGACACAAGTTACAGCAGGAAGGGTAGAGGAGCGAAATAACTGCTTTCAAAAGGGAAAGGGTGAGAGTTATCCTATGGAGTACGATTCTTAAAATGAAGTAGCCTATAGGCTATTTATCTCTTCCTCATGGGCGTAAGTGCCATTTTATTTTATTTTAGAATCCTCACGTTGCATATTATTACTTCATGTGGCTTCAAAATGACGTAATACAATAAAAAACTTGTTCATTTTAAGATAACCAAGGTGAAACTATTTCTTTAGTCACAGTTGAGACAGAGAAACAGACAGAGACAGAAATAGAGACAGCAGATGGCAGAGAGGTAAACTGCACATGTTACACTGCTTTAACTGTGTCTGGAAAGTGTGTGTGTGTGTGTGTGTGTGTGTGTGTGTGTGTGTGTGTGCATGTGCATGTTCGTGTGCGTGAGAGAGAGAGAGAGAGAGAGAGAGAGAGAGAGAGAGAGAGTGAAAAAGAAAAAACAATTTATATGCCAAATAAACTAATGGTTATGTAGGCTACTCAGATCTTTTACTTAAGTAGGCCTACACTAAATGTAGCAGTACTACACTGTTAAAAATAAAAGACCTACATTCAAAATGTTACTTATGTTAAAGTATCAGCCTTAAAATATACTTTAAGTACCAAAAGTGAAAGTACTCATTATCTAGAATGGCCCACTTCAGATTCATATATATATATGTATATATATTTAAAAAAAACATCACCCTCTCACCCTCTTGGGGTGGTATCTGTGTCATCTTCAAGCTCAGGTCCTCTACCAGAGGACTGGGAGTTTGAGGGTTCTGCACAGTATCTTAGCTGTTCCTAGGACTTCTGGACTGAGGCTTCAGATGTTGATCCTGGAATCTGCCGGAGCCACTCTCCCAGTCTGGGGGGCACTGTCCCGAGTGGTCCTACTACCATGGGGACCACATCGTCTTTGACCTCCCACATCTGTTCCAGCTGTTTCAACCCTTTCAACCCTTGATACTTCTCCACCTTTTCGTGTTCCTTCTTTCTGATGTCGCTGTCAGCTGGTATCACCACATCTACCACCACTGCCCTCTTCTGGTGTTTGTCAACCACCATTATGTCCAGTTGGTTAGCCAGCAGCTGTTTGTCAGTCTGGAAGCTGAAGTCCCACAGGATCTTAGCCCTGTTGTTCTTAACCACCTTTGGTGGCATTTCCCATCAGAATTTGTGTATTTCGACTGCATACTGGGTACAGCTGTTCCTGTACACTATCCCACCACTTGGTTGTGTCTCTCCATGTACACTGATCCTCTTACACCCTGCCACTATGTGATGGACCGTCTCAGGGGCACCTTTGCACAGCATCAATTCCTTTCTGCCTCGCTCATGTATTGGAGAATATCCCTAGTTATCATAGCCGCTATGATGCCTGACAGGAGCTTCCATGTTGTTGACATAAAAAAAGTACCTAGTAGGGGGGTAGGACTTTTCCGATTACCCAGAATTCTTGAGGGGCGGGGCTGTGTGCTGAAGAACGCTGATTGGTGGAACACTTTCTCACAGCGTTCTGCACTTCCTGGCATGGGCAGCCGCTGTAAACCTTATTTAATTTCTCCAGGCTTCACTTTGTTTGTGTTTTGATTAAGGATGGGTACCAAAACCCTGTACTAAATTAACCCCGGGGCTAAATTATCAAAGACTGTAGTACTGATAAACGCTAAACTCCTCCACATACACACACAGACACACGCCTACACGACACGATAACTGGTGAACAGCCGAGCAGCCCTGATGGAAATGATGTGAAGATAACTCGAAAATGATTCAAGTTGATGGCAGCTACACTCGTAACTGTAAGTGACATTAAACCTTAGCGAGTAAGAAGCCAATACTTTATCAATACATGTGTTCAGCAAGCATGAACATGTAAACATGTAGACAGCGATATTCAATATGCTCTGTCCACAGTCTCATCCACCGACACTAACGTTATGTCTTACACTAGGACTGCATGCTAGTTCAGCTGATAGCGAATTGTTACTAATAAGCTAAAATGAGAGCTGTCTGTATGTAGACTAACTTAGTTTGACACTTATCTTAAAATACTTTTAAACTTAGCTGCTGGCTGAGACAAACAGCCCCAACTCTCATGTAACAGCATGTAACCAGCCAAGCTGGCAGAGCCAAATACAGGGCACATGCCGAATCATCTATGTCATCAGCCTGATTTGAACACATTTTCCGGAACTTTGAGGTGCGGTGGAAACGCAAACCACACGGATTACCTGGGATTCTTTTACCCAGGTAAATAAATTTCTGGTAATAAAAGTTCCTGGAAATGTTGGTGGAAAAGGGGCCATTGTGGCTGACCCCTCCCATCCAAAGACAATCTCTTTAAAATACTTCTCTCTGGCAGGAGGCTATGCTCCATCAGGACCAAAACCTCATGCCACAAAACAGTTTCATTCCAACTGCAGCTGGCCTCATCAACAAAGCCAGAGACCCCCACTTACACTTACTATCAGTACAAAACAATCTTCAAAAGTCCATCTTTTCATAATATAAGTTTTCATCTCCTGTTGAGTTGACAACAGTATTTTTCATAACACAGACTCTTTTCTAAAAGAAGGGCCCCAAAGTCAACTCATCACTCTTTTTCTGCAACATTGTAGTTGAGCTGTAGACCTTAACTATTACCATTATTATAAAAATGTTAACTGTACAACATCAATGAGTAGGTTTATCTGTGGGTCAAGTGGCGTCAGAATGAGAACCATGATGTTGTTGGTTTCTGTATTTCAGAGCAGCATTTGGTAAATGGACTTAAGCTTGTATTGCATCTTACTAGTCTGTGTTATTCACCCATTTACACACATATTCACACGCTGGTGGCCAAGGCTACCATACACATTCTCACTCCAACCTTGTCACATATCAACATTTGGTCATGGACTTTTCACATTGACAAATAGTGTGCAGGGTACCCTGGGTACATTGGTTGTTGACATTCTGGGATGCTGTGTCAACTTAAGCCTGTAACATGCATTACATGTTTTCAAAATACACTTTAATTTTCACATGAAATGTACAGTTTGCATACAGTGTCTTTCAAAATAAATGCACGACATTGGTACAACACTGCAGATTGACATTTGTTTTCCTTCAACAACAAACGCACTGGGTAACGTTTAGCCAACTCACACACACGTGGTTGGGTCGGTGGGTCGGTGGTTGGTGGACCCATCCACCACCCCTCCTGCTAACCCTTCTCGGACTTCTGCCGGGCGCCATTACATAATAACGCTGACCAGCCGCATATCATGTAAACGTGAAAAGGTGGCTTTTTTTCGTCTGGGTCTGACGGTGGAAGTCACTGACGAAGTGCCAAAAATTTGAAAGGAATTGGCGATTAACCAAACTGGAAGAATCTCGTTTAATCTGGGTAGACTGTCTCAAAACTTATAAGAGGGGCCTCCGCAATGCCAGAGCAAACTATTACTCAGCATTAATAGAAGAAAACAAAAACCCCAGGTTTCAGCACTGTAGCCAGGCTGACTGAGAGTCAAAGCTCTATTGACCCTTGTATTCCTTTAGCCCTTAGCAGTAATGATTTTATGAGCTTTTTTAATGACAAAATTCTAACTATTAGAGGCAAAATTCATGACCTCCTATCCTCAGATAGTATCTATCTAACCTCAAACAAGCAAGCTGTAAAACCTAATATATATTTAGATTGCTTCTCCCCAATTTCTCTTCAAGAACTGACCGTAGTGATTTCTTCATCTAAATCATCAACGTGTCTCTTAGACCCCATCCCAACTAGGCTACTTAAGGAGGTCTTACCTTTAGTTAACACTCATATATTAGATATGATCAATATATCCTTATTAACAGGCTATGTACCTAACTATATATTAAGTATCTCATGACACGAGACGCTACGACGAGTTAACGGAGCTTCATGTTACTGCTGCATTCTGCCTCACTGAGACTGAGAAACCTGACACTGATGCATCTTGGCTCATTTGCATACCAAACAGTGATTGGGTGTTTACTGGGGGGAGGGTCTCTGCCGACTGCAGACAGTAGATCACACAGCTGGCACACAGCATGGAGTGGAGTGGAGACAGATGAGAAAACTTTTCTGTTTAGTGCCTTTTCAGCGGATTTGATTTGAGGGGGCAAGATATTTGTTTAAGGGGGCATTGCCCCCTCTTGCCCCTGCATAGAACCGGCCTCGGGCTGAATAGGGAGATGAAAAGGTGAAGAAGGAGTCAAAGGATACCAGCAGGGGGGGCTAGCATTGGAAACAGTAGCCCAAGATGAAACTGGAGAGGGAGGCTCGGAGGAGGGGGTGTAGTGAGTGAAGAGTCAGTCACGTGGAGATGACTGAACAGCATGTTGTATGCTAGCGGCAAGCATTCGTGAGCCCTGTGTGTTAGAGTGGGTGCCGTCTCTTTGGAAAAGAGACTGGTGGTTCCATAACAGGTTGAATATATACTCTATATGCAGACAGCAATCAGGTTTGGAGACTAAGGATTCTAGTAAAACGACCGGGACCATGACCTAATGTGGGAATGGGACCTGAGATAAACACCGACTTTCCATATTGCTTCAGTAAATCAAAGAGATGTTTAAAATCAGATTTGGTCAGTTCGGACTGTTGAAAAGCCACGTCATTGGCTTCCACATGGACTATAACTCTTCTAATGGATGACAGGAATGAATGCAGTAAACCCTGGAGCTTTTTGTGGAAGTCACGGACTGTGGCACCGGGGAAACAGTGAGTTACTACATTGTGGAAGCGCACATTCCTGATTGTGGAATCGCCAACAATCAGTGTGGTAGGGGGAATAAATGGCCGTAGCGATGTAGGCTCGGCTTTGCTCGGCTCAGTGACCACACTGTGCACCACATTCACCGGCTGGAGATGGATGGACATAGCCGGGGACCATTGCAGCAACTGAGCAGCGTCTTTCCCAGCAGAGCAGCGCCTTGCTGGAGAGCAGGTTACTGGGCGTGGGGTGAACTGCACACAGCCAGGTGGTCCGGCACAGACCCAGAAACAGGGCCCTCTGAGTTGACTGAGATTCTGGCAGGTTCGGGGTAGTCATCTCAGTGGCTTGAAGGTCCGGTGACAGGTGTCCTCATAGGCGGCCACGGCACTCCGCTTTAAAGAGTAAATTTAATAAGTACTGACAACAAAAACTAAAACGAAATCTCTGTTCATTATGAACTGACGAGTAAAAATGTGACGAAAAAGCTGACGCTGGCCGGCCGGACAATCTGGATTACAACCATCCTCAATGTCTTGATTGTTTTCCTTTTTAACCAATTAAGTATCTGAACTCAAATTCAAACTCTCATTCTATCTTTATGATTGGATGACCTCCCTCCGACCGGTGGCGGTGCACGTCCAGTTTTGCCACACAGAAGCCTTGGCTCCACAGCGGGAAGGTGGGATTCTGGAAACAACAACGCCTTGTCAGAGCGCTGAGCTGAAAGGAAGCAATTATGAGCGGATTATTTTCACCGGTGACTTGTCAAGTAGGAAGAAAAAGAAGAGAAGATTTATGGACACACTTCTGTTACTTTCCAGCTGAAAGAAAGACTGAGTGCATCATTCCCAATGAGGATGAAGAGCCTTGTGGATTCAAGTTCAGTGGAAAAGACACGACGAATTTAAAAAGACACCTGAAGGCACGCCATCCTGCAGTGTCTGACAAGGTAAATATATAAATGGAGATTGTTACGACGGCTTGTGCATTGAGTTTTAGGATTAAATTGCATGTAGACCTAAGTAACATTAAGCCAACTTTAAAGCTGAAACTTGATATGCGGGTGTGGCGTGCTTAGACTATTTGAGAATGCGCTAGCAATTAACTTGCAAGCCAACACCTAACGTTCACGATTAGCTTTAACACTAGCTAACATTAATATTTTTAGCCCTCACATCTCGGTCAGAAAAAGACATTGGGGAGAAATGGGAGAGAGTAGCTCTCTAATTATCTGATTATGTACTAAAACTAGCCCAGCAGCAATGTATCTCCAGAAGTAGAAAATGTGAATTATTTGGGTAACGTAAGGTTACGTTCCGCAGTGGATTCCTCGGTTTAACTTGGTTATGGTAAATGGCTAATTAAGTAGGCTTGGTTGGGATAACTACTCTTGTATTTAATTATTCATTCTGTGAAAAGGACAAACTAATATTTAACGTTTACATATCTTTAACAACCTAAGAACATATAAGTTTTCAGTTTTGTGTGCCCTCCCTGTACGATTAACATCCTTGCCAGTCATTTATGTTAAAGTGATTAACTCCACTCAATGGGGTGGTTTTTAGACATAGTACCAGATGTTTTATGCTTGTTCTACAACTTTTTGGCCTGTGCTACAAAATTCTCAGCTTCTCTAGCACCAGTGTTATGTGCAAAATGTTAAGGCACAGCCCCAATTTAACCCTTCTCTTAATGGTTGTAATCTTATTTGAGATGACTGTGTTCTTTCTGTTTTAGCCTGCAAATCGGATTGCTACAGTGTACTACACAGATATGATTAGGAAATAATTCAGAGGCAGTACAAGTAACACCTTTTTTACTCTCCCCTTCAGATCATGGAGACTCAGACTGTACCTGTACTACAGAAAATGGACAGTGAAAATGAAAAACAACAGCCAAAACAGACAACGATTCCAAACATGTTCACTTCCAAATTAAAGTACCATCCAGATGGGAAAGAACAAAAAACAAGAGAGAGAATTCTGGCTTTGTGGATAGGTCGTACTGCTCTGCCAGCCCGCACAGTGGAAGACACGGACCTTGTTAAAATGATGAAAGTGGTTGACAAGAGTTTTGTAATCCCCCCAAAAAACAAAATCAACAACCTCATTGAAAGTATTTACAAGGATGAAAAAGAATTATAAAGAGAGACTGGTCTCTGCGCGCAGGATTACAATTGGCCTCGACATTTGGACAACCAAGGGACTTAATGCCTCCTCCTTGCTATAAGTGCATCTTATTTTTGCACTGTCCTGAATAAACCTGAGCACATGCTACTAAGTCTTGAACAATCTCCCATCCACATACTGCTAGTTCTATCAAAGCGTGTGTTGACAAGTGCACTGAGAGATGGGGGACACCAGACAACAAGATCCTTACAGTGATCACGGACAATGGGAGCAACATGGTTGCTGCATTCAGACCAGAGGAGGAAGAGGAGCCCAGCTCTGCAGATGAAGACGAGGGAAGCAGTGAGGGAGAACACAAGGGGAGCAGTGACGGAGAGCATGAGGAGGAGAGGTAACACCGATTATGGAGTTTGTCTAATCAGTTCAGTTCATTGTATTGTTTCATGGGGGTAAATTTGTTTTACAACAAAATACACAGAACATAATAAAATCGGAAATACAAGACAACTCGTGGCATGCAATACTTATAGTGTGGTCACTTAAAATATTCCTGAACAGATTTCATAGTATTAGCTCATAGTATTGGAGCTGTCGCTAACCTTTAAAAACAAACTATATTAACTAATTTAGTTAAATTTTGTATACCTTTGTTAGTCAAAATACTCAGATGTTGTACTTTGAGGTATGTGTACACATTTTCCATTGAATAAATAATTAAATACTCTGCCCCAATGCCCTTATAATAAACACTGATTAGAAGTGGGCATACAGTTAAGTTTTGATGCCATTTAACACCGTTATGGTCTTCTTTTCATGTCTTAAGAGGATTGGAGCTTTATTCATGCAGGGTGTAAGTCATTTGTTGTACAAATACAGACAATAAACAAGAACCTGTGAAGGACATGATTATGTATTGCACTTTTTCTAACAAGCCTTAGACATTCATTTTTATTATACAAGAGTAATATGGTACATTCTTAGTTTAAATGAACACATAGTTAAAGGTATGCTTACAATGGAGTTTTTACTACCATGACAAACATCCTTTTGCAAAATCTATTACAGTATAACAAAACTGTTAAATTTCGTCATGACTAAAATGAGACTAAAACTAAAAACTAAACTAACAAAACTAAAAGACTAAAATGTGACTTTAACTAAATCCAGTCTTTGGTGAGTGACTAAGACTAAAATTAAATTAAAAATTCTTGTCAAAATTAACACTTTTGGTAGGTCACTAACTGGTACGATCTTAGTGGGTTTGATTAAGCAGATGTAAAACAATAAAACTCGATTAACAACTTAGTTAAAACCCATGGTTAAAATGGAAAAAAAAATGCTAAAATAGCCTAGATGATTTTCACTGAGGAAACAGGGCGGCTATCATCTTGCGGGTGTATGGGGATCATTCCTCAATATCTGAGGGGATACACAGAATTTCCTCAAGCATCTCAGGTAAAGCAGTATCTGCCTTGCCTTTTTCACCAGTGAGTCAGTATGCAGCACGTAGGTCAGGCTCTTGGTGATTTGGACACCAAGGTACTTAATGCTGTCCACCCTCTCCACTGAGGACCATGTCTACTTCTTCCTTCAGGTCAGCAATTTCATTGTTGTCTGTGCCCATGCTAATATACATATGATATTCATATAAATGTACAAATGTAGCATATCCATAGTTTGCAGAAACTTACAATGGCAATATTAATTCTACCAATTGGGTTGTCTTTCTTGGCTCTACTGCTGCTAAATGCTTCTACTATATTAACCAGCTAGTCTGTGTTTTCTTTGTCTTTCTTCTTGTCAGCAATCAAGGCGCTCAGTACAGGTTGTTGCCTGTTAGTCACCTGTACAGCCAAATCACTACTTCCTGTGCTGATACTGCTTATTAACTGATATTCTGTGCCGATCTCTTTATTGTTAGTTTTTATGCAGATGATATCATTTTATATGCTGCGGACTCCAATCCACCTCAGGCTTCAACTTATCTTCACTTTGTCCTGATGTTTTCAAATTATCATCTCATAATCATAGATTTGTTTTAATGCAGATGACCACTTACATAGGACTCTTCATATCCTCCATCATTGCCAAGGTAAAATAGTGAATGGAATTGCATTTGTATAGCACTTTTCTAGTATTCTGACCACTGAAAGCATTTTTTAAGCCACCAGCATGAGACATACTTCAGCATTTTGGTTCTCTCAGTCTCTCGTATGACTTTCTCCCTCTCCAAGACACATACACATACACAAACAAAAAAAAAATGTTCACAAATATGACAAGTCACACAGTTTTATTCACAGTTGACCACTACTATTTCATTGCATTTCATAACCATGACGCACCACTGCAATTTGCAAATATGACTTACATATGAACTGGAGGGCTGTTTGTTTGTTTCCAAGTTACAGTAAATGAATGCTCATGTGCCACTATAACGGTTTAACTTTCTGCTAACAGCTAAGATCAAACTGTTGACTGCAAGCTTTAAGTTAACATCAAAAACAATTACATTTTAGCCCAAGACGAGCTAGGTGTTTCAGAATTTAAGCCTTGTTATATAACAATATTTTTTTTTAACTTTGTTATAACAGTAGTTCATTTAATAATACAATATTTTTTATAATCTTTTATAGTCTGGAGATAAATATCTTGTAATGTGATATAGCCTAAAAATGTTGTAATATTATTTATAAGCCACATCGCTCTGCCCTATAGCTTAGATAGATAGATAGATAGATAGATAGTCTCTGTCTCTCTTTCTGTCTCATTGTGTCATACGGATTACTGTTAATTTATCATGTTGTTGTCACGGAACAGCTGCACTGGTTATCCGCTGTGTGCTCCGCCGTCCGTCAAACTCCACTGGCTGCGTTTGCTGTGCGGAGCGGTGCAGCTCTGCCGGACAGTGGCGAATTCAAGCATAATTACGCGATATAACAAGATGTAGTTTCTATAAACAGAACCACAAAACCAGAGGAGTAGCAGGAAGACATCTCGGTGCACCTCCATGATTAACATCTCCTCGTCCATGGTGTCAACGGGGTGAAATGACGTCTGAAAACCTCTGACCTGTTGACTTCAGGCCTGCCTCCACCCATCATGACGTTTTCAAGGTGTAGTGAAATATGATCCGCCGTGAACACTGTGTATTTTATTTTAAAAATTAACAGGATGATTTATTTTGTTTCTGTGCACGACTTCCTGCCCCGCACGATCTGCTCTGTGCTGAATTGCTGCGTTGTGCTTCGGCGTCCAGCAAAACTACAAGTCCTGCATATCTGTTGCGGAGGGCTCCAGAGCGCCGCAGCTGTGACGGAGCCGGAACGCAGCACAGCTGCAGCCCGTGGAAGCACACACATTGACTAGAATTGAAATGCATTGGCTCTGCTGCCGTTCCGGAGCGCAGACGCAACCAACACGCATCTGGTAGAATTTGAGGGTAAGGACAGAGGGATGTCGTATGCTGTAAAGCCCTCTGAAGCAAATTGTGATTTGTGATATTGGGCTTTATAAATAAAATTGATTGATTGCTTGATTGAAGTAAGGAGCATCTGCTGGTCAATGGTTACCATGATAAAAGTCATGCATGTCTGAAAATAATTAGTTAAACTATAACCGATTTGTCCTTGCTGACTGGTCACAACCTTTTCATCAGATTTGTAAGCCACACCTTACTTGGCACTGCAGGACTCTCCAACACATTAGCAGAGAAAGGGTACTGTATTGTATACTCTCACCTCATCTCTGCAGTGGCAGATGCTGAGGTTTAATTCAGTAGCAAAGCTGATGTGAGAGAGAGAGCCAGAGCGTAGACATCAAATAAAGAACATGAGGCAATCAGGGAGAGCACGTCAGCAGATTCAAACAAAGGGACTTTATTCTAAAATTAATTCCCCTTTAACTCGTCAAGTGGTGGGTCTGTATTAACAAAAATAACAAGTATGACATAATGGATCACGTTCATATATGTATTACTTTTAAATGTTCTTAATTTCCAAACAAACTGTCACTGACTCTGTATTAAGTAGGGTAGCATTCAAACATGAATGATTTGAATGTTCTTAATTTCCAAACAAACTGTCACTGACACTATGTAGAAGAGGATAACATTCAAACATAAATGATACTTTAATTAAACACTGGTATTAGACATAAATGGAACTACAACATGTGATAAATCAGGAACAACTCACTTTTAGTCACACATGACGAGCATAAGAGAACACAGGTCTTCTTGGTGGCAGAGCAAACAATGGTGTTGAATGTTGTTGAATGTTTGCATCAAAAGTTCATATAGCCCCCTAGTGTATGATCTGAGCAACTGGGAAACCTATTCAGATGGAAACACTCACCCATTCACAGGGAATGAAAAGGTTCATGCTAATGCTAATTATGTGTTTGATCTCTCTCACCTTCCAAGATAAACAGGACCACATTATGTTGCATGAGTGAAAGTACTCCACTTCTTTTCAATTAAACTCTGCAGGCTACGTGCAGCTTGACCATCGTTGCAGCTGCATGTGAGGATGAAATGCCAATTTCAGGCTGTGATCTCTCACTGACTGACTGACAGCCTCATCCAAGTGACATTTTACAAGGACTGACCCCTTGGCGGTTATAGTGTTAATAAATAGTAATAGACATTGTATCACAAATTCCTCTTGCATCAGATCTTGTGAAATATCGCTTCCATGAATCTGTTTAGACAGACAACGACAGATCACTGAGGTGAAGCCATGCTGAGTGCGGCAGGCAGAGCGTGTGCAGAGCCTTGTACAGTCCCAATGTCAAAATAATAATTAAAAAAGAAAAGATCTATGTAATCATTTCCAATATTCACAAGCTGTTTTTATCTATTTTTATCTACGAAAGTAGTACAGGTACAGTCTATTTTTATCTACGAAAGATTCTGCTTCAGTCCATATTTGTTGCCATGTAGTCTGAAAAACAACACTTTCACTGAGGTTAAAAAAATCCTCATTGCACATTCTGTAAATGCAGTGGGGGGTGTAACAGAACTATAAATTACATTTATATAGCCATAGTGATAATCATTAAATACGCTCTATGTAGGAAGCTCTCTCAGTAATAAGGGGTGCAGTAAACTGCTTCAGCTTCCACACTCACAGCTCCTCCTGGTGGATAGACAGACCATTGCAACTGGTTTCAACAAATTAAACTTAAGGGCGTTACCAGTCGGCCCCATATACTCTACGTCATCGCGGGGGATCTCATTAAGGCTACGAGCCTGGCCAGGTGACGACAGGGACCTGTCACGGATTGGTCACAGCTGCACCATGGGCCTTATTCAGCTCTGCTTTGCCTTCCATGGATGTTAGTGCCACAGAAGATAGTGCCTTGATCTAATGAAAGTTAATGGGGCCAACCTCTCCAGTAAATTAATTGACTGAAGGCTAAAAGAAAGGCGTCAGGGTCAGATTTTCCAGGATATCCAAGTGAACACAATTTGTTGTCATGCATTTTATGATTATGCTGCAATGTTTCTCTGTCCGGTTGCCAATCTTGATGCAAAGACTCCACTCCAGTTGACCAGAATGCTGCCATGAAGTGACACTTCTGGCAGATCAGGCATTTTGGGTACATCGAGGGGGGCTCACCATCTAAGCGGTGGAAGTGAAATCTGACAAAAAGATTTGCCTCAGTAGTAAGAGCATACTTTCAGGTACCACACAGAGACACATCCAGGTATGCCGGATTGGAGGAAGGGTGCAGAGAAATACTGTGGATACTGGTAGCCTCCTCTTTTGAATCAGTGGTTAGGTCAAGAACTGGCCACTGTGCGTCAGAGAAGAGAATAAAAGCTTAAGTTGACTCAATCTCTTCAGTTGAGCCAGGTCTAACAGGGATTTCCCACATGTGAGATCATCAGCCAGGGTGTAGGCACTGTCCACATACCTCCAATCCTTAGCATTGTCAGCTTGACTATCTCAGTGATTTGAGCGTCCACAAACACTTTATAGTGACATGAGTGAGAGTTTAGCCATCGCAACACTGTATTAGAATCACTCCATAGGGTAGTCCTTTGGATGTATAATGTGATCTCCTTCTGAATCAAAGAAGCGAGCAGAGCACCTTAAAGGGTGACACACAACTCAAGTCAAGGCACAAGATCTGTTTTTTAGGGGATAACATTGACTTGGCCATGACAAGGGACACAAACATCTGCCACTGTTAATTACTGGAGCAGAGATAGACAACTGCACCATTAGCTTTTTCTGATGTGTCACAAAAGATGTGAAGCTCTTCTGTCTCCCTCTGGTGGAAGTAGATGTGATGGTTCATAGCAATGAGGAAATTTTACAACTGATGAAAATGTTCACCATCCCATACCTTCTATCGGTCAACCAGGCTGGTTCATTTGGATCATCCCAATATACAATAGATATATCATAGTGCTGCAGAGCTGGGTGTAGCCGAAAGTATTTGCTTGTATTTCAACAGGTTAGGGAAACAGCTCAATTTGTAGGTCATCCACTAGGGCCCTGGCCTTGCCCAGGGTGGGAACACTCTCCCAGCAGTTGTCCAAATAAAATGACTGCTCTATGGACCAACAAATTTCCTCATTTCCTTCTTGATGTACCTTGGCATGTTGCACTGCATATATGGCACAACAAGGGTTACAGGTTGTGCCAAATGGTCTCTGCAGATAAACCAGAAGAGGGAAAATCTGTGCATAAAAGGTGCACCTGATGAAACAAGCACTTTAACTCCCATTAGGGATGGTCCAAGACTTGGACCAGCCAGTTGGTTGGCATGAAGTTCTGCCCATGATGCTGAAAAGAGCAGTTGAATACAAGCTGGTGCTGATCACTATGTTATCATGTTATTATTGTAGGTGATTTTAACATTCATGTTGACGTTGATAATGACTCCCTGGCTACCGCGTTTATCTCATTATTACAGTCCATTGGCTTCAGTCAGGGTGTACATGAACCCAGTCATTGTTTTACCATACCCTCGATCTAGTTCTGATGTATGGAATTGAAATTGAAAACCTAACAGTCTTTCCACAGAATCCCTCGCTATCGGATCATTATTTGATTACTTTTGATTTCTTTTTACTTAATTACACGCCACTCAGCAACAGTTACTATTATAGATGTTTATCAGATAACCCCTGTCGCAAAGTTTAAGGAAATGATTCCTCCCTTGATAAATTTAATACCATGTCCTTCAGTAACAGAGGTTTCCCATACCAACTTTAAACTCTACCGAATTGATCATCTTGTTGAAAGTGCCACAGGCTCACTGCGAGCAACACTCAACTCTGTAGTTCCTCTTAAAAAGAAGTTAACAAAGCAAAGAAAGTTCACTCCTTGGTATAACTCTCAAACCCGTGAGTTAAAACAAATATCGCGAAAATTTGAAAGGAATTGGCGATTAACCAAACTGGAAGAATCCTGTTTAATCTGGGCAGACAGTCTCAAAATGTATAAGAGGGACCTCCGCAATGCCAGAGCAAACTATTACTCAGCTTTAATAGAAGAAAATAAAAACAACCCCAGGTTTCTTTTCAGCACTGTAGCCAGGCTGACTGAGAGTCACAGCTCTATTGAGCCTTGTATTCCTTTAGCCCTGAGCAGTAATGATTTTATGAGCTTTATTAATGACAAAATTCTAACTATTAGAGGCAAAATTCATGACCTCCTATCCTCAGATAGTACCTGTCTAACCTCAAACACAGCTGTACGACCTAATATATATTTAGATTGTTTCTCCCCGATTTCGCAGTGATTTCTTCATCTAAATCATCAACGTGTCTCTTAGACCCCAACCCAACTAGGCTACTTAAGGAAGTCTTATCTTTAGTTAACACTCACATATTAGACATGATCAACTTATCTTTATTAACAGGCTATGTAACACAGTCTTTTAAGGTAGCTGTAATTAAACCTCTCCTAAAAAGCCCACCCTGGATCCAGAGGTGTTAGCCAACTATAGACCAATATTTAATTTTCTCTTTCTTTCAAAGATCCTTGAGAAAGTAGTCGCAGAGCAGCTGTGTGATTTTCTCCATGATAATAATTTATTATAAGAATTTCAGTCAGGATTTACAGTGCATCATTCATTTTCATCTGCGTAATATTGTGAAAATGAGGCCCATCCTGACCCAAAAAGATGCAGAAAAATTGGTCCACGCTGTTGATACCTCTAGACTGGATTACTGTTAGACTAGTACTGCTATTATCAGGTAGCTCTAATAAGTGTTTAAAAACTCTCCAGCTAATTCAGAATGCAGCGGCACATGTACTAACAGGAACTAAGAAACGAGATCATATTTCTCCTGTTTTAGCTTCTCTGCACTGGCTCCCTATAAAATCCAGAATTGAATTTACCCCACCAGAACACTGCACTCTGAGAATGCACGGTTACTTGTGGTTCCTAAATTCTCCAAAAGTAGATCAGGAGCCAGAGCCTTCATCTATCAGGCTCCTCTCCTGTGGAATCATCTTCCTGTTGTGGTCCGGGAGGCAGACACCGTCTCCACATTTAAGACTAGACTTAAGACTTTCCTCTTTGATAAAGCTTATAGTTGTACTATCAGATATTAATATATACTTTCAACATATTGTACCAAAATAGCCTGTAATATTTATCATAATATTATTACTTTCATTATTGCTGTTGTAAGCTACTGTCATTCCCGTCTGTCCTGCATCTCTCGCTGTTTCTGTCTCTCTCTCTGTCTCCCTTTCTGTCTCATTGTGTCATACAGATTACTGTTAATTTATCATGTTGATCTGTTCTGTATGACATCTATTGCACATCTGTCCGTCCTGGAAGAGGGATCCCTCCTCAGTTGTTCTTCCTGAGGTTTCTACTGTTTTTTTTCCCCCGTTAAAGGTTTTTTTGGGGGGGAGTTTTTCCTTATCCGCTGTGAGGGTAAGGACAAAGGGATGTCATATGCTGTAAAGCCCTGTAAGGCAAATTGTGATTTGTGATATTGGGCTTTATAAATAAAATTGATTGATTGATTGATGTTGACTGACATCCCGGATGTTGTATGCTGTAAAGCCCTGTGAGACAAATTGTTATTTGTGATATTGGGCTTTATAAATAAAATTGACTGAACTAATTGAACATGGTGTGGAAAAACCACAACTGTTTAGATTCATCCTCAGAATCAGGATCCACTTGGACAACACAGTCAGCATCTAAATACTCTCCAGTCTCCTCTCTATACACATTGGTCATGCACAGATCTTAAGAGTCTCCATTCCATAGTCAAGAGATAAGGCCACAACATATTGTTTTGTGGCATGGAGAGAAGGGAATCTAAGAAGGTGAAGTAAAGCAGTTGCATATCGTAGTTGTTCATCAACCGTCACTTGCCTGGTCACTTTGCTCAGGAGCTAAAGGGCATTCTTGGCAAGCCTTGACTTGGTCACTTCTGTTTTTTTTTGTTCTTGCGCAGGAAGAATTCTACTAGCCACAATTTAATCACATTCCTCATCAGTTCATTTGCAATCAAAGGGCCTGTTGCCTCCTTGGACACTGTGAGACGAGGCAGGTTGGTCCTTGGATGGTCCATCCCAGAGCAGTGAGGGCAAAAGGGACAGAATGAAAAAGGATTTCCTAGGTTTCTTTGGCGTCTTAAGTTGGTTGAAGGTGGTCACTGTTATGGGGGTATATTCTTCTTCTACTATGGCGATGGAAGTAATCATTAGGGCTTCTGAGTGGGTGGTAGGTGGGGAGAGACGGCAGAATGGGTTACACCTTCCACCAGTTAGGGCTTACATGGATGACATGACACTGATGACCACAACAATGCCATGTACAAAGAGGCTACAGGAGAAGGTAAACAAGAACCTCAAGTGGGCCAGCATGAAGATCAAGCCTAGTAAGTCTAAAAGCATCTCGATACGTAGAGGGAAGTTAAGTGACAGGAAGTTTGTCATATATGATGAGGAAATCCAAACAATTAGGGAAAAGTCAGTAAAGAGCTTAGGTAGGTGGTACAATGTAGAGTTGAGTGATGAGGAACAGATGGTGAAATTTAGAAAAGATGTAGCTGAAGGATTGGATAGAATAGATAAATCAGAACTTCCAGGAAAGGTGAAGTTGTGGTGTCTGCAATTTGTGCTAAATCCTAGGTTAATGTGGCCATTGTCAATTAATGAAATTCCAATATCTGTTGTGGAGAGAACTGAAAGGTTCTTATATTAGGAAGTGGTTGGGCACTCCTAGGTGCCTAAGTAGTGCTGCATTGTATGGAAAAGGGATACTTCAGCTGCCAGTATCAACGTAGTTTAACAGAGGAATTTAAATGTACCAAGGTAAGGACAGAGCTCTTGTTATCTAGGAGTAAGGACGTGGTAGTTAGGAGTGTGGTTCCAAATCCAACCAAGGGGAGGAAGTGGAACCCAAGATCAGCAGTTCAGGAGGCAGAGGCAGCTCTTAGGCATGCAGAGATTGTAGGTAATGTTCAGTTTGGCTGGGGAGGCCTGGGGCTTGGCCAAGGCAAATCGGTATGGAATAAAGCAGGTCTCAAAGATAAAAGGAAGCTGGTTGTGGAACAGATACGTAGACGGGGAGATATTAAGGGGTGCAAAGGTAGTCGCCCAGGCTAAACAGGGACAGTGGTTGAATTGGGAAAGTGTAGAGAAGCGGAAGCTTAGTTGGAGGGACCTGTGGAGTATGGAAGAGAATCGTATCAGATTCCTGTTAGGGGCTACATACGATGTGTTACCAAACCCCCAGAACCTAAAACAGTGGGTAAATGGGGACCCATCATGCCCATTGTGCTCAGGTACCGCAACCTTAAAGCATATTTTGTCAGGCTGTAAAGTTAGTAGTAGTAGTAGTAGTAGTAGTATGTGTTTTATTCAGTCATCATCATCACATACGACATAGGAACATACACAGATTTTCACAACAACAATAACAATCCCAAATATAAACATTCTAGGTAACACACAAAAAATGCTAATTAATATACGATGGTAATGACTGAAAAGGTATAGGCTGAAGCATAATGCTTATATTTGCCTACCCTACAAAAATCTTAAATTAAGCTACCCATCAAACATCATTTATAAGAAAAAAGAAAAAAAAAACTATTCCAATTTATAATTCTCCAAAAAAGCCTTAACAACCATTTGTTTAAAAATCAACAATGAGTTACACATTCGTAAATTTAAGTCAGCATCATTTCAAAATCTAACCCCAACAACAGAAATACATCTCCTTTTAATTCCCTTCTTAGCTTTTGGGACAGTAAACTTAGAAACATCATACATATCATCAAACATATTTCCCCTCCCGCACAGAAAATAATCTTTGTACTGTATCCGACAGTGACTTTGTTTTTACTCTGTACATTATTTGCATTATTTTAAAATAAACCAAATCACTGAATTTCAAAACATGTGACTTCATGAACAATGGATTTGTGTGATCATAATCAGCCTTATTGATAAGACGAATAGGTCATTTTTGTAAAACAATTATTGAGTTGATAGCTGTTTTAAAAGTTGATCCCCACAGTTCTACACAGTACGACATATCTCTCTCAATTTCAAGATGGCGCCCCCAGTGCGGACGCCTGTTAATAATAACTTTTATTTGTATAGCACTTTTCAAAACAAAGTTACAAAGTGCTTACCAATAAAAATAAAAACAGATTAACAGAGTTACAGCAGTTCCTGCTCACGGCTGAGCTTTTTTTCAATTTCTTTTCATTTAACTTTCTCACTTTGAGTTTTTTTAAGTTTGGCTAGCTAGCACTTATGTTCTGTTTTGTTATGGAGATGAAGACCACTCTCTTTATAGCGGTCTTTCTCCCATTTTGCTATGGATACGATCGTGTGCAGGGACCCAGCGCCCAGTCGTGCCTCCATTGTTTACACCTGGGACCAGCTGTTAGCGCTGAGTCACACCGTGGTGTGGCCCGAGGAGAGGCACGACATTCCCGGCGAGCTGCGGAGAAGGAGACGGGGATGTCGCGCTGGAGTGCAGCACCGACAACGGAGGAGACGGCACAAACCCATCCTCCCGTCCGTCGTCATGGGGAACGTAAGATCGCTCCCCAACAAGATGGACGAGCTGTCGGCGCTGACTCGCCATCAGAGGGAGTACCGGCAGAGCAGCGTGCTGGTGTTTACCGAGACATGGCTGAACGCGGAAGTACCGAACATGATTGGACGGATTCCACCTCATCAGGTACAACAGGACAGTGGACAGCAGTAAAAGGAAAGGAGGGGGGCTGGCTGTGTTTGTGAATGATAGATGGTGTAACTCTGGGCACATCATTATCAAGGAGCAGCATTGCTGCAGGGATATTGAGCTGCTGGCTGTTGGCATGAGACCCTATTATCTACCCAGGGAGTTTTCTCATGTCATTATGGTAGCAGTGTGTGTCTCCCCATCTGCAATGACTGAATCTGCTTGTGACATTCTCCACTCTGTTACAAGTAGGCTGCAAACACAGCACCCTCAGGCCCTCCTTCTGATCTCTGGGGACTTCAACCATGCCTATCCCTCCACCATCCTGCCCACCTTCACCCAGTATGTTTCCTGCGACACCAGAGACAATGCAACACTGGATTTATTTTATACCAACACCAAGGAGGCATACCACTCATCCCCCCTGCCCCCTCTGGGAAGAGCTGATCACAACCTGGTTCATCTTCTGCCTGTCTACAGACCTCTGGTGCAGAGAGAACCAGCAACCACCCGCACTGTGGAAAGCTGGTCTGAGGGAGCCGACGAGGCCCTGAAAGACTGCTTCGAGGCCACTGTGTGGGAGGTACTCAGTGATTCCCGTGGAGAGGACACTGACAGTATGACATCATGCATTACGGACTACATAAACTTCTGTGTGGAAAACACCGTACCACCAGGACTGTAGACTACTTCTCCAACACCAAACCCTGGATTACTCCAGAGTTAAAAGCTCTCCTGAAGGAGAAGCGGAGAGCTTTTAACTCTGGAAATAAGGAGGAGCTGAAGGCCCTGCAGAAGGAGCTACGGAGAAACATCAGGCGGGAAAAGAAAGGATATAAAAAGAAGATGGAGGAACAGCTGCAGCAGAGTGACGTCAGCGGAGTCTGGAGAGGCCTGAAAACCATCTCAGGACACAAACAACCAGACTCCCAGGCCAGAGGCGACCAGAAGTGGGTGAATTATCTGAATCTGTTCTTCAATAGATTTGATCAGTCTGCCTCTCCCCTGGCCCAGACATCACGGCTGCAACCCCCCCTCATCCTCACCTTCACCTCCCCCCCCCACCTACACTCCTGGCACACTGCTTCGACACCCACCCCCACTCCCTCGGACATCACACCACCCCCCCCCCACCCCTCCCCCCACATCATCACCTCCACCCCCCAGCACACAGCCCCCCTGCTCCAGCTTGTCCCCGCAGGGGATGGTGCTGGCACCATTCCTCTTCACTCTCTACACTGCAGACTTTTCATACCACACCCCCACCTGTCATCTGCAGAAATTCTCTGACGACTCTGCCATAGTCGGCCTCATCACAGATGGGGACGACAGGGAGTACAGAGAACTGAACCAGGGCTTTGTGGACTGGTGCCTGAGGAACCACATTCAGATCAACGCGGGGAAAACCAAAGAGCTGATAGTGGATTTCCGCAGGTGCAGATTCCTCCCCCCAACACCAGTGAACATCCAGGGAAAGGACATTGAGATGGTGACATCTTGTAAGTACCTGGGTGTTCATCTTAACAATAAACTGGACTGGACTAATCACATAACAGCACTATACAAGAAAGGCCAAAGCAGACTCTACCTGCTGAGGCGGCTCAGGTCTTTTGGAGTGCAGGGGGTGCTCCTGAAGACCTTCTCTGACACTGTGGTGGCATCAACCATGTTTTACGGAGTAGTCTGCTGGGGCAGCAGCGTCTCGGCTGCAGATAGGAAGAGACTGGACAAGCTGATCAAGAAGGCCAGCTCTGTCCTGGGATGCTCTCTGGACTCTGTGCAGGTGGTGGGAGAAAGGATGATGACAGCCAAGCTGTCATCTCTGAGGACTAATGACTCCCATCCTCTGCAGGAGGAGATAAAAGCTCTGGAGAGCTCCTTCAGCAATAGACTGATTCACCCAAAGTGCGTGAAGGAACGTTATCGCAGGTCCTTCCTGCCTGCTGCTGTCAGGCTACATAACCAGCACTGCTCACAGTAGACTGCACCATGGACACTTTATTGACACTATGAACACTTTATGGACACCACAGCTGTCTGCTGTTTTGCACATACAATCACTTGCACTAGATGTGCTCCCTTTATCCACTAGTAATTTTCATTAATTTCATAGTGTATACTATCAGATATTAATATATTATTATTAATTATAATATTATTACTTTCATTAATGTTGTTGTAAGCTACTGCCATTACCGTCTATCCTGCATATCTCTCTCTCTCTCTCTCTCTCTCTCTCTCTCTGTCTCATTGTGTCATATGGTTTACTGGTAATTTTATTATGTTGATCTCTTCTATACGACATCTATTGCTCGTCTGTCCGTCCTGGAAGAGGGATCCCTCCTCAGTTGCTCTTCCTGAGGTTTCTACCGTTGTTTTTTCCCCGTTAGAGGGTTTTTTTGGGGGGAGTTTTTCCTTATCCGCTGTGAGGGTCCAAAGGACAGAGGGATGTCATATGCTGTAAAGCCCTGTGAGGCAAATTGTGATTTGTGATATTGGGCTTTATAAATAAAATTGATTGATTGATTGATTGATGGATTGATGGATTGATGGATTGATTGATTGATTCACTGCTGCTCATTATTATCCACTTCTTATTATTAGGGTCCGGGCAGCTAAGCTGCCAGGACACTATGGTAATCCTAGTTATTCTTCTTCTTCTGAGGAAATCCTACCAATAGTCCTGATGGTGGCACTACAGCAAGCGTCTAAAGTTCGAAACTTTGAAAATTCATAACAAATCAACCATACGCGCTACAACTTCACAACTTTCATCAAACTGTAGCCCCAATACTGAAGAAACTTTTGTAGACTTAAACCGTTTAAAAATTATGAAGTTCATCACTCTGTTTTTTTTTCAAAAACTGTAAAACTTCTTAAAACTATCTCCTCCCACAATTTTTGCTCAGTTGACACCAAACTTGCTACAGAGCATCTTCAGACTGTACTACACAAACTATGTTTCTCCAATTTTTGATTTATCAAAAATTGAGCCTACAGTGCATCAAAATGTTTGACTGTAAATGGTACTGTAAACATATACATGCAAATTCTTGCTAAATAAATGTTCAATGTTCATGAAAAAAAAATGACAAAATTCTCGAGTCATGTTAGATGATGTGTGGCAAATTTCAGAATTTTATCTCAAAAACTGAATTTTTGACAGCATTTTGAATTTTGCTCTAATTGAACAATCAATGTAAAAATGGCAATTTTAAACATCAGTTTTTCACTTATGGAGCAAATCAGTCATTGTTACAAACAAATTACCAACATCTCCATGTTGTCTAGATGCAATATGTGTATTTTCAGATTTTTGTCTTAATAACTGAATTTTTTTACAGTGGTTTCAAATCTGCCTTTCGATGCACGGATGGCTGCTTTCCTACACAACAGTGAATGGCTTACTCAATTTGTGAAGCCACTATTGAGTTGCTACTTGCCAATTAGCTCAGAGCAGTAGATGACCGTCTTAGGTTCCAGAGGTTGCGGATTCAAGCCTCAACTGGTGCAGAATCCACATTGTAATGTCAACATCTTCTTATGCTCCAGCTTATTGCTTAAAATTGCCTGAGTGTGACTGATCACTGTGCAGCATCTACAAGTCCATTTTTCTGCTAGAAAATCTGCCTTCTCATGCTTGAAAATAAACCAGACTTTGCACAAAGATCCAGTGTCAATACTTCAGTGTGAAACCATCTGAGGCTTCTCATTTTGCACATAGCTCAACTAGTTAAACATCAGTTTTTCAATTATGAAGCAAATCAATCATTGTTAAAATAAATTCCATGCATTCCACGCTAAACCTGCACGTCTGGCTTAGTCAATTTGTGAAGCTACACATGAATTGTCACTGACTTAGTAGCTCAGTGAGATAGACATTGATTCTTAGTCTCAGAGGTTGTGAGTTCAAGCCTCAGCTGATACAAAAGGCAGATTGTGTTGCTAAATTCCTAAATGTCTTCCAAATCTTCTGCTTGTTGGTCAGAATTGCATAAAAATGCCTGGACCCGACCCATCGCTGCGCAGCAGCTGTAATATTTATTATTATTATTATTATTATTATTATTATTATTATTATTGTTATTTATCGCCGTCTCTTATATTTTTGTACTTATTTGTATGCTTAGTTATTTAAGTTTTTTAAGTTTAAATTTGAAATCTTTAATCTGACTCTTTCTCCTTGACTGCTGTAACACTGGAATTTCTCAATTATGGGATCAATAAAGGTGTATCGTATCTTATCTTATCTTATCTTGTCTTATATAGCTTGTCACAAGGCCGATATACATGGCCACATAACCAGGTGTTGGAAAGTTTAGCTGCAGGCATCGAAGTGAAACGAAGACAGGTAAATTCAGAAGGTTTCAAGAATAGGAGTTTAGCAATGCAGTTTGTCCGTGAGGGGGAGAAATACAGAAGGGATAAGTTAGTAAGGAGGTAAGGGTATGGCCGCCTAGAAGGTGCTTGTGATTGGGAAATGCAAGTAGATTTAGGGGGAAAGCTTGTTGTTCCCCAGGAAATAGTTTGTACCAAGCAGAGGCCTGACATAGTGGTGTCGTCAGTGAGTCAACAGTTTATTTCATTGAGCTGACAGTTCCTTGGGAAGACTCAGTGGAAGAAGCCTATGAAAGAATAAAGCTTAGGTATGCAGACTTAGGAGCAGAAGCTGAGCAGCAAGGATGGAAAACTAGGATTTGTCCAGTGGAAGTGGGGTGTAGGGAATTCATAGCAAGATCAGCTGTCTCACTCCTGGGGGAACTTGGAGCACAGGGACAGAGTTTGAAGAAGACAGTGAAGGAAATGTCAGATGAAGCAGCCAGAGCTAGTCAGTGGATTTGGATGAGGAAGAATAATGTCAGTTGGGGGCCGGCAGGGGGAACTACTAAGCAGGGTACATTACTTCTTGAGATCAGGTGGAGAGATCCACCAATCAGTCCTCTCAGGAGAAAATCCAGGAAGAGGAAGGTTATTTAAGTGTGGGAGTAGCCTATTTGAATCCCTTTTCTTTGAGATCATGCTGCAAGGTGAGTGTGTTTGCTGATCCTGTGATTTTATCTTCTCTATCTCCTTTAACTTTAGCTTATATTGGAGTTATGCTATGTAACATGTGAAAGAGTATGGTGTAGGTGCTAGAATAGGTAGTACTGGCAATGTCACCACCTGGAGCTTGCATGTACGGAGCATGGGTTTGTTGAAGGTGGCCGCGCTGTTTGGGCTGAGAAAGCCTGTCAGTTTATCTTCTCTATCTCCTTTAACTTTAGCTTATATTGGAGTTGTGATATGTAGCGTGTGAAATAAAGTATGGTGAATGTGCTAGGAAAGGTAGTATCGGCACTGTCTCTACCTGGAGCATGCATGTATGGAGCCTGGGTTTGTTTAAGGTGGCAGTGCTGTTTGGGCTGAGAAAGCCAGGTGTGAGTAAGGTAAAAGAGGTTACTGGGTTGGTGCAGGGAGCAGTGAGACTTGGCATTAGGGGAGTGTCTCTGGGACGCCAGAGATAACTGTCTAGCCTCCTGGAGGTGTCATGGGACCAACTAGACAAAACACTGGTGAAAGAAGGTTCCCACCTCATGACCCCAAAGACATGTTAGTTGTCACTGCTCACTGGTCTGTATAGTTAAGCCTTGCCATAATAGCTTATCATAGGGCTTAGGTTATTCACTGAGTGCTGATCCTTTCTCTAGAGCACAAACTTCTTGTGTTTATTTGAATACAGTGGCAAGATCCATAACCTGTTTTGAATCATCCTTCTGTGATTGTGATGGTTAAATCTACTCCACCACCATCTTGTCTTTGGACTTGGACTTGCACTTGTAAAGTGCCTTTCCACCACTAAAAGAGCTTTAACACTACATGTCACATTCACCTAGTCACACACTGAGCCTCAGCCACTAGTGGCTGAGGCTACCATACAAGGTGACTGGTACACATTCACAGGTAGCAAATTGGTGTTCAGTATCTTGACCAGGGATGCTTTGACATGTCGAGGAGCCAGGGGTCATACTGCTGATGTTTTGATTCGTGGACAACCTGCTCTACATCCTGAGCTAAAGCCACCCCTTTGGACATATTCAAGATAGCTCCTTAACTTGTGATGTAGCTGGCGTGGGTTTTCGCCTGCAGCCAAGTTAGGCAAGGCAAGCAAGTTTATGTGTATAGCACAATTCAACACAAGGTAATTCAGAGTGCTTGACAGAGACATTAAAAGCAACAAGACACAATTTAAAACAATAAAAACAGTCGATTAAAAAGGGAAATAGAAATTGAGCATGATAGCGCATGCGTGGCGTCACTGGTTTCCCCGCCACTTCGGTCCGGTAAAACACAGCTTTTAATCCAGTTTCTCGCTTCTCTTATTAACAAACCACTTGCTCTCAGCTTTTATTGTATGTACTTTTTAAACATGGACTAAGGTTTTAAGCCATCGGGCCTGTGGTTGTCACGGATCATAGACTACCGCAGAAGTGAACGCGGAAGTCGCCAGCCGAACCGCATTAGTGGGGCGCCAACTTTTAAACATCGTTTAACTGTGGGAGACCTACAACTCACCACCTGAAGCGGACTGCCCCCTTAAAATTGGGGAAGGTCCCCTTGGACATTTCGGCCCCACGACCGCTGGTAAAAATTTTAACTCACCTCCGTGTGTTGATACTGTGTCTCGGGGAACGGATCTTCAGCACAGGCCGCAGGTATGTTGGCGGAGTGTGAGTCCTGCCTCCCAACCCTGTCAAAACTGAGGGAGAGCATCTCCGGACTGCAGGCCGACCTCAAGGAGAGGGAAAAGATCCTCCTGGATTTTACCACCGTCGCCACGACCCAGGTGAAACATATTGCTCACTTGACGGCATCCGGAGCTGGTGACCGGAGCATGATGGCCACGAACAACACCACCCTGCCGTGGACCGGCTCCATAACCACCGGAACTCCAACACCAGCACTAGCCAAGTCCCGCTGGCACTGCCAGGGAGCCAAGTCCAAATCATCGGCACTCTCCACCTCCTGCCTTCGCCCCGCGGAGCTGCAGCGCTTCATCACGGAGGGTGGAGCAGGAGCACCGGTGAGCTCAACTCCACTCAAGCCGAGGGAGCCCTGGTCGGTGGTGGCCAGGGGCTCTGGGGCTCGTCCATCTCCTCCTCATCCGCCTCCGGAGCTGCCGCTGGATAACAGGTATGATATCCTAAGCCTGCAGGTCTTCCCTCCCGTGGATGCTTCGTCCAGCTCGCCTGTGGAACCTGTAGGCCTACATCCAGCTGGCCGTGGCTCTCACCAGTCCAGGAATCGGCGTCTGCTTGTCCAGCCTGACCCCTCCCCTCCATCCTGGTCAGGAGGAACCGCGGCCCGGCGCCACAAACATCGGGCTACATCCCGTCACCATCGAACCTCCAGGCAATCGGAGGTGCGCACTCGGGAGCAGCACACCCCCTCTATGCTAGTGATCGGGACCTCCATGGTCAGGCACGTGGAAGTGCACAACGGCCGCACCTTCTGCCACCCTGGTGCCCGTGTCAATGAGGTTGCATCCTCCGCCCTCCAGCTGAGTGCACGGCACAGCTCGGCCTCCACACCAGTTTTAAAATTGCTGCATTGGCTCCCTGTGCGCTTCAGGATCGATTTTAAGGTTCTTTTATTAGTTTTTAAATGTCTTAACGGTCTTGGGCCTTCTTATTTATCTGACCTGCTTTTACCATATCAACCCTCGCGGACCCTTAGGTCCTCCGGCACCGGCCTTTTAACCATACCACAAGTTAGGACTAAAACACACGGGGAGGCGGCATTTAATTATTATGGCCCCCGATTGTGGAACAGCCTGCTGGAGAACCTCAGAGCTGCAGAGACTGTTGATGTTTTTAAAAAGAGGCTCAAGACTCATCTTTTTAATCAGGCTTTTAACTGATCTCTTTATTTATCTATTTTAAACTCCTCTTATAACCGATTTATCCATCTATTATCTATTTTTTATTTATTTTTTATATTCTTACCCTTCCTCTTTTTACGTTCTTGTCTCGTTTAACCTTTATCTTTTGTTATTTTAGTTAGCCTATAGGTTTTTTTTTGATGCATTTTATGTCTCTGTTTTAGATCATTCTTACCTAGCTACTAACTCAATTTTATGAGCTAAATAGCTTTGTGTTGGGTGGGAGGGTTGAGTTTTCTCTTTTCTTTTTGTTTTCTGTTTGGATCTTTGTTGTTTTTACCCTCTGTGAGGCACTTTGTGTTACTGTTGTATGAAAAGTGCTATATAAATAAAGTTGATTTGATTTGATTTAGTGATAATAAAATACAGTAACATAAAAAAACAGGCTCAATACATTGAACAGTCAGGATAAGAAAAGAAGTAGAATAATAAAAGGCATAAATTAGCAGTGTGTAGTTAAAAGTGCGGGCAGTAGAATACAGCAGGTAAGTATTTAATCTAAGCTTACGCTTCAGTAAACAATAGTGTTTTTAGCCCTGATTTAAAGGAGCTGACAGTTTGAGCAGACCTCAGATCTACAGGAAGTTTGTTCCACAGGTTAGGAGCATAAAACTGAATGCTGCCTCACCTTGCTTGCTTGTTCTTGGAACACACAACAAACCTGTTCCAGATGACCTAAGGGGTCTGGATGCTTCGTAGAGAACCAGTAGATCAAGCATGTATTTTGGTCCGAGACCATTTAGGGCTTTGTAGACCAGCAATAAGATTTTAAAATCTATTCTTTGACTCACAGGAAGCCAGTGTAGCGATTTAATGACCGGTGTAATATGGTCCAGTTTCCTGGTGTTTGTAAGGACTCTGGCGGCAGCATTCTGAATCAGCTGCAGCTGTCTGATTGATTTTTTGTTAAGACAGAAACCCCTTAATTCTAGCTATATTTTTCAGGTGGTAATAGGCAGATTTAGTAATAAACTTTAAATGACTGTTGAAGTTCAGGTCTGAGTCAATAATAACACCAAGATTTCTGGCTGGATTTGTAGCTGTCAATGACATAAAGCCAAGGTGGACGCTGATCTTTGCCCTTTAATTTCTAGGGCCAAAAATTAATACCTCTGTCTTTTCTGGATTTAGCTGGAGAAAATTCTGGCACATCCAGTCATTGATTTGATGAATACAGTTACTCACCCACTTTTCCAATCTGCTAAGTAGTATATTATGATCAACTGTATCAAATGCAGCACTGAGATCTAGTAATACCAGGACAGAGGATTTGCATGCATCATTATTCTGATGAATATCATTTAAGACTTTGATAAGTACAGTCTCGGTGCTGTGATGTGGCCGAAATCCAGACTGAAATGTGTTAAAAAGATTGTTTTGCATCATAAAAGTATGGATTTGCTGAAAGACAACCCTTTCAATGATTTTCCCCAAATGGCAGATTTGATATTGGCCTATAGTTACTAATTGTTGTGGCGTCCAGATTTGATTTTTTTTAGGAGAGGTTTTATTACTGCAGTTTTCAAGGCCTGGGGAAACTGGCCTGCTTTAAGGGAAGTATTTATTATCTGCAGTACATCTGGAGCTATGCAGTTAAAAATGGTTTTAAAAAAGTTTGAAGGCAGAATATCAAGGCAGCATGTTGTGGGCTTTAATTTTGAAACCGTTTCTGTTAGAGTTGTGTAATCTAGGAGGCTAAAATGTCCTAGATTAACCGGAGGACTGGAAGGCACAAGTGTTATCATTCCTGAGCTGGAGCTGCACACTGCCTGTCTTATCTGTAATATTTTGTTTGTGAAGAAGGCTGCAAAGTCATTACATGACTTGTTAGACAGTAGTTCAGGACGGAGTGATGCTGTGGGGTTGGTCAGTTTGTCCACTACAGAAAAAAGTGTGCGGGCATTATTACTGTTCCTATTGATAATCTCTGAAAAATATGATTGCCTTGCATTCTTCAGTTCCTGGTTATAGTTGTGAAGACTCTCTTTATAAATGTCATAATATACCTGGAGTTTGTTTTTTCGCCACCTGCATTCAGCTTGTCTACATACTCTTTTGTATTCTTTAACCAGTATGGCATTTCTCCAGGGTGCCTTTTTCCTACCTGACATAACTTTGGTCTTAATTGGGGCGACAGAATCAATAACAGTCATAATACTGGAACTAAAACTGCTTACAAGGTCATCAACTAGAGCTGAGGGCAGGGTTTGTGATGGTGTAAAACCCAGGGTAAATAATGCACAGATGTTATCATTTATATAACGCTTTCTGATCACCTCTGCTTCACTTTTCATAGGATTAGCAAGGGTGGTCATTTTGAATGAAACACAGTAATGGTCAGATAAAGCAACATCGTTCACCACAACCTCAGAGATATTAAGACCTTTGGAAATAATTAGATCAAAAATGTGTCCTCTGTTATGTGTTGGTTCTGTGACATGCTGAGAAAGCCCAAAGTTATCCAGAATATTTAACAGTTCCTTAGCACACCCATCTGTAAGATTATCAACATGAATGTTAAAATCTCCCACTAAAACAACACAGTCAAAATACATGCACACAATAGACAGCAATTTGGCGGCATGGTGACTGTCCTATCTCTTCTTTTCTTGACATTCTTGCTGGGACAGAGACAATCTCTGCAGGTTTCTTGTAATGTGGAGGACAGAGTCACAGACCGTGACGTCATCATCATGGGAGGCGGTTGTTGTTTTTGGAGCAGTAACTGTCTGTCTGCTCCCTGTGTGCTGACCTTCCTGCTTATCAGTGCATATATGTTCTGATAAGATGACTCGATGATGTGACGTATGTTGCAGCCAAGATGTCTGGAGCCAAGGCTGTTTGGGTGAATCCCGTCTGACATGAAGCGACTTTTTATGTTCCAAAAAATATTAAAATTGTCAATAAATCCAACCTGTTGCTCGAGGCAGGCTGATGACAGCCAGGTGCTTAAGCCATGGAGTCTGCTGAAGGACTCGCAACCTCTGCCGAGTATTGGGATAGGTTCAGAGATGAAAGACACTCCTGAGTGAAGTTTTTTAAGTGTTTCCAATAAAAACAAAAAGTCTTTCTTTAGGGTCTCAGACCCAGATTTATTCGTGAGGATGTCAGATGAGCCAGCATGAATAACAATCTTCTTAGTATGTGGCCGTGTAGACATAATGTCTGGTAGCATAGCTGCCACCTCTCTGACTGATGTGTTATTCACAGTTAGATTTTCAGTCCTGGCCATTTCCACCTGCCTCGTTATAAAATCCCCAATCAGAATGGTGTCTATCCTCTTAGCTTTGTTTTTGGCAGGATGCTCTCTGGCTCTTGGCCTGGCACTGGCTTGTGACCCGTTAATTTTGTTATTGCTCAGTTTCATAGTCTCACCTTTATGAGTTAAGCGACTCTGTTTCCTCTGTTGCTGCTCTGTTTCCGTGGTGTGTGCGAGGGGGGACACAGAGCTGTCCACGAGGACCGGAGGCTGCCAGCTGTTAGCCGGGAGGGGAGCTGCCGGCAGAGGATGACTCCCGGATTGGGAGACGTGGGACGGGCTGCATCATCCTTGAGCTCATCAGAGTCCGGCGCTTCGACCCGCGATGACAGAGGCTTAAATCTGTTGGAAAGGCTGAGTTGGGATGAGAGACCGACGCTGAGCGAAGTCCTTTTTTTGCTCCGTAACACCACCTCCAACCATTGCGGCTTAAGACGGGGCGTTGAACTGCTGGGCTGCGGAGGAGAGGAGGTAGGATCCCAGGCTGCTGTGTCCTGAAGAGCAGCTTTTAACGAGGCGATCTGTAGAGACTGCTCGTGAGCCACGTCCAGGGTGTTTGTCAGCAGCTCAGATTGGGAATTGAGTTCTGCTGACAGCCTTCGGATGTCTTCCTTGAGGTTGGCAATGATACTGTTTTTGATAACAAGTTGCTGGTTTTCATCGGGGGGGCTGGATGTAGCCATTAGCTTAGCAAATCAAGCTAAGTTGCTACAGGTTGCTTCACAAGTCGGCTCCACTCAGGCTTGCACTGTGCCTCAGCCCTGCTCACACAGTACTAAAGTTGTGAAAAAGTGGTGAAAATATGGTAGTAGTCCTCTGTATCTCTCACAAATTAAGGTCCCAGTGCTTTATAAGTATCCAGGATCTACTTTCTGTAGCTTTTAGCAGGAAAAAACAAGAAAGTAAAGAGGTCTTGCAGGGTGGAACCCTGTTCCACTCCATCCTGTATGATGCCTCTTTGTAGAAAATGTTCCACAAAGGAATCGTGATAACTGACAGGCAGTTTGCTGATGAATCTATACAAGTGACCCACATCTCATCGCGTACCCATTGTCTCCCTAAGATTTAAGTAACCCAATCAGAATATGAATAAAATGTAGCCCCAAGGGGCACAAGCCAATGTTCTCATTGGGCCGGTCCCAAGCCCAGATAAATGCAGGGGGTTGTGTCAGGAAGGGCATCCGACGTAAAACCTATGCCAAATCAAACATGCGAATCACCAATATGACTTCCATAACAGATTGGTCAAGGCCCAGGTTAACAAGAACTGCCATTGGTGCTGTTGACCTACGGAGTGCCGGCAGTAATTGGACTACTGTTAGTCGAAAAAGGAGAGGAGTAAGGCGTGTCCGTAGGCAGAGAGAACTGAGTTTCTTTGAATGTTGGGATTATGACAGGGAAAGTTAGAGATTTGGCTGACATGAAGCAGAGGAGGTAGGTGGATATACTGTGTGTTCAGGAGACCAGGTGGAAAGGTCGTAAGGCTAGAACTTTAGGAGCAGGGTTCAAGCTGTTTTATCATGGTGTGGATGGGAAGAGAAATGGAGTAGGGGTTATCCTGAAGGAGAAGTTTGTTAGGAATGTTCTGGAGGTGAAAAGAGTGTCAGATTGGGTGATGAGTCTGATGCTAGAAACTGAAGGTGTGATGTTCAGTGTTGTTAGTGGTTATGCCTCACAGGTAGGATGTGACTTAGAAGAGAAGGATAAATTCTGGAGTGAGTTAGATGAAGTGATGCAGAATATTCCTAGAGGTGAGAGAACAGTGATTGGTGCAGACTTCAATGGACATGTTGGGGCAGGGAACAGAGGTGATGAGGAAGTGATGGGCGGGTTTTGTATCCGGGATAGGAACACAGGAAGTAGGGAGAGACTGATTTATACAGGTTGGCGAGGCAGAGAGATAGGGATGGGAAGGACATGCAGCAGGTTAAGGTGATTAAGGATAGAGATGGAAATGTATTCACAGTAGGCTTGTGCCGGTTTGAAAATTTTCCAACCCGTTTGATTTAAAGCCAAATATCTAAACGAACCGACATACTGAATTATATTACCTAATTTTACCACTGGGGGTTGCATTTGAACATTTTTTCCCAATAAAAGCCCATTATAGGTGTAATGTGCTTCCAATCCACTAGGTGGCGGTAATGCTCTATTAACCGCCAATACACACAAGGTTACATAAGAAGAAGAAGACGCAGAAGGACACCAAGGAACCTTCCTCCGACTCCGCTCTCTCAGTGGAGACATGGCGGATGAGAGGGCCGAGCGAGAGGACGTTCCTGTAGTAGTTCCAGCCCCCCAAATAATACCAGGAACTTCTTCAGTGGAAACGGGTTACTAGGGCAACAAACTGAATGACTGCTAACTCCCTTGCACTTTTCCCCACCCCCAATGAAATTTGATCTCTCGCAGCAGCAGCAGACAGCTGAGTGGAGGGGAGCTGCAGAGTCCTCCAAAGCCTATGAGACAAACTAAACAAAAGACTTGTAGGCTCCTTAACTTCATTTATAAACTAACATAAACCTTATTAAGATAAGTTGAATATAGTCCCTTGACACGCCGCTGATGTGAAAAGCTTCTTCTTCTTTTTTTTTTTTTTTTCTTCTCGGTTAACATGAACTAAACCGGGTGGAACTCTTAAACCGGACTGAACCGGTTAAACCAGAAATCGGCACAAGCCTAATTCACAGGTGACACAAGTGTGATGGGAAGATGGAAAGAGTACTTTGAAGAGTTGATGAATGAGGAAAATGAGAGAGAACAAAGAGTAGAAGAGGCGACCATTGTGGAGCAGGAAAGATTAGTAAGGATGAAAAGAGGAGGGCAATGAAGAGGATGAAGAGTGGAAAGGCAGTCGGTCCTGATGATATCCTGAGGAGGTATGGAAGTGCCAAGGAGAGGTGGCAGCAGAGTTTTTGACTAGGTTTTTCAGCAAGGTCTTAGAGAGTGAGAGGATGCCTGAGGAATGGAAAAGAAGTATGTTGGTGCTGATTTTTATGAACAAGGGTGAAGAGTTGTGGCAACTACAGAGGAATGAGCCATACAATGAAGCTATGGGAAAGAGTAGTGGAAGCTAGACTAAGAGCAAAAGTGAGCATCTGTGAGCAGTAGTATGGTTTCATGCCAAGAAAATGTACTACACATGCAGTATTTGCTTTGAGGATGTTGATGGAGAAGTACAGAGAAGCTGTGATACTGTATGAAGAAGTCTGGAATGGCAGAGAAGTATGTTAGAGTGGTGCAGGGAATGTATGACAGAGCTGTTGGACAGAGGCAAGGTGTGCTGCAGGTGTGACAGAGGAGTTTAAGGTGGAAGTGGAACTGCATCAGCTCTGAGCCCCTTCTTGTTTCCTATGGTGATGGACAAGTTGACAGATGAGGTTAGACAGGAATCTCCATGGACAATGATGTTTGCAGATGACATTGTGATCTGTAGTGGGAGCAGGGAGTAGGTAGAGGAAAATCTAGAGAGATGGAGGTATGCCCTGGAAAGGAGAGGAATGAAGGTTAGCCATAGCAAGACAGAATACAAGTGTGTGAATGAGAAGGACCCAAGTGGAACAGTGAGGTTACAGGCAGTAGAAATAAAGAAGGTGAAGGATTTTAAGTACTTAGGGTTAACAGTCCAGAGCAATGGAGTGTGGAAAAGAGGTGAAGAAATGTGTGCAAGCAGGTGGGAACGGGTGGAGAAAAGTGTCAGGTGTGATGTGTGATAGAAGAGTACCAGCAAGATTAAAAGGAAAGATGTACAACACGGTGGTGAGACCAGCAATGTTGTTTGGTTTAGAGACAGTGACACTGAGGAAAACACAGGAGGCAGAGCTGGAGGTAGCAAAGATGAAGATGTTGAGGTTCTCTCTGGGAGTGACAAGGATGGATAGGATCAGGAATGAGTACATCAGAGGGACAGCTAATGTTAGATGTTTTGGAGATAAAGTCAGAGAGAGCAAGACTGAGATGGTTTGGACATGTTCAGAGCAGGGATAGTGAATATATCGGTAGAAGGATGCTGGGGTAGGAACTGCCAGGCAAAAGGCCAAGAGGAAGACCAAAGAGGAGATTTATGGATGTAGTGAAAGAGGACATGAAGTCAGTTGGTGTGAAAGAAGAGGATGCAGAGGATAGGGTTACATGGAGGCAGATGATTCGCTGTGGCAACCCCTAAAGGGAACAGCCAAAAGAAGAAGAATCAGAATATGAATAGACAGAATTTCGCAAAAGCTTCAGCATCTCCTACCTTAACCAGAGGGGCATTGAGGATGCTGCTTCTCTCACTTTAGATCAGCTGATGAGGTGTGGAATATGGCTGATTAACATAGATGTAAACTCTGGCTATCTTATAAGCACTTGGGTGTGTGAGATGGTTCAGATGGAGTTGATATTGGTATACGAGAGATGTGACTTCTTACCAAGTAGATTATGAAAGGCCATCTTCAATTAGACAGTCATTTTCCTTCCCAGCCCAAAAGTAAGGCAAAAAGTTTGGGTATGCCATATGTGGCTGCAACCAAAAGTCCCGTTGAGTTAGGTTGAATCACAGATTGTTTGGCAAGTGTCTGTTGATGATATTGTGCTTAAGAGGACTGCGCCACATTAGTTGATAATGAAAGGCTGGTGACTTTGAGTGACTATCTGGTGGAAGAATTGAGCCATTGTTGGGATTCACTGGGCCACAGATGATTTGTCATTTGTTAAAACTGAACATGTCCCCTAGAAGACTTGCCATCTGAAATGGTAAGATCAATCAATCAATCAATCAATCAATCAGTTTTATTTATCAAGCCCAATATCACAAATCACAATTTGCCTCACAGGGCTTTACACCATATGACACCCCTCTGTCCTTAGGACCCTCACAGCGGATAAGGAAAAACTCCCCCAAAAAAACCCCTTTAACGGGGGGGGGGGGGGGGGGGGGTGTAGAACTTATGTTCTTTGTTCTTCAAACAAGGAACAGTTATGTGGCCCTTATGTCCACGGGATGCTTCATGGTCACAACCAAGGGAGAGACCAGTCGACAAACTTGATTTGACTCTGTGAGGTCACCAGGCAAACTGAAGGGAAAGTTGTGCTCTCTCACACAGTCTTCCTCTTCCCTGCGGAGCTGCTGACCAGCTAGACCCCTAAACCACCGAAGGGGGGCAATTGCTTACAGACTCTCTTTCTCCTGGTCCACAACTTGCCCTCGCTCACAGTAGGAGCAAACCTAAAATGAGAGAAATTAGTGTGCCAAACACAAGGTTTGCAACTAACTTTCTAGCAATAAGGAGAACCAAGTTGAGTTAGTACCCCAATGTCTAACTCTGCAAGGACCCCGGGCGAGTGGCTTCATCGTATCTGCACCTCCAGAACAAGGACACAACACAAAGACTGCTTCTGGAACCACAGCTCTTTCCAGCCTTCCTCTGCCTGCTAACAAAAGGAGCACACCACGAAGCTACTCTTCCATCCATTCAAGGATTGGTAATGTAACAACTGGGCATAGCATTATTACAGTTGTACAGGCTAAGCAAGACTGTTTAACTTGGTCAAATGTGATTTAATGCTGTTTGTTGAGTCACTGTTGTGATTGTTTGCAGTTAGGTTATTGGTTAGTTGGCTTTGCCAAAGCTAAGTGATGTTAGTTTGCATAAAAAAACTAAATAAAAAAAATTATGCATCTCACGGCTGCACATCCCACCATTGACAGCGATCCTGTTGTAAAACAACACTCTGAAATGCTGAAACGTGACTTCAGTGAGTGTTGAACACGGTCAGCTCTCTGAATGCGGAGGTGTTTATCAGTGGCCCTCTATCACAAGTCAGAAGAGGTGATGAGAGATTCAGCAGATTGTTGGCACTGAACAAATGGCTTTTGGTTGCATGTAACGGACATTAAGTGCATTTTATCGACAATTTTAACTTTTTCTGGGACCACAGACACTTTTTTTTAAGGCAGATGGACTTTGCCTCAACAAGTCAGGAGTAAAATTGTTCACTTCCAACCTATTTTACTTCTCTGCCAAGGACAAGAGACAAGAGGAATCAAAACAGGAGGAAGAGACAACACAACATGTCAGAAACCTTGAAGGAGAGCTGCCTCGGCCCCCGCCTAAGGAGAGCTTTGATGGGAGACACTCAAGCCAAGAGGAGGAGTCTCCACTCCCTTGACCAACATTCGCCTCCGAGGACCCACCCCATTCTACCCCCAAACTCCACCCACATCACCCTCTTCTCTGGACACCCTCTCTCCCTCCTCCCCCCACTTAGATTGTCCTGCTCAACTGAGAGAATGGGAGAGTGCTGGGATCAAGCTTACCCAAAGCCTCTTCCCCTGCCCTAATCCCAACCAGCCTTCCTCCCCCAAACCCTCCAAACCACAGAAAATCCCCCAAACAGCACCAGATGCCACCCCCTCCAAAATCCTCCAAACGGCACTAGGCCCCACCTCCTCCTCCACAATATCACCTGGCCACAACCCCCCCCTACACAACGACATCCAGCCCTACCCCTCACTCCTCGACAGCATCAGAAACATCCTCTGTCTCTCCAGCCTGATAAGAGCACATCCAGCTAACTGTTTACAAAATACAACAAGCTCTTACTGATATCTGCTGGGTCCAGGCTGCAAGGCTAATGACACTCATGACTCTTCCCAGGACAACCTGGGGCCCAGTGTGGTAACTTCCTCAATTCTTGTCTTGATAGCTAATAGAAAAAGAATGAATTTGCTAGAAAGCAGGAAGCACCCAACTACAAACTTATCAAATTTAGCATCCATTCCTCATCAGCCTATCACAAAATATTGCATTATCTGCAGATAATGTTTTTAACACACTAAATTCAGCTTTATTATAATGAAGAATTATAGGCCCATATCAAACCTCCCGTTTCGAAGTAAAATCAGTGAAAAAGCTGCTTTTCAACAGCTAAACAACTGTTTTGACGTCTTCCAGTCAGGATTTCGACCACACCACAGCACTGAGACTGCTCTTGTTAAGGTCTTCAGTGACATCTGCTTAAACACAGACAGTGGCAGAATTTCAGTTTTAGTGTTAGTGCAGTGCAGCATTCAACACAGTCAACCACACCATATTACTAGACTGACTGAAGAACTGGGGTGGGACTCTCCGGAACAGTACTAAACTGGTTTGAATCCTACTTAAAGGACAGAGACGACAAACTTCTGGTGACGATGCAGCAAGGGTAGCAGCTTTTCACAACGCTGCTGCTCCAAGAGGCTAAAACGTTAATATTGCCAGTCAGTATATATATTTTGACCGCTGAAACACAGCCCGGGAGATGAGAACACATGAATAGGCAACTGAGAAACCAACAGCGACCCTCAAAATCCACAATGAAGACCAAAATGTCGAGCTCACCCGAACATGCTAGCTCTGCTACAGCTATGGCTAGCAGCCTGGCTGCTAGCTCTCAACATGGAGATGAATTCGCAACATGAATCATAACCTTGAAATGAAAATTGAGAAAGTCACTGGGGAAGTGGCTGCCATTAAGGGCTTGGTTGATTCAGTCAAGGCCGACGTGGCCACGCTCAACAGCAGAACCAAGGAGACTGAACAGCGAATTTCCCAGCTGGAAGACGATAACGTCAAACTGAACAACACAGTGGCCAATATGACAGACACCATTTCAAGGCTCGGCGAAAGGCTACAGTACCAAGAAAACGGATCGGGTGTGGTGGACACGGTTAAAGAAATGCTGCGTAGTCTATTTAAGGAGACGCTTGGTGTGGCAGAGGCATTGGAGATTGAGAGAGCCCACAGGATGCTAATGAGCCAACAAGGCAAGGAAATCCCCACACAGCAGCCCCGGCATATCCTGGTGAAATTCTTGCGCTATACTGATCAAGAGAAAGTGTGCGCCTGGGCACGAGAAGTTGGAACATTTACCTGGAATGGGTCAAAGGTGGAAATTTTCCCGGACTTTTCCAAAGAGGTACAGGATAAGACGAACAAGTTCACAGAAGTCCGCCACATCTGCATGAAGAAAGGATGGCGTTACTCCCTACAGTATCCCACTGTATTTTGGGTGACGATTAACAGAACACAGCGCCGGTTCAAGGACGCAGAAGAGACGAGGCACTACATTTCAACACAGCACTCAGCCGAGGAAGCGGAGTAAAACGCAGGATACTGAGGGCTGTCTGACGCTCTTGGATGCAACATGGGTGTAAATACTTGGGTTTAATGTGTCAACACGGACGTGAGTATTTGGGTTTAATGTGACTGTAGACTCATATCTCAGTTGGGTCTTTATCTGATGAGCATTCAATGCCATATAATGCATAATGACGTGCGCCACTCTTTTCTGTGGAATGATTGCTCCTTCTTTTGTTCAAAACACTCACTTCAGACTCTGTTGAGGATTTAGTGCCATTTATTCCATGCGGATTGACGCACGCCGCCCTTGTTTGTAAGCGATCCCTCTCTTTTCTCTCTTGTCTCACTTGGGACTCTATTTGACTAATACTCAAAACCTTTTGATAACAATAGACAGTCACTCAGGCGTTGTGATACTTTTTTGAGGTTTGTCTACAGAGCAATTGCTCTCTCTTTACTTTTATTTGGGATTTAAATTGACAAGTAATTAATGTCATACTTTGATAATACTGGAAAAATAATAGTTTTAGTGTTCTGTGATGCCTTCTTGTTTTGTGTATAGAGTACTTAATTTTTCTACTTTATCTAGGGCCTTAATGCTTTACTTTGAGAGGAAGAAATATGGTAACTACAGTCTCAGTGATGAAGTCCGCACACCAGAAGCTGCTCCTTGCACAATTTATTCATGCATTGTAGTTGTGACGTTTCGGGCCCCTGCCCTTCATCAGACAATTACAACTACAATGCATGAATAAATTGTGCAAGGAGCAGCTTCTGGTGTGCGGACTTCATCTTTTTATTTCATACTTACCTTTTGGTCCAGCACCTAGCATAAAAATTTTTTTGGGTATGTGCGTGCTACTTTTTACCTGTTATTGGATGAACTACAGTCTCAGTGCCTTATGACACTTTTTTTGACATTTGATTATAGAGCAACATATGTATACATATGTATGTATATATATATGTATATATATATACATATATATATATATATATATATATGTATATATATATACATATATACATATATACATATATATATATATATATATATGTATATATGTATGTATTTCTCTGTCCTATTTTCTTTGGTATGTCACTCGGGGAGCAGTTAATGCACTGCTTTGACAATAATAGACTATTACAGCTCTAGTGATCAGGGCTGATTTTTGTTCTCATTTTTGACTGGATTTTTGTTAATTATATAGCTACCATTGGAGTGGTGGCTCCTGGTGGATCGCAAACCACTTCACACAGATGAAGGTAATATGGGGGGGTTTAGAGCTTTTGGCTCAATGTTATGGGAGGGGACTCTGGGGAGGAGGGATGCTACGTTCTGTTGGGTTTGCTGGGGAGGACATTAAATCACTGGCTAGATATTACATACTTATCATATGGATAATAAGATAATAAAGTTTACCTCCTGGAATGTAAACGGGCTAGGGTCCTATAAAGAGAGACACAAGACACTGGATTATTTAAAACAAAAACAGTCAGATGTGATTATGCTTCAAGAGACTCATTTGCTAGAGAGAGATACAGCTGGACTACGTGGTAGATGGATAAGTTGCTCTTATCATAATTGCTATAACAAAAAACAAAGGGGGTGTCTATATTATTTTCCAAAAGTATAGATGTAAGGGTGGAAAGAGAATTTAGAGACAGCGAGGGGCGCATCCTAGTACTTCTGGTTAATCTTTCCAGCCAAATGATGATATTAGGGAATATATATACGCTCCAAATGAAGAAGACCCAGACTTCTTTCTCAACATAAAAAAAATTCTTCTGGATTTTGGAGACTTCCCAGTCATACTAGGAGGCGATTTTAATCAACCTTTTGACGCTTTCTTAGACAAATCCAAACCCAGATTATCTAGACCCTGCAAAACTGTGAATGCAATCAACTCGCTTTGTAAACAAAATGGCTGGCATGATATATGGAGGTTACTTAACCCAACTGCTCGAGATTATACGTTTTTCTCCAACAGACATTCCGTTTACTCCCGTATTGATTATTTCTTAATTACACATTCCTTAATCGCTAATACAGATCTTGATCTGACAGAGATCTTGGATCTTGTGGTCACAACAGGAAGCAAGACTGAAATAACTAAAACATGGCGAATGAACACTAGTATTCCACAGGACAAAATGACATGTGAGGACCTCAAAAATCAGATTAATATGTTCTTTGAGACTAATAAAGACAGTACTAAACAAATCTATGTTTGGGATGCCTTCAAAGCTTACATGAGGGGGGTTCTGATTCAGAAATCTGCCATCTTAGAGAAGCTTGATCAGGAAAATACCCATAGATATGAGGAAGAAATCAAAAGATTGGAGAAACAATTTTGGACTAAACCCACTGATTCCTGCCTCTCAGACTTAGTCAGAGCTAAATATGAGCTTAATAAAATATTTTCCAAAAAGGCTGAATATTCTCTCTTTAGACTCAAGCAAAAATGGTATGAGTCAGGTGATAAAGCTGGGAAACTCTTGGCTAGCCAGATAAAGGCCAGAGAAGCCTCTTGTCAGATTGCAGGGGTCAAAGACAAAATGGGCAGACTTGTCACCACTCAGAGGGAGATCAACCTAACCTTTAAAATTTTTACGAAGAATTGTACTCCTCAGATGGAGAACTAGATACGGATAAAACTAAAGTTTTTTTTGAACATTTGAATTTACCTAAAATTTCTGAAGAGGACATGCAATGGCTGGACCGACCAATGACAATTAAAGAACTACAGGACACAGTTAAGACATTACTAAATGGCAAAACCCCGGGTGTCGATGGATTACCCTGCGAATTTTATAATGCATTCGCTGAACAACTCGCCCCTGAACTACTCAAGACCTTTACAGCAGCCATTGAGGAAAACGAGCTCCCACCTTCAATGACAGAGGCAGTTATTTCAGTAATTCTGAAAAAGGGGAAAGACCCACAGGAATGCGGAGCTACTGCCCCATTTCACTTCTGTGCTGCAATGGAAAATTGCTCACAAAATTACTGGCGATAAGAGTCAACTGCATTATAAAATCTATTATTCACCCGGACCAAGTAGGATTTGTAAAAGGTCGCAAATCATCCGATAGCCTTAGACGCCTTTTACATATAATGTGGAATGCCAAAGATCTCCCATTCTTGGTCGCGGCCTTGTCCCTCGACGCCAAAAAGGCGTTTGACCGAGTTGGCTGGGACTATTTGAACTACACTCTTAAAACATTTGGCTTTGGTTATTGGTTCAGGGACATTATCAATCTTATATATAAACATTGGTTCAGGGACATTATCAAACTTATATATAAACATCCCAAGTCGATGGTGACTACCAATGGTCTGAGGTCAGCCCCTTTTCAGGTCAGTAGGGGGACAAAGCAGGGCTGCCCCCTCTCCCCGCTATTGTTCATCATAACCCTCTAACCATTGGTGGAGGCAATTAGAGATCATAAGGCTATAAAAGGAGTGAGATTGGGGCATCAGGAGCACAAACTCCTAATTTTTGCTGACGACATATTGGTCCTAATATCACATGCCCAAGATTCTGTTCCCCCGCTACTTGATACTGTCAACAAATTCTCTGAAATCTCGGGATATAAGGTGAATTGGAGAAAATTGGAGGTAATGCCTCTATCAAAACATTGCAAAAAAAAGATCTTCAGGAATGGAGATTCCAATGGATCCACAAAAATTTGAAATATTTAGGCATTTTACTTAACCCTGGACTGGTCAACATGATCAAGGATAATTTTGAAACTTTGTTGAAGAAGATTCAGCTGCTCTTCAAGGGCTGGGATAATATTTTAATCTCCTTGTGGGGCCGGGTCCAAATTATAAAAATGGTGGTTTAAGTATTTTTAAGTCTATTGATAAGATGTTCTCAGAATTTATATGGGCAGGGAAAAGAGCTAGAATGAGACTTGGTAGATTACAGGCCACAGCGTGTAATGGGGGTCTTAGGCTCCCCAACATGCAATTTTATCAAGAGGCTTTTCTAATGGCTCAAATATGCTCACTCAGGTTGGAAAGTAACAATAGACCACTGTGGGTTCAGATTTAGCAGGAGTTGAATAAACCATTTAATGCAGCCGACTACCTGAGCCAGAGTTCCCAGATAGACAATCCAATCATGTTGTATACCAAAACCATATGGCATAAGATACACAAAAGAGAAAACTCCTCTGCCTTCTTAACTAATTCCGCATCTCTCTGGAACAACCCTTTATTGAGGATAGAGGGGAAGCCATTCTACTGGAAAGACTGGCACAACAGGGGTGTTAGTAGCACTGGGTGTCTCTACCAAGGAAACATCTTGAAATCTTTTGAGATACTTCCAGCTTAGAGACTGCTTATATGGAGTCAGCAAATTTGAGTCAAAACCCCCCTTACAATCAGATATAGATGAACAAATAAAAAAATACTGTGTCTTGTCACACACAGCAGGCTCTTATGAGCGTCTCATTTACAAGATAAATAATAATTTGGACACTTTCTTAGAAATCTGGGAACCATTCCTGGCACATTCCAGGGAAACTAATACAGATTAGCATCTAGCTAGATTTTTTTTTCTCTGAGCCAATACATTTAGTTACAGCCCAGTGGTGCAGACAGGTGGTACTGGTTCAGGTTAATGTAAAACACTGGGTGTTAATGTAAAACATTGTCTCCTTTATGGCTTTGTGAAATCTCAGCTAATGTAGATTTTTGCATTATGCATATTGTCCATATGTGTCTGAGCTTTTATTTTCTTATCTTTATTACTATTACTTATATATGTGTGTATATGCATATGTTTTTTTAATTCATTTATTATTATCATCATCATCATCATCATCATTATTATTATTATTATTATTATTATTATTTTTAATTTATCCTTCATAATATTTTTATTAATTTAATAATTAATAATGAGCACCGCTACAGGCTACAGTGAGGCTAGAAACAGAGTTCATATGACGTTTTCGAAACAACTTTTTATGTCGCGGCTGCAGCACACTTGGATCACTATGGATAAGCAGTATGGAGGTACTTTGTGGATTCAATTTTGTGTTCTTGGATGTTAGACTGTTGGACTGATGTCTCAGCAGGATTTAGAAAAACTTGTCCATGCATTTATCTTTAGTAGACTCGACTACTGTAACTGATGTCTTCACAGGTCTCCCTAAAAAATCCATCAGACAGCTGCAGTTGATTCAGAACGCTGCTGCTCGAGTCCTCACTAAGACCAAGAAAGTGAATCATATCACTCCAGTTCTCAGATCTTTACACTGGCTTCCTGTCTGTCAAATAATTGACTTTAAAATGCTGTTGGTCTATAAAGCACTGAATGGTTTAGGGCCAAAATGTATTTATGATATCCAGAATATTCCAGACCTCTCAGGTCGTCTGGGACAGGTCTGCTTTCTGTCCCCAGAGTCAAAGCCAAACAAGGAGAAGCAGCATTCAGTTTTTTTGTTCCACATATCTGGAACATTCATTCATTCATTCATCTTCTAACCGCTTCATCCTCTTGAGGGTCGCGGGGGGGCTGGAGCCTATCCCAGCTGACATCGGGCGAGAGGCAGGGTACACCCTGGACAGGTCGCCAGACTATCGCAGGGCTGACACATAGAGACTAACAACCATTCACGCTCACATTCACACCTACGGACAATTTAGAGTTACCAATTAACCTAGTCCCCAATCTGCATGTCTTTGGACTGTGGGAGGAAGCCGGAGTGCCCGGAGAGAACCCACGCTGACACGGGGAGAACATGCAAACTCCGCACAAAAGGGCTCCCATGCCCGGGATCGAACCGACAACCCTCTTGCTGTGAGGCAAGAGTGCTAACCACCACACCACCGTGCCGCCCATATCTGAAACAAACTCCCAGAAATCTGCAGGTCTGCTGCAGCTCTCAATTCTTTTAAATCAGAGCTGAAGACATTTATGTTTGCCGCTGCCTATTACTAAATCAAACTTGAGGCTTCTGATTATTATCTCACACTGCACTGCAACCTATTCTGTTTTAGCTTTTATTCTTTCTAATTAAACTCTTTTTAATTAATTGTACTATTTCATTTCCAATGTAACTCTTTCTGATTGTATTTAATGTCTTTTTATGTTGCCTTTATTGCTTTTACTTGATGTGTGCTTTATATAAAGCACTTTGAATTGCCTCATTGCTGAAATGTGCTATACAAATAAACTTGCCTTGCTTTGCCTTGCCCAATGCTTTTCACAGAGTCTTGCATGCAACTAAACATCCTCTGCACTAATTCAGACTCTTTGCAACACATATCACATTCACATAGATTCATTTATAAATTTGCTTTCAACAGAGCTACACCCAAAGAGGCCACTCAACGTTCCCGCTTGTTTTCCTTTGTCTTTTATCCTGACCACACAGTCAGACAAACCCTCCCCCGATCTGAAGCCAGGTTTGACACTGCCATCTTGTAGTTCTCTGTTGTCAGAGAGGTGCTGGAGGATCTGCAGATCTGGATATATTTCACCAGCAGACTGCACATCCTATTTTCTCCAGTTACATGCTGATGTATTGCGGTACGTGTGTTGTGTCATTTCCGGTGTTTTCTGTGACAGCGTCTCTGTGCTGCTCTAGTGAATTCTACTAGCCTGCTTTCTGCTTTTCTCACCTCAGTTTCTTAACATCTAATTCAAGTCTTAACTCACACTAGTTCTGTTTAAGCACTTATAGCTCTTCTCCTTTAACAACTTTCTTGCTTATCTTTTAGCTGTTGTTTGCACGTTACTAGCCCTATTAGCTACATTAGCTTAATAGTTAGCGATGGCTTCTCCCTCTGCTCTTTGTTGTGCGGTGTGCCACATGTTCAGTTATGCCTCTGCCTCCTTTAGCGACAGTGGTAATTGTAACAAGTGTAGTTTATTTGCTGCGTTGGAGGCAAGGCTCAGTGAATTGGAAGCGCAGCTCCGCACCATGGAAAATCACTCGGTAGCTGCGGTAGTTACCCAGCCCCCTGTAGCTGGTGCGGAGCCACACAGCATAGCCTCTGCTGGTGGTCCTCCGGTAACCCCCATGCAGCCGGGAGGCTGGGTAACTGTCCGGGAGAAGTGTAGCTCCAAGCCGAAGCCCACGGTCCACCATCAGCCTGTTCATGTTTCCAACACTCAGCGACACACCCGCTGAGGACAAAACTCTGGTTATGGGCAGCTCTATTCTGAGGAACGTGAAGTTAGCAACACCAGCGACCATAGTCAAATGTATCCCTGGGGCCAGAGCAGGAGACACTGATTGAAATTTAAAACTGCTGGCTAAAGCTAAATGTAGATTTGGTGAGATCGTTATTCACATCAGCGGCAATGACACCCGGTTACGTCAGTCGGAGGTCACTAAAATTAATATTGCCTCGGTGTGTGAATACGCAAAAACTATGTCAAACTCCAAAGTTTTCTACGGACCCCTTCCAAATCTGACCACTGATGACATGTTTAGCCGCATGTCATCATTTAATTGCTGGCTGTCCAGGTGGTGTCCAGCAAACGATGTGGGTTTCGTTAATCATTGGCAAACTTTCTGGGGAAAACCTGGTCTTATTAGGAGAGACGGCATTCATCCCACTTTGGATGGAGCTGCTCTCATATCTAGGAACCTGGCAAATTTTATTAGTAATTCAAAACCGTGACAACCCAGAGTTGAGATCAGGACTCAGAGTCGCAGTCCCATACGCTTCTCTGAGCTTCTAGTGCAGTTGCGCAACAAAGAGGAGGTGTGCATAACAACCTCATAAAAATTAAAACCTCTTCTGTGACAGAAACACAAAACAGGAGAAATAAATGCGGACTGTTAAATATCAGGTCTCTAACATCTAAAGCAACAAACAAATTAAACAAATTAAAGCAACAAACAACAATTAAACAAATTAATATCAATAAATCATATTGATTTACTCAGTCTCACTGAAACCTGGCTGTGTCAAGATGAATATGTTAGTCGAAATAAATCCACTCCTCCCAGTCATAATAACACCCACATTCCTCAAGGCAGCGGCCGAGGAGGGGGAGTTGCAGCTATTTTAAACTCTAGTCTGTTCATCAGCCCTGAACCTAAACTAGATTATAATTCATTTGAAAGTCTTGTTCTTAGTCTTTTACACCCAACCTGGAAAACCTCGCAGCCATTTTTATTTGTTATAGTGTACCATGCTCCTGGACCATATTCTGAATTTGTATCTGAATTCTCAGAGTTTTTATCCAGTTTAGTTCTTAAATCGGATAAAGTTATTATTGTAGGCAATTTTAACATTCATGTCAACATTGATAATAACTCCCTGGCTATCGCGTTTATCTCATTATTAGACTCCATTGGCTTCTGTCAGGGTGTACATGAACCCACTCATTGTTTTAACCACACCCTCGATCTAGTTCTGACGTATGGAATTGAAATTGATAACCTAACAGTCTATCCACAGAATCCCTCTCTATCAGATCATTATTTAATAACTTTTGATTTCTTTTTACTCGATTACACGCCACTCAGCAACAGTTACTATACTAGTTGTTTATCAGATAGTGCTGTCGCAAAGTTTAAGGAAATGATTCCTCTGTCGTTAAATTTAATACCATGTCCTTCAGTAACAGAGGTTTCCCGTACCGACTTTAACCTCTCCCGAATTGATCATCTTGTCGCTAGTGCTGTAGGCTTACTGTGAACAACACTTGACTCTGTAGCTCCTCTTAATAAGAAGTTAACAAAGCAAAGAAAGTTCGCTGCTTGGTATAACTCGCAAACCTGTAAGTTAGAACAAATATCGCCAAAATCTGAAAGGAACTGGCGATTAACCAAACTGGAAGAATCTCGTTTAGTCTGGGCAGACAGTCTCAAAACATATAAGAGGGGCCTCCGCAATGCCAGAGCAAACTATTACTCAGCTTTAATAGAAGAAAGCAAGAATAACCCCAGGTTTCTTTTCAGCACTGTAGCCAGGCTGACTGAGAGTCACAGCTCTATTGAGCCTTGTATTCCTTTAGCCCTTAGCAGTAATGATTTTATGAGCTTTTTTAATGACAAAATTCTAACTATTAGAGGCAAAATTCATGACCTCCTGTCCTCATATAATACCTATCTAACCTCAAACACAGCTGTAAGACCTAATATATATTTAGATTGCTTCTCCCCGATTTCTCTTCAAGAACTGACTGCAGTGATTTCTTCATCTAAATCATCAACATGTCTCTTAGACCCCATCCCAACTAGGCTACTTAAGGAAGTCTTACCTTTAGTTAACACTCATATATGAGATATGATCAATATATCCTTATTAACAGGCTATGTACCACAGTCTTTTAAGGTAGCTGTAATTAAACCTCTCCTAAAAAAGCCCACCCTGGATCCAGAGGTGTTAGCCAACTATAGACCAATATCTAATCTTACCTTTCTTTCAAAGATCCTTGAGAAAGTAGTCGCAGACCAGCTGTGTGATTTTCTCCATGAATTTATTGAGGAATTTCAATCAGGATTTAGAGTGCATCATAGCACTGAGACAGCACTAGTTAAAATTACAAATGATCTTCTGATTGCTTCAGACAAAGGACTCGTCTCTGTACTTGTTTTATTAGATCTTTGTAGCAGAATTTGATGGTCAATTGTGTCAAACACCGCACTGAGACTGGAACACTTAATTGGCCTAAAAGGTTCTGCACTAAGCTGGTTAAAATTTTATTTATCTGATCATTTTCAGTTTGTTCACGTTCATAATGAATCATCCTTACGTACTAAAGTTTGTTTTGGAGTTCCGCAAGGTTCTGTACTTGGACCAATCCTATTTACTCTATATATGCTTCCTTTCGATAACATCATTAGAAATCACTCTGTAAATTTCCATCGTTACGCGGATGATACACAGTTGTATTTATCAATGAAGCCAGAAGAAAGTAATCAATTAACTAAACTTCATAACTGCCTTAAAGACATAAAAACCTGGATGAGCACCAATTTCCTGATGTTAAATTCAGACAAAACTGAAGTTATTGTTCTTGGCCCCAAACTACTCAGAGACTCTTTATCTGATGACATAGTTTCTCTAGATGGCATTGCTCTGGCCTCTACCACTACCGTAAGAAACCTCGGGGTAATATTTGATCAAGATCTGTCTTTTAATTCTCATTTAAAACAAACCTCACGGACTGCATTTTTTCATCTGCGTAATATTGCGATAATTAGGCCTATCCTGACCCAAAAAGATGCAGAAAAATTGGTCCACGCTTTTGTTACCTCTAGGCTGGATTACTGTAACTCTCTTTTATCAGGTAGCTCTGATAAGTCTTTAAAAACTCTCCAGCTAATTCAGAATGCAGCGGCACGTGTACTAACAGGAACTAATAAACGAGATCATATTTCTCCTGTTTTAGCTTCTCTGCACTGGCTCCCTGTAAAATCCAGAACTGAATTTAAAATCCTACTGTTAACTTATAAAGCTCTAAATGGTCAGGCTACGTCATGTCTTAGAGAGCTCATAGTGCCATATTATCCCACCAGAACACTGTGCTCTGAGAATGCAGGGATACTCGTGGTCCCTAAAGTTACCAAAAATAGATCAGGAGCCAGAGCCTTCAGCTATCAGGCTCCTCTCCTGTGGAATCATCTTCCTGTTGCGGTCCAGGAGGCAGACACCATCTCCACATTTAAGACTAGACTTAAATGTATATTTCAGGTTGAAAATTTTTATGACTTTTTTATGATTTACATCTCTGAGCTTATGATTAGGCCAACTATAGCCAAAAAAATAGTTTAAAAAATTGGATCTTCACAGATAAAAAGGGCAACAATGTGGTGAAAATTGTGGGTTTCTGAGGCTCGCACCAAAAACTGAGTTTTTTTCATATATACAGTGATGACATAGCATGGGGGAGTCGTCCTGACCCTGCAGTGTACAGTAAACAGCGCAGTAGTAGTTTGACAGTGTGTCAGGATAGTCAGTAGTCAGTTGTCTAGTCATTAAGTTAATATTTAGTCAGTAAGTAGTTAGTGTCAGTCAGTATTCAAGAGGTTAGTCAGTAGTCTGTCAGTATTCAGTGACATTAGGTCAGTCAGACTCAGTAACGTTAGCAAGCTGGTCGGGCGGCTGGCGGTTCTTAGCTAATGTTAGTGTGCTAGCTAGCTAGCTAGCTCTCCATTTGTTTCTTATTAGCTAGTTTTGTCTGGATTTTCACATGAGATTCTGTGAAAATTCTGTGTTTGTGGAGGCTGCACAAACTCTAGTCTATCTGGACATAGAGTTCATACTTTTCCAACAAATAGGAAAAGTGACACTTTTCGTGCGTGGGTGTGTTTTGTCCAAGTGAGGAAACGGGACTTCACTGCGGCATCAGCAATGAAGAACGTGGTTATTTTGTGGTTATTTACACCGGACTACTTTACTCCTAATTGCCAGCATAATGTAACATTAACGCTAGCTACCAATTGTTGTAAGGCGTAATTGGTAACCATAGTTTGCTAACACTGTTACAAACTGGTAAACGCCTGTAGCCTGTAAGTTACATAAGTTACATTTCATCCCCTCAGGCATGCCCTTAGCCTATAGCCCAAATGACATGACACCCGTTGGACTGGGAAGCTTGCGAAAATATTGTAGCTAGCTAGCTATATGAGACAACGTGTGCGAGCAAGCCCTCCTCCGTCTGTCAATGGCGATAAGGCAGTGCTACGAATGTGCACGAAGGACAGGCTCGTGTTTGCTGCAGAGACTAGCGGGTTGCATGGGGCTTTATTTCACTCGCCCAGTGACCAGTGACCACTATCAGGGAAACGAGCTGTGTCATCAGAGGACCAGCAAAATGACGCATTTACGAGTCTGTTGCAATTATAAGCACTCTGAAGTGTACAACTTGGTTGGACTTTGTGAGCACAGCTAGCTAATACATTTGTCATGTATTTCATGTGGCGTCATGTTGGTGTGCTATAAGGTTTTGGGAGATGCTGCAAGTGGAGATGCACCGCCTGCAGTCCTTGACAATTCGGACCAAGAGGCCTTTTCAATGGCTCCTCACCATCTGTGCTGCACTGTATAACTGAGTGTAACATCAGACCTTTGCATCATTCATCAGGTAATGAAACTATATTCTTATCTACAATGAGCTATAGCCTACATACAACACTCCATTAAATTGCATCATGTAGGAAGATAATTTATTACACATCTTAGTATGATGCAGGTGGGTACAACTTTGATTGGTTTCGGCTAGATTCTACATGTGTATCTGTTGTGGCTACTAAATATCATGTTGTATATTTTCATCTTTCTTTGTATATGTGTGTGTGTCTATACATCTTCCTCTCTGCTCTTATTCCAGTGCAGTGGCTCTTCCTTGTCAGTGTTGACCCTGCTGTTTTCTCTCATCATTATTGTTATTGTTGCATATGACACTGATTAATATTTCTTTCATTGTACTTTTTCTACAGGCTTCTCTTGGCAGACCTGCATTTCAACAACAATGGCAGCAGAGAGATTGCCTGGACCAGTGATGGTGAGGCCTGTTATGCCGTTTCCTACCCAAGGTTCTGCAAAGGTGACTGCGTCGTCTGTCCCGTCAATGAGAAGTCATCATACGATTAGCAGTTTGTCAGTCCCTAAATATTATTAAGTGAGCTGGTTCATGAGTCAACCATGTCACTGAATTTGTCTCCTTTTCCTAGCATATGTATCAGTCCTCATGGAGTCTCTGAGAGTGGGATATTCCAGGTCGCCACAGGCTCTATGTGAGAAGAGTACTCTGTTGTCCTCAGCCACACCTGCTCCCCTTTGCAGATCCTACCAGCAGATCAGCAAGGATGAAGCCATTGGCCAGCATCGTGCATGGCAGTCACGCTTCAGCACAGAACATTAATGCAGATGCTATTATACTTTTTCTGTGTGTTTGGAAATATATTTTGTATTGATATATTCTTGCACTGGAAACTAGCTGTTAGAGCGGCTACCAATAATGTGTTAACATTAGGGTTATTTTTTTGTGTATTTCTCACCGTGTATCACCTGCATCAACACCGCATCCACGGGGCGGCCACTGTTGTTTAGAGGAGTAAGGTAATTGGTTTAGAGGGCTGTGTGACATCAGAAATCGTGATTGGGAGTACATCAATCTAGTACAAGTTCACAAGTGGGAAGTTACGAGTTTGACTGCCGTTCCAATGCACGTTCACGGGTAGAAGGTTGTAAAAACACGAGTTACGGGTTGCCTGGAACGTGCCATAATGTGACAGAAAAGCCTGATAAAAGAATAGAATAGAAGAGCAAGTGCGCCACCTAGAGACCAAAAATTTCTATACTTTTGTCTATGTGACACACTACATAATTGATTCTTATTGAAGTCACATGAATGAAATTGTAGTGCAGCTGCTGAACAGTTCACACCCTAATGTCTCACCTGTACAGAGCAACATTGTATATTTTCTAATGTAGTTTACATGATATCTGATGCATTTGTGTTTAGACAAAAGCAGTGGGCAGTAACATATTACACATTACTCTAAACTTTACCCAGCAATGAGTAAAGGGATAACATTTTCCAAAGCAGCATTTACATTACAGTTAATAAGTCAAGTAGCTGAGTTACTTTGAGCTACTTTGTTACCAGAAAGTAATTTGTTTTTGTCCAAATAAGGCTTAACAATGGTGATGCCAACGTGTAGATTGACAGAAGTCATTGGTGTCATGCAACATTATTTGTTTTGGTACAACCATTTGTCTGCTGCACATAATACTGTATGTCTAATTGTTCATTCATATTGATCTGATAAAATTGATCTAATAAAACTGACTACAAGAGAAGTAGGCTAAACAAATGCACTTTTTTCATATGGGGCTTGCATTATGTTGTAAAGTAATGAATGAAGTAATTAGTTTAGTTTCTTTAGTTTATTGAGGGGCAGTGTGCAATAGCGTTAATCAATTACAAAAAATGAGCAGATGGTTGCACCAGATTTAGCTATAACTGCTAATTTCCATCTGTAGTTCCAACATATAATTTACAATATACACTTTATATAATCACTTTTAATAACAAATAAATAATTGTTTTACTCTTTTGAGGAGTAATAAGCAATAAGTAACTACCGGGAATTACTTTTTCTGAATAACTTTGCCAATACTGGACAGAAGACACTTTGTGAACGTGATTTTCAAATCTGTTTATTAATTACCCCCAAATGAGGTCCTCGGGTCTGGGGGTCAGATTCTCCACCAGTATCCAGAAGGAAGGAACCTCCCTGCACCACATGCTCTCCATAGTAGAGGGCATGGCCTGGCATTTCCCACACAAGCACCTATCAAATAAAACGTGTATCACTAAACTAAACACCCTAATGTCTCACCTGTACAGAGCAGTATTGCATATTTTCTAGTGTAGTTTACATGATATCTGATGCGTTTGTGTTTAGACAAAAGCAGTGTTGGGCAGTGACATATTACACATTATTCTAATGTTACCCTGCACTCTCAGTTTATTTTTGTGGATGGAGGTTCTCAAAACCTAAAATAGCTAATACGATCACTTTTTTTGACAAGTTGCTCTGTGATGACTTAATTGATCCCCGAGGGAAATTCCTGTGAACTATAATAGGCAGATGAATATAGGCCTGCACCTAACGTGGCAGTGTCACAACACTGTAAAAGGTTATTGCCATGTATCAGACTACAACAAAACTAGAATTTGAAAAATGGTGTCCTGCCGAATCCGACTCTCTTTCGTGTGCCATTCGGTCTGCGAGTGTTTAGCAGGCTAACGTTAGTTCTTCCTCATACACCGCCTCGGCTTGAATCTGCACTATTACCACATTACACCAGGGTGTCTCAGTCTTCTCCTTTCAGTTTTGCATAATGGGGATGCAAAGTCACGTTTGAAGTTAGTGGCAAGCTGCACTTGCTCAGGCACCAGTGATCAGGCACATGAAACGGTAGGCTAATACACTGTTATTGACTATATGAATTATCCTCCTAATTATATTATTTCCTTCCATTGTTAATATAAATGGTCAATGTTGGTGGCTCCTATTGACTGTTAAAATGTTAGGCTGACCAAACATCCTCTTTTGCCCGGACATGTCCACTTTTCACGTCCTGTCCGGGGGTGTTTATAAATTGATGATAATGTCCGGTTTTCCTTGTGTGTGTGTGTGTGTGTGTGTGTGTGTGTGTGTGTGTGTGTGTGTGCGCGCGCACGCGCGTAATCCCCGAGAGGTTGCCTTATCGGCGGATCTCCAACACTCACAACGAGGAAGCAGCAGACACCTGCGGTGCAGCATTATTCTAAGCTTCCATGATGCCAAAGCTCAAGTGCAGCTTCACAGATAAACTGCAGGAAAAATTCCCAACTTACCGTCCCGACCCAGTCGGGATATATGGGAGGCTGAGTGCACCATGTGCAAAGCTGGCACGTATGATTCTGTGTCTAATAAAGGTGCTGGGGAGCTCAAAGTTGGATTTTCTAATACAGAAGAGGTATTATTTAGAACATTATTTCATATTATTTATTTATTTATTTATTTGTCCAGTAAGACTTGAAAAGATAGCTATTATTTTACAAGTTGATTTTTCTAATACAGAAGAGACATTATTTCTATCATTATTTCATTCCAGAGATTTTACATTTACTTTACATTTAGCCTATATTTATTTCTGTACCATTGAAACTTGTAAAAAGATTATTATTTTAGACATAATAAAAGCAAGTTGAGTAACTTCTGAGAAGCCTATCTAAATTTCTGTCTTTGAAAGATATTATTTTGTAATATAACTGAATTTTCTATCCATACATATAAACTTTAAATATATTAAAATTATAAGGCATCTTTGAGTAAACTGCGAGTATCATTTAAGTAGGCTATCTCGTGGCCGGGGCGAGTGTCCTCTTTTTTGGAAATCAAAATATGGTCACCCTATAAAATGTGAACACAGCATTAGCACTTGCTAGCTAGTACTAGCTAGCCTGGCCACCAAGACTTTCCTCTTTGATAAAGCTTATAGTTAGGGCTGGCTCAGGCTTGCCTTGTACCAGCCCCTAGTTAGGATGACTTAGGCCTAGTCTGCTGGGGGACCCCTATAATACACCGGGCACCTTCTCTCCTTCTCTCTCTCTCTCTCTCTCTCTCTCTCTCTCTCTCTCTCGTGTCCTGTTACTGCATCTTGCTAAATCGGCTATACTGCATGTCACTAACTTGGCTTCTTCTCTGGAGCCTTTGTGCTCCACTGTCTCTCATGTTAACTTATATTGCAGCGGTGCCTGGATGGTGTGATGTGTGTGGTTGTGCTGCTGCCGTGGTCCTGCCAGATGCCTCCTGCTGCTGTTATCATTAGTCATACTTCTACTGTTACTATACACATATCATTATTGTCACATATGTACACTAACAGATATTAATATATACTTTCAACATATTGTACCACAACAGTCAGAATTCTAATTATAATATTATTCCTATCATTAATGTTGTTGTAAGCTACTGTCATTATCATCTGTCCTGCATCTCTCTCTGTCTCATTGTGTCCTACGGATTACTGGTAATTTATCATGTTGATCTGTTCTGTACGACATCTATTGCACGTCTGTCCGTCCTGGAAGACGGATCCCTCCTCAGTTGCTCTTCCTGAGGTTTCTACCGTTTTTTCCCCCCGTTAAAGGTTTTTTGGGGGGGAGTTTTTCCTTATCCGCTGCGAGGGTCCTAAGGACAGAGGGATGTCGTATGTTGTAAAGCCCTGTGAGGCAAACTGTGATTTGTGATATTGGGCTTTATAAATAAAACTGATTAATTGATTGACTCATTGACTGACTGATTGACTGATCCTTTCTGGGTGATGGGAGAAGCTATCTGACCATATAAGAACCTCCCTCACCACCATGTATGGGGATGGAGAAAAAGAGTGCTGGAAGCCTGGTCCATTGGTGTTATCCCCTCTCTGGTATATATCGGTTTTCTTCAGCAGCAAAAAATATGTTCTTTTTTTTCTTTCTTTGCTTCTTCATATTTGCTTTCCATCTGCCAAAGATTCCTCTCTGTTGACAGACCAGTTGCTAAATCCTCTTGGGAACGGGTAGCCTCATGTGCTTGGTCAATCAGTGTACTGTATCAGTTACTGCCTGTTCATCCTCCTGCTGGTGTTTACAGAGCTCATCCAGTTCCACACATTCAAGTTTCTCCTCCGGCTTAGCTAAATAGGATCAAAACTCTCTCTCAGGGACTGATCAGAGCCTATTTCTCACTTCAAATGTTTATAAAAACATTTTTTAGCTTACTATTTAAAATGAGATAATTTGCTATTGGACAGCCACCATATTGCTTTCTGTGATTAGTTTGCATTACGTCACCCACCAGCAAGAGCGTTTAATTGTTCGGTGCGGTGCACTGCATTCTTGTAGTTGTAGTTTTCTACCCCTTTAGCAAAAGCAACAGCCCCTTTCCTCTGTTTTCTCTGGTCTTATAGCACCTGTTTCAAAAGTATTTGTCTTTCTATTACATTGACATGCCTGCTTTATAAAAAGACCATCTTTCCAGCAGTGAAATACTTCTAAACTAAAAACTACTAAAAAGCAGCTAATGAAAATGACTGTGATATGTTGTTATATTGCAACATTTTCTCATAGAACAGTTTGTATGATATCCTACAAACTTGTGCCCCACGAATGAAGTTACGTCCTTAATATACAGTTAGTAATTAACACTAACTAACTACCTAATTACGGAGGTTAGGTTGAGGCAATAAAACTACTGTGGTTTGGTTTAGGAAAAGAAACATGGTGAGGACGTACCTTGAAATTACTCAAAGTTCACACGAATCCAAACATGCGATTCCACAGGAAAGTCACAGGCAGAAAAATATATATCAATAGTCTGTGTACTGATCAGGGCTGTAGTCACCACATACACTATGTATAATGTTTAGATATGCCCAAAATGCTCCCCCCCCCCCCCAATATATATCTGAAACTGAAAAACAACAACAAAAAAAGGTTGTTTTTTTTTCATTGCTATTCTACGATAGGCAACCACATACCACCATCCGAAATAGTGTAATCATCATAGTTATAATTAAACATAACAAATCCCCATTATCATTACTATCGGTTCAAGTATTGCGGTTCTGCATGTGGTTTGTCCAAGTGTTTAGTTTAGTTTAATTTAGTTTAGTTTAGTTTGGTTTAGTTTATTTCAGACAGTCGTAACATAAAAGGTAGGTGGAGTTGCCATAGCAGAATGCCAAGGCTGGTTGCCATGGTTGCCATCAACGTTGTTGTCAGACTGCTGTATGGGTAACGTTCCAGACAGGCAATGTAAATTTGTCTCTCTATTCATTACTGAATAAAAGTGGAAAACGAGAATGTGATATGAGCGTTACGTAGGCTATATTGTAACTGCTCATTGTGATTTTGTGAAGTGTTATGAAATTTTGATGTTGTGAATGGTTATTGTTTTGCAATGTTGCACCGAATGTAACCATGTTATAGTAGCTAGCTGGCTAGCTAGCTAACTAGCTAGCTAACAACAAGCCTGCGTGAAGTTTGAACTTGGAAGTGTCTCTCATGACGTTAGTGCTGCATGTGTAATTTCATAGTGACTCGTCATGGGCAAGAGGAAGGGTGGCAGAGACATTTTTTTGGCCAGTCTCAGAAAAGAAGCAAAGTAAGTTAAGAGCAGTGAGAAAATGAGTAGTGTTACTCTGGGTCCATGTCATTGGTTCGACAGCCCATTGGTTTGACATCCCATTAGTCCAACTGTCCGTGGTGCTAAACGGCTCGCGGCGGGTGTATGGTGCGCTGCGACCGGCTTGAGGCGGAGCAGGCTCACGGCTTATGTGTTTTTCACTTTCTTTTTCATTTTAACCCACACCATGATCTTTTCCTGACCCTAACCAAGTGGTTTTTGTGCCTAAACCTAACCAGACCCTAACCACAGGGCATCATGATGATTTCAGAACGGACTTCAGAACAATGAGTTTAATATGGTTGGAACAATGGGATGTCGAACCAATGGGCTGTCGAACCAATGGGCAGTTCTCCATTACTCTATAGTCGGATTATAGAAGTAACATTAGTTAAACGGTACGGTAGTATGAGTGCAAAAAATGAGTCAGTGTTTCTTGATATAACAATTATTGTCATTCAGATCAGAAATGGTTTGTAGGCTATCTGAGCAAGAGACACCACTTGTTATCTGATAGTATTTCTTCTATGTTCACTTTGGTGTGTTAGACATTTAAAAGAAAGAAACGTATCTCAAGTGTTAGTGAATTTGTACATATTTTACTTTAGAATTTCAATGGCAGGAAGTAAGTGTGTGTGTGTGTGTTTGGGGGGGGGGGGGGGTGCAGATTTGGTCCCCCCTAATGTTGACTCCATGGCTACAGCCTTGGCATTGATTCTGATTCCATCAGATTCTGATGGACACTAGTTTTGTTTTTTCTTTTATGTTATGTTCTTGATAGATATATAGATATAGATATCTATATATAGATATTGTATTTATAATAGTATATATTTGTTGTCTTTAAACTAACTATACTGTTGGAGATATTTGGAAGAGCATTGCATTTTCTTCCCTTACCAAAAAAAGTACATGTGGACTTGAGTAAAACACAATTCACATTTTAATCACATATGAAACAACATTTCACATAAAAAAAAAAAAAAAAAAAAAAAATCACACAATACCGATTGGGCCATCACAATCACAAATTTTAGTTGCTGATTAATTGTGATAGACAGTTAATGATTTAATTGTCCTTTTCTTTACAATATTTTCTCAGATAATGGCCCCAGGGAAAAAGCAAAGGTGGATAAACTCCTTGTGCCTGTCATTAATGTGCATACCAATAATGCATATTTCCATTACTTCAATTTAAAAAAAAAAAAAAAAATAACAGTATAATCATGCTATATTCAACACTTTGTTGATCTGGATTAATAACCTAAAGTGTTATTGTTCTTTTTCAGGCAGTGTGGGTGTATGTGTGTTAATGTCCCAGACAAACTTTTTGTAGTGACATGCAAGTGCCACATGATGGCAATAGCTACATCTGAAATACCATATTGTCAACTTTGCAAATTTTCCAGATGTGCTCCTGCAAATGTTTCAAAGATAAAAACCTTGTTAAAAATGTAGGTTGGTCTAACAAAATGCCACAGGGCCTTTAATTTGAAATGGATACAAGTAGTGTTGAGCTTGTATTAACAAATAACGACTCAAAGCAGAGCAGATCAGAAAAGAAGAAAACTTCATACTAAAATATGATCAAATCTACTTATCAAGTGAATCAGAGATAAAGGTATGTCTCTGCTGCAAATAAACTTCTCACTCTATTGTTAATAGATTTGTTTTAGCTAATTTGATAAGCTGCATGGATGGGGACAGTATTCAGTAAAACTTTGACATTCACTTCACTTTTTTCTTTCTCTTCTTTTTGTCAATACAGTCTTTATGCCACGAACAGGCAAACATGTTTGTGGACAAGATAATCATACAGGGAACATTACATAAGAAATTCAGCTGTTTGGTCCAATTACATTGCACATTACATTACATTACATTACAACCATTCTAAACTGAGTTTGAATATAATACAAGGTTTGGAATTCCCTTGAATATGGAATCTAACAATTTCAGTTCATCAGTTTAAATAATCACAGTCAGGTGAGAATGTAATAACTGTCACAGGCCTGAATACAGGCCCATTTAGTTTTGGGATTATTCACCTGTCTAGGAGTGTTCCATGTCATATCCTTCATGATAATACCAGTATAGTTTTTAATATGATAAAAAATTAATTGCATGATAATGACAATATTTTGACTTCTTGTCATAATGACATCATATCATTATGCACAGCAACATCAAGCATGGCTGACAGAGAAACCACTACATGGTGTAGGAGTTAAGTTAAAAAAAAAGGGAGAACCTTCAGTAATGTAGATTCAGTGGCATTCATAAGCCTGGGTATCTTGAATGTCTAATGAACAGCTCTGGACTTTTTAGACCCTTTCAGCGACTTGCTGCTCAAAATAAACTCAGTTAGTGGCTCCTCTAGAAGCAGCACAGCGCCTCTCCTCCCTCTCCTTTCTTGCTGTGAGGATGAAAGAATCAGCAGGTCCTCTTGTCATAAGGTCATCACAATGTAAGCCTACGTGAATCTCAACAAAAAAACTATACATGTGTAAATGTGCAGTAGTCTTTGTAACATATAGCCTGTCACAACAAATACAGGTCTGTGTGTGTGTGTGTGTGTGTGTGTGTGTGTGTGTGTGTGTGTGCGTGCGTGTGTGTGTGCATGCGTGCGGGGTGGGAGGTTGATTGTCCATGCAGACTGCACAGGTCCCGGTGTACCAGCCTGTGTAGTAACTTTTAAATAATGATTTTGTTAATGGTTGAAATTGTCAGTTGATTTAATTTATACATATAGGCTGAAATATATACTATAAATAGATTCAAGGGTATTTTCTTTTTGTATTTGGTGACTGTTTCGATGTGTAATTTTTATTCTACTATTTATATTTTATACAGTATCTGATTCTTACTCTGAGTTAGTGTTGTTTGCAAACTAAAAAACTGACTGACTGATTTTTGTTTGGCTTTTCCTGAATATTTGAAGGCAAAGTGTTTTGTTATGCCGACATAAAATTATAACTAATTTCATGCATCTGTATGTTCTTGAAATTGATAATAAAATATTTTTTGTTATATCAACAAGAACAGTTCTGCAAAAATAGCCTTAAATATTGTGATATTATTTTAGGACCACATTGCCCACCCTTGCACCTGTTTGATTGATTGATTGATTGATTGATTGATTGATTGATTGATTGATTGTCTTTATTTCGAACATGTAAACAGTGGAAATAAAACAAAAGCAAAAAAAAAAAAACAGGTAGACAAGTAAATGAATACTAAATTAAAAAAGGCAAGCAGACGGACAGACAACAATAACAAAAACTAAAAAGACAAAAGGATGAGAAATTGATCCTCCACACGTTTCACATGCTCGAAAGGGGGTAGGAGGAAGTGTAAACTTATCTAGTCCTACCCCTTAACTCATAATAATAATAATAATAATAATAATAATAATTCATAAATAATTCATAAATGTGTATAAATATGCTTAACTACCAATACAATGTACATACACATATATATGTACATATATACACACGCACATACATATACACACACACACACACACACACACATATTTACAGTTACTGAGGCTCTTCCAAATTCCTGTACCTTGCAAATATAATATCCTTGTATATTTTTTTTAAACTGTCTTATATTTTGGCTTTTTTGTACTTCCACACTTAACCTATTCCACAGTTTAACTCCATAAACAGAGATACAGAAGCTCTTTTTTGTTGTGCGGGTGTGGCAGACCTTTAAGTTTAATTGTCCCCTTAACTTATAACTCCCCTCCCTTTCAGAAAACATTTCCTGTATGTTTTTAGGTAACATATTATTCCTTGCTTTGAACATTGTTTGTGCAGTTTTGAATTCTATCAGATCCAAAAATTTAAGATTTTTGGACTGTATGAATAACTGGTTAGTGTGTTCATGAAAATGTACATGAAGTTTATTTACTTTTAAGTTTATTTACTTATTATAAATTATCCTAATGGCTCATTTTTGAAGAATGCACAATGGTCATAAAGAGCTTTTGTATGTGTTTCCCCAGGTCTCTGAACAGTAATTTAAATATGGTAATATCAATGAATTATAAAGAATATGGAGTGATTTATTGTTCTGGAAGTGCTTTGCTTTAGACAGGACTGAAACGCTTCTAGATAGTTTGGTTTGTATGTGTTTAATATGAGGTTTCCAGCAAATTCTGTCGTCAATTATTACCCCCAGAAATTTGTTTTCATATACTCTTTCTAAGTTTACCCCCTCTATCTGTACCTGAATGTGTTCACTTTTTTACAGTTTCCAGATATCATGATGTTTTTCTTTTTTATTTAGATTTAGAGATAATTTGTTACTGTAAAACCATTTTTTTAATTTACTAATTTCTGAGGTCATTGTGGACAGAAGTTGCTGCAAATTTTCCCCTGAAACCAGCATGTTTGTGTCATCTGTGAAAAGGACAAATTTCAGTAACTCTGATACATTGCAAATGTCATTAATGTATATATTGAATAACATCTGTCCCAGCACTGACCCCTGTGGGATGCCACACACGATGTCCAAGAGTTCTGACACATATCCATCCATCATCACAAACTGTTGTCTTCTCTCTAAGTAGCTCCTCACACAATTCAAAACTACCCCCCAGATTCCATATCGTTCTACTTTTGTGATTAATATATTGTGATTTATTGTATCAAATGCTTTCTTTAAATCTATGAATGTCCCGATCGTAAATTTCTTATTGTCTGTGGATTTGGTCATTTCTTCTGTAAGTTCTGTTAAGGCTAGTGCTGTTGACTGGTTTGCTCTGAATCCATATTGACTATCGGTAAGTAATTTGTGCATATCTATGAATTTGCAAAGTCTATTATCAAAGAGTTTTTCAAGAATTTTTGAGAATTGTGGGAGCAGAGAGATTGGCCTGTAATTTGTGAAGTGAAAACACTGTCAAAACATAAAATTCACCTGGACTGATTTTGGAAGCATTAGCAAAAATTGGATTCCATCTCCTTCAGTTTTGGATAGTTCCTGACATGAGGAGTGACCAACCCATAAGAAAACAGGTGCTTTGGACAGCTGTTCACTACGAATATTACAATAACCACTCATCTTTCAATCGCATGCTTCACTTTTCCTGCATTTTACATCTCCCTGTAGGACAAGATGTCTGCAACATGATAGATTTGTCAGGGAGTCTTGATGGCTGTATAATCTTTTTTTTTTAACTTTTTGAAATGAATGGTCAAATTATTGTAATCAAGGTAGATATGTAAAATTATTCTTATATTATTTATTTGGGTGATCTCATCTGGTCCTAACTGGAATGAAAAAGAAACATCACATTTTTTGTGAACTCACACATCTGACTAACCCAATAATTGTATTAATGCAATCAATTTTCAATGAAATAACATTACAAAATGAAAAAACAGCCCCTAGTATTATGTATCCTTCGGTTTTTAGCAGTTTAATACTTATAATTATTTTATGTTATAATATATAATTATTATTATTATATATTAGGAGTATATTTCCTCCACCAACAAACATTTTATACCATGAGATTTATTTGTCGTTATTGTGAGCTGTTATCAGACCTCAGCAGAACCTTTTCTCCAGGGTCTTGGGGATGAATCTATACACACTAAGCTGCTTATCAAGCATCCATTAAATAAGAGATATCAGTCAATCAGTGCTGTCCAGCTCTGACATCACAGAGGTTCCTCCTTAACCAGCTCCTGCATATACACACAAAATTGTATAATGTAGTAGGAGAATGTATAATTATGTTTTGTTGACTTTTTGGAGCTGTGTTTTTATATTTTATGTACTGAGTGCCATTTAATTATATACTGACAATTTTACACTCCCCTAATCTGTTTCTGTTAATTTCCAAAAGGAACATTTGTATTCTACAACTGACACACAGTGTTCACAGTATTCAAAAGAAGCTGATATTCTCTTTGATGATTTTTATAATACATTTTCTGTTTTATAACTGTGCTTACTTGTAATTGTTTTGAGCATCAAAATAGTATAACATGAACTGTGTCAGCTAATCAGATATGGATCATCACTGCACTCCACTGTGCTCAAATAATACAATTGTGTTTACAAATGCAGACTTGTTCTAGAATCTGTGTGTGTGTGTGTGTGTCTGTGTGTGTGTGTGTGTGTGTGTGTGTGTGTGTGTGTGTGTGCACGCGCGCATGGTTTTTTTTTTCAGTGCAGGGAGCGTCAGGGGTTAAAAGGCTAAACGGCAAGGATCATTGTTCTCAGTGAAAGGCTTCTTTGACGAACCCTACAGGGACGAGTCCACGTACACACACAGACAAAAGGCAGCAGCACTCTTGATCCTATTAACAAACACATGGACTGGGACAGAGGGGGTGTGTGTGTGTGTGTGTGTGTGTGTGTGTGTGTGTGTGTTTGCGTGTGTGTGCACGCGTGTGTAAAAGCAAAGAAAAGCAGCCCATCAGTAGGCCCATTGCATTTAAATGGCTGCCACTTGCCACTTATTTTACAGCAGGTGCCGTGATCACACACAAAAATCCACATGCACTATCACTGTCCAGATGCAGTGACAAAATGTCCTCCACAGCTTGCACAGCAGATGATATCATTTTTCTGATTAGCTCGTATCACTCAGTGCAAGGCCTTCCATATTTGCACACAGATACTGACACTGCCATTTACATCTCACGATAGATTCAAAGAGGTGCCATTTTCTTTTGCCCACCTTTGTTGCTGCAGTGGTACACTCCAAAATTGCTTGACCAGGACATGCAACCTGACAGTGGAGGGGAGGAGAGACAGCAAAAATAAAGATGAGTAGAAACTCAGAGAGAGGGAGCAGCAGAGACAGAGAGAGCGATGTTCCACCTCATTCACTCCCACTCATGCATCTCATAAAACATGCCGACACCACTCTTCCTCTTCTCTTTTCATCACGTTGCAAACACACACTTCAAGTCATCCACAAACCTTTTAGGTACATAGAACAGCAGTTACCCACCATCTTAGGTTGATATCTATTTGTTTGGGCTCATTTCATCTATGAAAAGACGCAGGGCTGGGTTTCACTGTATATAATTTTATATCACGTCATCACTCTGAAAAAGCTAGTGAGACTTGGTTTTGTTTAAATAACAGACAGGAATGCGACAATATGGCCTCATGCACCCATATTTAATACTATGTAATGAACATTATAGCAAAGTTGCTGTCAGTAGGAATTTACATCATCTCATGTTATTTGTCATGATATAGCTCTCCACTGAAATAACTATATATCATGTGTTTGGTCCAGGAAAAAAATACCTCAGCAATTCCATACTAGATTTTAAAAGACAAATGCCATCTTGTCTACAGAGCCTTTAAAAAAATAAACAAAGAAAGAATACCTTGTGAAGGGAAATTATTATTAGATGTGAAATTTATAATGTGAACTGTGTCAGCTAATCAGACATGGACGCAGTGATGTAGCCTACTAAAATACTACAATTGTATTTAAATGCAGACTTGTTCTAGAATCATTCTCAATGTGTGTGTGTGTGTGTGTGTGTGTGTGTGTGTGTGTGTGTGTGTGTGTGTGGAAGGGGTGGGGGTCTTGGCATTGGTTTGGCGGCCGGTGCAGCGTGGGCACTGTGTTGTTATCTAGCTACTCTGCAGGCAGGACACGCCTTCTCTGGGCTCCCTCTCTGCTCTGTGGTTCTGCTGCAGCACCCTTCACGGCATTACATCACTCAGCAAGAGAGCACCCCACAAAACGCCTGCAAACACACCGTGCGCAATCTCTCTCTCTCTCTCTCTCTCTCTCTCTCACACACACACACACACACACACACACACACACACATTCCCAGCATACACATCATTAAATGAAAATCATATATTCCACCCTGACATGCTCAAATGACTGCAGACAAAATAAATAAATAAATGAAAAATACACATGCATGCCAAACACCAAAGCCTGGATATACACCTCTCCATTAGATACACACACATTACTACAAACACTTCACCGGCGAACACACCCACAAATACCTCGCCTCTCCCCCACCAGCAAGGCCTATAACATCACGCTCTCTTTTTCATTGTGGCAAGGACTTTTTCGTCATGACTGTTTTGTTTTTCATATTTTTAAATAATATTTCTTTTCTCAATACACGAACAGCTCCTTCAGTAGAAATAAACTCTATGAGATATTATATTATATATTATATATCTATGATGCATTTTTAGGACTGGATGAATCTGAAATAACTGTAACAAAAGGCAGAGGCATTATCTTTTTTATTTCATTTATATTTGGACACCTTTGGCGCAGCAGATATTTTCGACACGGAATACAGAATATTTATGGCTTGGTAATGTCACACACTATTGCACCTTGTAAAAATAAAAAACGAAAAGGGCGACAGCAGTAGAGGCAGAAAAACGACTGTATTAAAGAAAAGAGCATTCTCTAAAATCCTGCGCAATTTGACTCTCCCCGCCCAAAGGGATTAGTGTTACCTTGAGAGCCCTTGGCTTTTTGCGCCTGATTTGTCAGAGCAGTTAATCGGCTGCCAACCAGAACAGAAAAAAAAAAAAAACAGGACAGCCAAATTGCCCAAAACAGCCTCCATCCTACCCGAACATCCCCCACACAGCCTTAAAAACAGGGGGACGGAAACCAAGAGGGAAAAATAAATAAATGAAATAGAGAGGGGGCTTTCAGATTTTGCAGAAAATACGCACCGTCCATGAAAGCGACATTACACTCATAAAGATTTACATTATTATACCCCCTTGCATATAGCATCGTTTATGTATCAGTTAGATGACTGAATAGTTGTTAATAATGACCTTACATTTGAAATCATATTTAATATATTCTAGTCTTATCATTTTAATTTTCAGCAATGCAGTAAAAAGATTTTGAAAAAAAGATTATCTATCTATCTATCTATCTATCTATCTATCTATCTATCTATCTATCTATCTATCTATCTACCTACCTACCTACCTATCTATCTTTCTCTATCTAGTTGTTTTTTTTTTCGAAAGGACAAATTGTTTTCTCTCTCGTGACATATGCTATAAAATAGTTTTCTGTGCTTTGATGTTGGAAATGATCGTCTTAACGGGTGGTGATGAAGCACCTTTGGGCCCTTTGCAGTGAAAATAGACGCATTCTCTGGGTGGGTCACGCCCATTCTGAAGCCCGTTTTGGAAAAAGCCTGATTAGGAATTCCCCATGCATAAATGCCCAAGAATCATCTAATCCTATTAACTCTTAAAATCCGACACATCGAAATGCAGCAATGAATAAAAAATATAATTGTCACTCTCTTGCCTGTGTGAATTCGCAACGATTTAGACTCTGTTACGTCAGTTAAACTAAAGCTGCTGATCAATTTCAGACAAGTGTGTAGATAATAGCGTAAAAGGAGTCATATAGACAGGAGACTGAAGCCTGGACACCTTCCTGCTTATTTAGTGGCAGGTAATGCATTTCTATGGCGCACTGCATAAGGCCTCGTATTTTCCTGAAATGACAATGGCCAGATTTGCTGTATAAATGGGACATTATTCGTCAGTGTAAAAAACAAACTCTGCAAAAAGGCAGTGCTCATTTTAATTAAAATTGCTGTCTATAAACGGATTTGAGCCTGATCTACAAAGCAGACCCAGTGGCTTTTCAAATGTGGATATGTTGAAGGGGGTAACAAATGTTTGTCATCTTAAACTGTTCCATGAAATGGAGTTTATGGGGAACAGTCACATGTCAGCAGTCCTGCCTATGCCCTCCATCCCCGGACTCCATTTGATTTTAATCAGGGAAGCGAAATCATCCGAATCATCATTTCGCTACAAATGTTTTTGTTTCCCCAACACAATCACCCCAACGTCACCTTTTAAAAAATACTAACGAATTTGTTTAATTTATTTCGATATTTCGAAGAAATTTTGATATAAGAAGACAAATTTTAAATGATTATTTTTTTTTTTAGACCTCAACGCTCTTGGTTGATGGCTTTAATAACATGAGAAAACAGTGACATCCGTTTGATTCATCTCAAAATGTGTGTACAAACAGCGGCCAGCAGTTGGATTTTGGAATCCAGACACAGAGAGGAAAAGGGATGATGGAGGAATGTGATGGTAATTACATAGCGAGAAACTGTGTATGCAGCCCGCTGGTGCGTGCTGTCCATCTCCGTTAACACAGAAGGTCATGTATCAAACTGCATGTCATACCGCTCGAATTACATCGAAATATGCATCTATATTTAAAGAGTGTTTGCTGGGCGGAAAGGGCTGTGTGCTGCGTGTCAGGGCGCATTTGTTTGACATTTTAACACGAAGCTGCAGACGACAACAATGCGTGGACACTGGACACCTGGCGTTCATGCTATTTATTATTCATCATCCCCAAAACAAGGTAAAGGAAATCTATTTACGTCGCGGTTTACGTCTTTTTGGAGTTAGTGTCCATAATATTTGACACACAGGCCTGGTTTAAACGCTGCATGGACGTATCTGCAAGATAAAAAAGAAAATTGATCATTCATATTGTAAATATTGCCTCGGGGGACCGGAGAAGAGCGGAGAGGACGTGTGTAATTCTATACCCGCCTGTCACGGTGCCTCTGTTCTACCGGGGGAATTAAGAGGCCAACATGGCAGAAATTGCTATCCTGAATCCTACAAACGCCGCTGTTCCTTCAGGACACGCACACCTGCTTCGGCTCGACAGATCCACCGTTTCGGTGCGCGCAAATTGGGGGAAAAAAGTCCTGTAAAGTGGCAAGTTCCGCCATACCTGTGTGTCATGAGTGAAAACTGCAGCCCTTTCTGCCTCATATTTCCTCTGGCCCCTGTTCCTGTTTCACTTAATTCAATTCGGAAGGGTTTTCTACACGGGCAGGCAACATGAACAGGTTGGAGTAAAAAGATGACGCTACTGACCTTAGTTAAACACACCGCCGATTGTATCCAACTGCTAAAATCCAGCTGTAAACTCCACAGAGGCGTAGATTTCAAAATCCAGGATCCCTCTAAAAGCAGCAGTGTTTCCGCTGCTGGTGCGGGGCGGTGAGCACCAGGCGTTACCGGGCTGGGTTTATCGTTCCTCACAGGTGCATCGACCACGGTGCATCAAACGCACAAAAGCCGCTATTAGCTCGGTGCGACTTGCAGCGGCTGCAGGCAAGAGGCGCACCACGCATACAAACGCGCACACGCGCGCCACTCTGGTCCGCCCTCTACTCACTACACGCCATTTAAAGGCGTACGACGGTTCGTAAGCGGGCCCGACACACACACACACACACACACACACACACACACACACACACACACACACACACACACAGTCATTTCCTCCTTAAATAAAATGAGTGCCCATAATTGTTCCTGCAGCTATCTTGTATCCACAGATTTTCAGAGTGTTCTCACTTTGCTCATTTTTAGTCACTATTTGTGTTGGTGATGTATAGTAGGTAGCCTATGTTACACAATTTCCCTATTGGTATAATCAATCAATCTTTATTTATATAGCGCTTTTCATACATAAAAATGCGACACAAAGTGCTTCACAAGATAAAAAAAAAAGCAATGAAAAACCCGCCCCTCTCACCCCCCCACATCTGCACACACACACACACACACACACACACACACACACACACACACACACACACACACACACACACAGAGTACTCACTAACTGACTCCACACATGGTGCAGAGCCCCCCAGTCCTCCGGGCCCAGGGGATCTCCAGGACGGCGTCCCGTGGGCAGACCGGACACACCTTTCAGTGTGGAGGCCCCCCATGGGGAAACACTGGAGCTAAAAACTAAAAGACTAAAAGACAATGGGATAAAAACAGCATAAGATAGAATAATGATAAAATGCATAAAAAAATTGAAGATTTAGAACATTTAAAGATTTAAACATTTTAAAAAGTTAAAAATTAAAAATAATTTTGCATAAGGATTTAAAAGTAGATCATTAAGAAAATTAGACATGAAAACATAAATAAAATTAAATAAAAAAATAAAATAAAATATAATAAAAGAAGAGAAGAAGAAATCAGTTAAAAGCCAAACTAAAAAGGTGAGTTTTGAGCCTCCTTTTAAAAACATCAACAGTCTTTGCAGTCCTGATGCTCTCTGGCAGGCTATTCCACAAGTGTGGGCCATAATGGCTGAATGCAGCCTCCAAGTGGGTTTTTGTTCTGACTTTTGGGACGATTAAAAGGCGGGTGCCAGAGGACCTCAGGATCCGCGAGGTTAAAAGCAGGTCAGATAAGTAAGATGGCCCAAGACCGTTAAGACATTTAAAAACGAAAAGAACCTTAAAATCGATCCTGAAACACACGGGGAGCCAATACAATGATTTTAAAATTGGTGTAATGTCCGCCCACCCTCTGGTCTTTGTCAGCACACGTGCGGCTGAGCACGGAATGAGATTTAAAGCAGTTAAATTCATTCAGTTCATTTGCACTAACTTTCAACACCACTGGGCCAGGTCTATATTTGTATATCAGGAAACAAGGTGTGTTTGTAGAAGCAAATATTAGGCCCCCAGAAGCCTTTTGACCAAAAGGGCCATCAAGATGCTCTCTGTAATTAGCTATTATAATCATCGTTGTCATCATCATCATCATCATCATCATCATTGTTGCCAGAAACTGGATCAAAGAAAAATCTTGGGAAGAGAAGTTATAGTGACAAAAGAAAGGAGATGGAAAGTATAAAGACTACAAGTCTGAGGGGCTCACTAGCTATAAGTCTATTGTCTTTAATTCTGTCTTTGACTTCAGTCTTTCAAGTCAGTCGGCCTATCAATATATCCAGAAAATCTCATTCCAGTCACAGGTCATATCAGGTGTGGTGATGAAGGTGTGGGTGACAAAAGCTTTCAAATGAGGGGAAAAGTTACTTTATTTTTTATAATATTAACAGAGCAAATCAGAACTGACATAAAGTATTGCCATCAGTAACCACAGCAGCACAGCCTTATTTAAAAAAGAGTTGAGTTGTATCTATTAAGTGTTGTTTACAGCATTAAGAAAAACAGGCATTGCATGAGTTTCTTTCAGCCCTTTACTTTTGATATCCCTGCGTCAGATTCATGAGGGCATGCAATACTGTCAACCCAATTAGTCTGACTTAAGCAACAGGTCATTAATTGCAAAATGACCCATGTGAGTGTTTTTGATCTGATTAATAGAACAGAACAGAATAGAATACAAAGCAATACAATACAATACAAGAGAAAACACACTACTCTATTTTTGCATGTAAAAGGCAGAAATTAGTCTTTGACTTGTATGGAGCCCCTAAAATCCCAAAATGTTTTTTATATTGTGTGCACAAAATGAAAATTTCACTTTTCAGGACTTTAGAAACGCTGTATGTTTGCATGTGCATGAAGTGCTTTTTAAAAGGGTATGTTAAAACACATACATAAAATACTTCTATCAGTAGCCCCTATCGGCAGAACAATGGTTAATAGAGTACTATACCTCCCAGACTGCATGGAATCCCTTGCACTCAAAAAAAAAAAAAAAACCTCCTTGGATGAACTAAATTAAATTGCAGGCAGGTTTTCTATTCAATACATATATATCGCCCCAACTCAAACCAAGTCACTTTTTATTAAATACACCTAAAAAAAAAAGACGCAATATGATTTAATTGAGTTAATCCACGTTATTTTTTGTCAATTTTTGTCGCTCGAATAAAATCATCACATTAAATAAATGAATTTGATTTACTCTTGTCCAACTCAAATAATTACTATTAATTGGAAATGGAATGAGATTCAATTATTTTTCATTTGATCCCCCAATAAGACACAGATGAGACAAAACCTGGTTGAGGTATTTTTTATTGAAAATGCTCAGATAACCAAAACCAACAAACCAACCATCCATGACACCAGTGTGCCTGTATGTGTTTTGCTTTGTTGTTGTTAAAAATAACAACTATTTATAAACAACCTGAGCAAGAACTGAAACCAACAAAAACTCAAACATTTCAATATGGAAGATTACAGTAATCCTCAATTTAACATCAATACTTGAATACACAACAGCAGATATTAATCCTTTTGCTTGAATGTGTAAAGCAAAATATTTTTGTAACTTGAACATGCACAGCAAAATATTACTTTTTACTTGAGTACACAACACAAGATATTAACCTTTTTACATGAACATACACAGATTGATATTAGCTTTTTCATTTCTCCTTATTAATTGCCCTGGAAATAGCACTACCATAACAGCTAGTGAAAAATGAACAATCAACTATGCCAAATCCCCCAGCACCACAAACAACAAAAACACTATGGAGGTGGAGACTTTACACTGCTCCTCAAACAGGGGATGTCACTGGGTGGTTTTGACATGTACAAGAGTGCACTACACATGCCTATATTTGGTACTTGCCTAAGTGTAGTGTAGCCATTTGCCTAAAACCTACCAACAAGAAAAGGAAAATAAAAATTCCTGCAATCTGCATGTACCTCCAATTTGGCAAATGCAAAACTCACTGCTTTGGTGTGTCATGAGTGGTACAGCTTTGTATTCTTTCCCTGTAGTACAGATGGTCAGTTCAAACAAGGTCAGTTTGTAAATTTTTCATTTACACTGAAGAACAGCCTTTGATGTATTATCATGGGAACTAACAGAAACAGGTAGCATGGACCACTTGGGTTACCAAAAGAAACAAACAAAAAAATTGGAATGGAATACCAATCCTAAACCCCCATCAACCATTACAGAAAGCAGTTATAATAAGTCGGTCCACCCCACATGGTTGTACACATACATTCATCATTATATTTATACAGAAGCTTGTAGTCATATGTAAAAGTTAAGTAATTTACAGTCCCTTGCCTGGCTCTGTGCTGTCAATTATTTCAAAATTCCAGAACAGAATAAAAAATATCCATGACAAAACATCCAGTGCTGCCAAGAAAACTTGGCAGCACACCTTTGTCATCTGGTGTTCACCTCTTAGGCAAACTACTTGATTTTCAGCCACTGTATCCACAGGTGTACTTGAGGTTGTTGGGGAAGCTTAGAGCAAGGGCATAAATGTGCCCAAACACCATGATGTTTGTTCTTTATGTGGCTCCTCCAAGAATCACCACCGTATCAGGGTGGAGGTGTTTGTGTGTCCTTGTGAACTTCGGAGCTGTGTTGTTTGAGGCTAATAGTCCCTGGTAGGGTCTCCCAAGGCAAAGTGGTCCTAAGGGAGAGGCCAGACCAAGAGCGATTCAAGAAGACCTTGATGAAATGGATACTTTGGACCTTGAGGACCTTGCCCAGTATGGGGACACTGGGCCCCCTCCCCTGAGCCAGACCTGGGCTGGGAGCTCACCAGCGAGTGTCTGGTGCCCGGGCCTTAGGCCATAGGGCCCGGTTGGGCTCAGCCTGAAAGAATAACATGGAGCAGTCAGCCTGTGGGCCCACCACCCACAGGGACAGAAATCAGGGTCTGGTGCATTGTGTGCCAGGCGGCAGGCAGGGGTGGGGCCCTGGGTGGGCTGATCCCTGGCGTTGTGGACTGACTCTGGGCACGTGGAATGTAGATATAGTTGGGCTCACCTCCATGTGCAGCACTGGTTCCAGAACCAATCTCCTGAGAAGGACTGGACTCTCCCTTTTTCAGGATCTGCCCAGAATGAGTAGTCTTGCCACCAGACAATCAGAGATCTCTGCCTTCTGATAGTCTGGGGACACTTCTTTCTAAAGTGTGTTTAACACACCGGAGAAAACGGCTGGCAACAAAGCAACGCCTCTTGCATTTTTGAAAAGGACACACCCTCCCAGAAATGTGCGCTCCCCCTTTTCTCGTCCGCAAGGAAACAAACACACAGAGAGCTTGAAAATGGATGCCCAGAGATTTAACTCAAACGTGTGCTCATTCCACAAGATTGTGGAAATGAAGGACTTACAGCGACTTTGTTTAAAACTTTTAATGCAGTTGGACTATGTTTACGAGCACAAGAGTTCAGCAAGCCACCGAAGGACCGCTCTGCAGATCTACTATTGGTTCTGCCACGTAGGGAGTTTTTTTAAACTCTGAAATTGTATCCGCCCATCTAAATACAAAATCAGGGAGAAAGACATCAGTCTTTAGTTAAGCAAAGCGTCTAAAGACTGACTTGTGAGTCTACAGAATGAGAGGCTCTGGGTGGGTGTGGGAATACTTACGAGTCCCAAGCTGAGTGCCGCTGTGTTGGGGTTCGAACAAGAGGGTCCCCTTGATGCGACAGCGGGTCACTAAGAGAAGGTCTCTGACTATTTTTAGTGCGTACACACCAAACAGCAGTACGGAGTACCTGGCTTTCTTGGCGGTCCCCTGGAAGGGGGGCCAGCTGGGGACTTCATAGTTCTTCTGGGGGACTTCAACAAGACACGTGGAGGGGGGTGATTGGGAGGATTGCCTTGCCTGACCTGAACCCGAGTGGTGTTTTGTTATTGGACTTTTGTGAGAGTCATGGATTGGCCATAATAAACACCAAGTTCGAGCACAGGCAGGTTCATAAGTGTTCCTGGTACCAGAACACCCTAGGCCAAAGATTGATAATTGACTTTGTGGTTATGTCATCAGATCTGCGACCGTGTGTCTTGGACACTCGGGTGAAGAGAGGAGCGGAGTTGTCAAATGATCACCACCTGGTGGTGAGTTGGATCAGATGGTGGGGAGGCTGCTGGACAGACTTGGTAAACCCAAACATGTAGTGAGGGTGAACTGGGAACATCTGGCTGAGGCCCCTGTTCGTGAGGTCTTCAACCCCCACCTCCAGAAGAATTTTTCATGCATCCCAGGGCAGCTTGGGGACATGGAATCTGAGTGGTCCATGTTCAAATCCTCCATTGTGGAGGTGGCTGCTAGGACCTGTGGTCAGAAGGTTGTCAGTGCCTGTTGTGGCACCAATCTAAGAACCCGCTGGTGGACACCAGCAGTAAGGGATGCTGTCAGGCTGAAAAGAAAGAAGACTTTCAGGTCTGGCTGGCCCAGGTGTCTCCTGAAGCAGCAGACAGGTACCGGTCAGCCAGAAGGGCTGCAGCTGTGGCGGTTGCTGAAACCCGGGTGTGGGAGGAATTCAGGGAGGCTATGGAAAAGGACTTTCAGTTGGCCTCAAGGAAGTTTTGGCAGACCGTTTGATGCCACAGGAAGGCATTGCAGGGCTTGTCACAGGCTGTGCTCAGCAGAGAAGGAGAACTGCTGACCCAAACTGGGGACACTGCTGAGCGTTGGAAGGAGCACTTTGAGGAACTCCTGAACCCAGCCATCATGTCCACTATGGAGAAGGCAGACCCGATTGTTGAACCTCGGATTCAGGAGGAGCAATGTGGATTCCGTCCTGGCCTGGACCAGCTCTTTACCCTTGCGAGGCTGCTGGAGGCATCATAGGAGTTTGCAGATCCAGTCTACATGACTCAGAGAAGGCTTACAAACGCATCTCTCTGGGGGTCTTGTGGGAGGGTACTGCGGGACAACTGAGTACCAGGCTCGCTGCTACGAGCCATCCGCTCCCTGTTTGACCAATGTGAGAGCTGTGTCCGCATACCCGGCGTAAGGTCAATAATAACATCCAAAACACAAGTTTGTTCTGTAACATAAGAAATACTTTCACAGTAAGTAAAGTCACGTCACACGTCTATTATTTTTATTACACAAACATATTCTGGAAAAAAGGCTTGACTTTATGTGTCTAGTTGAAATGGGCACAAACCAGGGGACCACTTTCTGCTGAATGAAGTCTGCCCCCCTGGCTATAACTACATGGAGAGAGCCTGTAGCTCAGGCCGAGGTGGTGGCCTACTCATCATTCATCAGGCTGAACTGGAACTCTCTCCTTTGCCGATGCCTGACCTTACCTCCATGGAGTGTGTAGCTTTCAAATGCAAACCTCCATACTTCATGACAGTGCTTCTCATATACCAACCCCCCAAGCCAAACCCATTATTCCTCCCTGAAATACATGATCTACTTACATCACTCTGCACCATGTCAACCAATATTGTCATCATTGGTGATATTAATATCCGTGTTGACAACCCCTCCTGTCCTTTTGTGAGTTTCTGAGTCTGCTTGAATATCTTGGTCTACAGCAACATGTTGAGGTCCCCACCCACAACAGGGACCACACCTAGATCTGGTCATTACTGACTCAGCCCTCATCAAGAGCCTAGAGGTCTATGATCTGGGGGTGTCCGACCACAAGGTGGTCTCAGTGGACTTGACATTTCTGCTGCCCTCTACTAGACCTAAGCGTCAAATGTCCTTCAGGAATTTGAAACGCATCGACTCAGTTGACATGACCACAGACCTCCAACGTATCACCTGCCCAGCCTTTGCAACCATGGATGAACTAGTGGAGCACTATAATACATCCCTGAGCAATGTTCTTGACCTTCACGCCCCTGTCAAGACGCGTGAGGTCAGCTTTGAACGCTCTGCCCCCTGGTTCACACAGGAACTGCGGAAAATGAAAACGACTGGCCAAACCCTGGAACATCGACTCAGACACCCTGGGCTAACTGTTCACAAACTGGCCTTCTGTGAACATCAAAGAGCCTACTCCAAGACCCTCAAAGATGCTCCGTCACAATTCTACTCCAACCTAATCAACAATAACACTGGCAAATCTAAGAAGCTCTCCATAATAAACTATCTTCCGAAGCCACAATCATCTTCCCCCACTGAAGCTACAGATGAGCGATACAACAAGTTCATTGACTTCATCAGATCCAAAGTCGACAACATCCGCTCTTTGATGCCCAGCTCCTCCTCTCTGTTTGCCCCTGCCTCCAACCCCTCGATGGGGAGGTTACCATCCCTCCCATGCTTCTCTGAGGTTCAGCAGAGCCACATCAAGGAAACCCTCAGAGGAATGAAACCGTCCACCTGCACCTTAGATAGACCATACATCCCCATCCTCAGTCCAATCATCACCCAGGCTGTAAACCTTTCCTTGCAAACTGTTTGCATCCCACCTGCTCTCAAAGTTGCAGTCATCTGCCCCCTCCTTAAGAATTCTTGGGCATTCTCCTGGAGTGCCTTCAGAACGCCGTTGGACTGTCTGACCGTGCACTGCAGTGGTTTCAGTCCTACCTCTCAGACAGGAAGGAATATGTCTCACTGGGAGGATGCAAGTCTAGGCTGCTCCCTGTCATCTGTGGTGTTCTCCAGGGGTCAGTTCTTGGCCCCCTCCTTTTCATCACCTACATGCTCCCCCTCGGTTGTGTCATCAGCAGACAGGGGATGTCCTTGCATTGTTATGCTGATGACACACAACTCTACATTAAAACTGCCCCAAACCCCTCTGCAGCCCTGTCATCCCTCACCACCTGTCTCGAGGAGATAAAGGCATGGATGAACAATAACTTTCTCCAACTGAACAGCAATAAAAAACAGAGGCACTTCTCATTGGCACCCCACACCAGGTTCAGTCTTCACCCATATCCCAACTTACCTTTGACAGCCAGCTCATCCCTCTCTCCTCCTCAGTTACAAATCTGGGGGTTCGGTTTGACCCCCACTTGAACTTCAATGACCATATAAAACACCTGTGCAAGACCTCATTCTACCATCTTCACAAACTCTCCAGACTCCGCCCCTCTTTATGCAGAGAAGCTAGTCCATGCCTTTTTCTCCTCAAGACTGGACTACTGCAACGGACTCTTCATCGAGATTCCTGGCAAGAACATCCAGAAGCTGCAGTACATCCAGAACAGCGCTGCCAGGGTCCTGATGAGAGTCAATAAACATGAGCACATAATCCCCATTCTACACTTGCTGCAGTGGCTCCCTGTCTCATCCCGAATCAATTACAAAATCCTGCTGCTCACCCACAGATGCATCAATGGACATGCACCCCCCCCACCTACAAGAACTAATCACTCCACAATCCTCCACCTGTACCCTGAGATCTGCAGGCAGCCTACTCCTCCAAGTTCCCAGCTCCAAGCTCTGCACCATGGGAGTCTGAGGCTTTTGCTCGGCCGCACCACGTTTGTGGAACAGCCTCCCTCTCCAGCTGAGGGCTGTACAGAGCCTGGACTCTTTTGAAGCCGGCCTGAAAACCTTTTATTCAAAAAGGCCGTTGACTGTTAATTTGAGCTAAATATAGTATTTTTTGGTTTTTTTTCATATGTTTTTGTACTATGCGTTTAACCTGCAGCACTCTGAGATCCAAGGATGAAAAGTGCATTACAAATAAAATTTACTATTATTATTATTATTAGTATTATTATTATTATCATTTCAACACAGATTTGTTGTTCACAGTGGCATTACTGGGAAAATAATAGGCTTGGTTGGTTCCCTGGAGGTGTCTATAGTGAGTTTACTATGTCCTAATGCATCAGGGTTGCAGGAGATGTACCTAGCAACATCAATGTAAAATGAGCAGCTAGAGACAAGAAAATTATACAGTAACCATCACAATACAGTGTAAAGGATGTTCTATGTATTTGTACTGACCAAATCTGTGATCACCAGGACTTCCTTGATCTTTTGTCCCTTCACTGCTCCTTTGCTCTTAAAAGATCTTTATCTGCTTGTCTAAAAAAAGTGGTCCAGCTGTGACATGAACTGTGATTGTAGTGGCTTGATGGTGATCCACAACAACTCTGCATTTATCTGAAAAATATTATCACACAAAATACAGCCATTTGTTACTTGATAATAATATTTACCAACATATAGGGATGCAGGATTACTGGAAAATTAAAATTGTGATTGAGCAGTCATTAATCATCAAAGACAATAATAAAAACGGTCAACATATAAATACAAAAACATTTACTTACTTCACTCTGCTGGAACAGTGCAAGCCATCTGTTTTTGAGCTCTCCTATCATGGGCCTCTGCTCCACGATCTCTAGATGTCTTTGGGAGAAGTTCACCACATTACTGTCACTTTTTTCAGTTCTGACAATAAGCAATTCTCTCATACTCCAAAATTTCTGTAGTTTTGCCTTTTGGGTGCAGAGGAATGTAGTTAACTTCAGCCTTTCCTTGTTTCTTGATGTTGGATGTGCTTTGCCTTGGCCTTCTCATTTGTGCTTTAAGGAGTTCACATGGTTTTCAGGATGTCCGAGTTGCCCCAGCTTTGTTCAATAGTTTTGTATTTTATACTTAAGTGACTGTTTCCATCCCCAAAATCCTGTCTTGGATCACAGCTGCCCCCAAACAAGGATGGGCCCTCGTCAATTCTGCTGCTACCTTTTTACACTGATAGTCTTTAGGGTATTTTAGTTATTTCATCATTTCTTGTGCTAGACCATAAATGATGACTCCTTTAAGCTTTGAGCCAGGGTTGAAGTATGTCCCATTTGTCTCAGATTCTGTATTCTTTTGTTGTAGCTTAAATTCAGGCTCGTAGGGGAATTTAGGGACCACAAAATCCTTGGGCCAGGAGGACAATGGTGAGGGCTGAGTTTCTGGGGATGAATGTGGGGTTCACATGTACAGTGTATCATCACTGCAGGATGAGGTTGTTGATGAAGCAGGGGTTTGAGGCTCTGGGCAACTGGTATGTCCTTCTAAATGAGCTAACTGTATACAAAGTGATGAAGGGCTCCTCAGGTGACAAGGTTCATGAACTCCTAAAAGTCAGCATTCATGTATTGCAAGAAGCAGTCCCTTTTCAACTGAGATAACGTCTTTACTTTCACATGCAGTTAAACTATTGTTGCTTGAATTCCAGAATCAAGGGACAGTTTTCTTGAGTCAGATTCATCACCAAAGATGACCTGCAGAACAGCCAGACCTGCCATTATGAAACACCTTCACTCTAGAGCAGAAATGAGGGAAAATCAGAACCATAAGCCAACACATTAGAGATAAAACTGAGATGAAATTTTAAAAAAGTTTTAGAGATTGTGTAAGAGTCTGACATCCAGATTATGTGGGTTTAACAGTGACACTAGTCTTTAACAATGATGAATCTTTTCAACATTACCATGCACAGACCCCCAACTATATACTGCATGAGGGGAAACGGGTCTTCCAAGTCACCAAGCTCAATGAGGGCAACCTCTGGTGTTTGAGGCAGACAGCTTAAATCCACTATAATGCAAGCACATAGACCTTTCACTAAAAAACACAACCGCTCCTTAAAAATGCATAGTTCAATGGTCTCATTAAATTTAGGCAGTCCATCTATACATGTATCACCTCACTGTAATGTATACCACTGTAAGACACATTTTTTGCCATATGAACCAAAGTCACATCTGGGTATCTCCCTCATTAAGGACATCAACAGGCATGATTGAGACATCTGTGACCTCCAAAGATGACTTTTTGAGACTTGAGGAATGTGTGTTATAGGCAAGCATGAATTGGTGTCTAATAGCTAGTGAATGAGGTATATTCTGAAAGCAGTTAGTGTGATGAGCCACCTGCTCGAAGAAGCTGTGTTCAGCCTCAAATCTCATCCTGTACTGCATTTAAAGGTTCAAAGCATGAATCATTTGCAGATAGTGCTCTAAATAGTGATGTCTAGGTAGGAGCTTGATATGCGCCGTTCAAGATATTGCTGTCTGTGATCATAGATCTTGGCCTCGAGATACACTTTGTTCTCCTCTGTGTGAACAGGGGCCACAACCAACTTAACTTTTCCTCCTTAAGCTCTAGAATCACCTGCCATGTTGGCTCATCCTCTGACAAAATCTTTCCAATCATAAAGGGAAGCAATCTTAGTAAAGTCCAATTTTCATGCGCATTGCCCTCTATAGTCTTGCTAGATGTGGAAAAAGCATATCGCGGCAAGGGGGTGATTGGTTTTGTCCCCCCATTTGTATGGAAATGTCTGGATCAATGTGTTAAGGCCATCAGGTGAAGTATTTTTTGGAGATCTGTAAACTAATACAGTGTGCTTTGTTAAAACACACTGGGTTTTTTTTACACCACAGCAAACAGTTGCATTCTTCTGAGCAAGCTTGAAAACACCTGACATCCTTAGTCTGAAATTCTGATTTATCACCAGTGCATAAACAGCATATTGGCCTGCCAGAAAAACTCTCAACAAATCCACAAAATTCATGAGCTCCAAGATTGTCAGCTATTACACACTAAACAGAACCTTTAACAAACTGATCAAGCTGAGAAATAAAGACAGCATGCTGTTATAATAGGCGCAAGTCTTGCAAGAGAGGCTCCAACATGTTTGCATAGCCATAGGCCTTGACATCATCAGATTTACAAAGAACAGCTAAATAGATTAAGGTAAGGGTTGAATGATAACCTGGTGGCAAATTACTCAAAACTCAATAGACACCACAGAGTTAATGCTTCTTACAAGATGTTCCAAGAGGGTTACAAATCTCAAAATCATTCACATAAAGATTAACTGCTATTCTTAAACCTTCACCAAACAGAAAAAGATGTTTTTTATAGTACTCACCATCTCTCACCCAATAGCTTATATTGTATTCTCTGAGTTTTTAAGATATGCAAGGTTTCTTTTATTGAAGAGCAACTGCCACAGAGATTGTAACTGGCTCTAACACACTAAAATGAGAGGTATAGTTCTGTATATGTTTATATGCACTGGCAAGAGGGCCATCCTTTGCAATAGCAATGCCCAACGGATTAGATTTGCAAAGAACAGGAGAAAGATCATCAACTACTGACTCCTCAACTTGTAGGTCATGACTCTGGAATACATCAGAAACAACAGCCATTGTTACAGGCAAAGATGCTTCATTTAATATGTAATGAAGTTTAGATAGGACCTCATCAATAACTGCCTTTGGAACGTGAACAATATTTTCTAACTTCAATAAAATGCAAGCAATTTTCTCTTCAAGTCATGATCCTGCAGCATCACCCAAACTTAGTGTTTCATATTCATGATCTGTATCCAGAGACTCTGTTGGCCCAACTGCAGAATTGTCTGACTGATGCAAATGACCTCTTGTACTGGTGACATTGGTTCCTGATTTCTATTTTTGTGTGTGTTGAATGTACTGTAAACATTGGATTAAAATGTGCATCCTAGTAACATACACAAAATGGTTTCATCGGGCCTGAGATGAGATGAGATGTCCATGTATGTGTTGGAAATAATCTCTTTCTGTTGCTACTTCTCTACATGCAACTGGAATGTTGCTACTTATACTGGCTTTGGAGTTTGTTGTATCACATGACTGTTGTACATGTACGTCAGTAGCTTACAAAATGTGCACGGGCAATCTGTGTATGGACATGGATAGCGATAACTGCCTCTAATGCTTAACGCTGCTAAGACTGAGGTCCTTATTGTCACTCCTGACTGTACTGGTTCTAAAGTGGCTAGCTGTATTGGGTCCCTGAATTCAAATATCCGCTCTAACCTGAGAAATCTTTTTTATTTTTGACCAAGCCATGCACTTGTGTGATAAACACATCCATGTGTTGACCTGTACATGCTTTTTCCACCTTAAAACATTGCAAAACTGAGATCTGTTGTATCACATGCTGAACTGGAAATGATCATTCATGCCTTTGTGTCATCATGTCTGGATTACTGCAATTCTCTTTTCATGTGTCTCAATAAAACTTCTGTAGATCGCCTTCAACTGGTGCAGAATGCCGCTGCCAGGCTGTTTACCAAAACATCCAAAAACTGCCACATTACTCTTGTCCTGGCCTCCCTACACTGGCTTCCTGTCAGCTTTAGGATCCAGTTCAAAATCCTTGTTTTAACATATAGAGCCCTTCATGGTCAGGCACCTGAGTATCTGTCTGACTTGCTGAGTCCATTGCACCCAGATTGTGGAATGCCCTCCCACAGAATTTGAGAGCTGCAGCATCTGTTGAAGTTTTTTAGAAGCACCTTAAAACCTACCTCTATAGGCAGGCATTCTTCAACTTGTCTTAAGTGATTTAGTTTTGCAACAACTGCTGCTGTTTCATTTTGTGTCTCTTTATGTTTGTATATATGTATTCTTGGTTTGTGTTTTAATCCTGTGAAGCTCTCTTTGTGAGTTCTCTCTGTGAGAAGTGCTATACAAATAAATTTCACTTACGAACTTACTTACTTACTTAATGCCTGTGAGTCTGCCTATAATGTTTCAGCAACAAATACCTACAAGCTAGTTTCAAACTGCATTGTTTGCACTGCCACATTCATAATCCTGAAAAGGAGAACAAAGAGATTTAGCACATATCAAATGAAATGACAATGACACAGAACAGTGTGTCAGTGTGAACTGTGTCAGCAATGAGAAGTAGCCTATTACGCACTATCACTACATAGTTTCCACATGCAGTTTGACCAAGCTGCGGCTGTGGCTCAAAGTTGGAGCGGGTCGTCCACTGGAAGATCAGGGGTTCGATCCCCAGCTCCTCCTGTCTGCATGTCAAAGTATCCTTGAGATACTCAACCCCAAATTGCTCCCGATGGTGTGTTGTAGTGTAAAAGTCAAAACCCTCATCAGATATTAGACCATATAAACTGGATAAGATACAAATAGTTATATGACTATGTTAGTGTGTAGACTTTTTGCAAAAACTAATCCTGCATTCATGTGTGATATGCAATGTAATGGTGTGAACTCTTAGTGACATCTTAGTTGTGAACTCTTATTGACACATAACCTATCACGCGCTGTGTAATGATATAATGCACTAACCTATACTCACATGATGTTGTGAACTTATAGTGACACTCATACAAGTTACCACGTGCTGGGTGAAGAAGATAGCACACTCACTTGATTGTACTGTTTAATGCACTTAAGAGTTTATGTAAAGGTCACACACACACTCAAATGATTGTGTCACAAGGAATTGTAGCGTGTGAGTCACCAGGGATCACATGTTTTTCTAAAAATAAGAGCATGAGGGACTGTAGCATGTGAGTCCCCACAGATCACATGATTTTTAAAAAATAGAGTGAGAGCTATTCCGGAAATACTGGTGGCAGATTCCAGCTTGAGCCGGAATAACGGCAAAAGTCTGCCACCAGTAAAAACGGATCAAAATGGGAAGGACTACAGAAATGGGTGGAGATCTCTTCGACCTCCACCAGCATATAGGCCAGAGCGCTGAGAGCAGTTTTTCAGTCATCCTCCGGAGGCTGACTCGTGAGTTTGTCTGTGTTGTTGCCTGTGAACACAATAAACTCGATTGCACCAGATTCTGCCTATCTCCAGTGTTATTCTAAGTACCTGCCAGCCAAACCTAAGATACTGAATTGACAACAGAAGACACTTTAGAAGAAACAAGGAGGACAGGGTCGGGAGCCATCAGGCCCAATTCCAGGCAACGATTTTTGTCACTTCAAGTGGCGAGTTGCCAGCCAGGAGGCAAGGAAGGTCGAAGCCAGAGATCGGGAGCACTGGGCTGTACGTCAGACACACAGGTGGCGCCACCAAATAAGGTAAGCAGAGCCTTTTTCTGTTTAAAACCGGGTGTGTCTGGTGCTGGGAGCCGCCCAGGTCAAAGGTATTTGACAAATTCCTCTCCTAAAGAACCTAGTTATATAATGTACTGATTGGAGAAATATCACTGAAAAAGCAACTAACATCACTGGAGACGGGTAACTCTGCTGCAATAAGGTGTGATCGTGGAGCGGAAAGAGTGAATGTGTGTGTGTGTGGTGGCAGTAAGGTAGTAATAGTATTTAAAGTATTTAAAGAGACAAAGTGCACAATAAGAGAAGAAAAGAGTCAGAGATACTCAAAAGCATATACGTGGTTACCGCTGCCGAAACTCGCCAGCACTCCCTTTAGCCTGTAGGGGCGGGGGTGTTGAAGCCAGCCGGCAGGTCTGCACAGGCGGAATGCTAAGCAAATCCGCGGATACCTCTGATGGCTTGCCTAGCACACCTTTAAGCCTATAAAAGGAGGGTGTGTCTAGGGGAGACATCAGGACTGCATAGGCGGTTTGCTGTGAGAATAAAAGGCCTAAAAGCTTCTGTGGATACTGCTGTTTTGAGGAAAGTGACCTCCCAGCCAAGAAGGAGGGGGAGTCACCGTAGACAGAACGGGACTGAACGGGCAGAAAGCTAAAAAGTGAAGTTAAAAAGCTCCTGTGGATACCGCCGTTTAGGGGGAAGACCTCTTAGCCAAGAGAGCAACAGAGTCACCCCAGAAAACAGGTCTGAACGGGCAGGAAGCTAAAGAAAAGGAAAAAGAAAAGACAAAAAAAAAAAAGAAAAAGTTAACTGATCGATCTAAGTGTAAATATTGTAATATATATAAAAGTAATCTGCAAAAAATAGTTTAAACATAATCCTTGAAGTTGTTGTGCATGTCAGTTATATAGTGCTGTAAATATAGCAATCTATAGAGGAAATTGTAAAATTATAGATGTAGAAAAGTGTTGAATAAGACTATGCATGAAGAAAATTGGCAAATCATGTGGTAATGGGCAAAATAGAATTAAAAAGGATGGGGGCAAGTAGACAATAGAGATCTAATTAAAGTTGTCGAATAAACCAACTAAAAAGGCTGCACAGTTGCAACATTGTGTTAAAAAGGGAAATCAATAGGGCAAACACATAAAGTCACTACTAGCAGCTAAAAGGTGAGGGCAAACGCAATTCACAGCTGCACCTAAAAATAGATGGAAGAAGGGGAAATCATTGAGGACGAAATCTGGGGAGAAGAACACTGTCTAACAGAGGGCCCTGTAGAATATAGCGGAGTGCGCACACATTTTTGGTTAGAACGAAGCTACATAGATAGCGAAGGGGCTGAGCATTGGCAAAACGAACAAGAGATCAAACAAAAACTCTCACTCAAATCACTAAATTTGTTAATCTAAAGAGAGTAAAAGAAGAGTATCCAGGGGCCCCGTGGGAAGCGATTTTGCGAAGGCTGTGGGTTCCTTATTCATTAAACCCGCTACTACAGAGTCTGTGTGACAATTATCAGAACGCACCAGTAGCCACACTTCCTCTGCACCAAATACGCATACAAAGTCCAGCAGGAGGGGAGATATACAACCCGCGGCTGCAAATTGTCATTGTGCCCAGAAAAGTTGAGTGGGAAACAGGTAAATTTGGGTGTTTAGGTAAACAGAAGACCCAAGAGGACTGTGCTGTGATTTAGAGTACAACCCTTATGGAGAAAAGAAATACAAAACTGCCATAGCAGTAGGGAAAATAGTGGTGTTAATACGCACAACAGAAACGGACGAACAACCAGAAATTCCAAGAGCTAGTACAGTAAAACAAGGCTACATGGGAGCCAAACAGGGAAAAATGAAAGAAGGGGTCTTGACCCCGATAGAAATGGTAATAAAACAACACCCAAGTCGAGCGAAGCGCATTCAGCGCTGTGTGGCCAAATGGCACAAAAGAACATCCGGGAAGAATCGCTGGCCTATGGATGGTACCTTCAATTTGGCATGCTGCGATGAAGTAGAGTCAGAATTAAGACACATTGAAGCTCGAGACACCAAGGCAAGCTACAAACTAAAAAACAAGAGAGCCAAAGAAAGAGAAGTGCTAGGATGGTTCAGACAAACTGGAACAAGGATAATGGTGCAGCTAGAGGAAAGAGGCAAAGAACACCAGACACAGGAAGTAACGCCCACAGCACCACCCCCACCCACACCGCCACCACCCCCATACCTACAGGAGCCAACACAGCCAGCAATGGGACAGTATCCACTAAGAGGCTCAAAAGTTACAGAAATGGAGGGCCAATTAGAAGGGAGATTCACAGTGACCCTGACAAAAAATAATGAGCAGAGACCCAATAGGAGGGGGCTACAGGGGCCGAGGAAGAAGTTAAAACTGGAAACAGAACCATCCTCAGAAACAGAGAGCACCGATGGGTCAACGAGTGGCGAGGAAGATGGAGAGTTCACTGAAAGTGAAATTGGACAACCTCCAATAATATACAAGCATCATACTAGAAGGAGCAGTGACTGCACCGGAACTACAGCGAGAGACACGACCGACAGCACCAGTGATGAGGGCTCTCGCTCCGCTGCAGGGCAAGTACCAACTGCGGGACGCAAAGACAGAGGGAGACAAAAGCAGGTGAAAAACAGAAGCAAAGCTCACCATAAAAGCTGTTCGAGCTTCCCCACGGAGAGATCTGGCTCCCCCGCAGTAGAATTGTGTAAGGAGAAAGGAAAGAGTGAGGGATTGAAACCCAGGCCCGCGACTACCTTTGGTTATGAGCACTGGCAACAGATGTTGGAATGGGAGGCAAAGAACCGCCAGATGCGTGAGGGGGAAGAACACCAGAGGCCAGATACCATTAGCCCACCACCATATCCAAACCCACCAATGGAAAGAGAGCCACAAAACGAAAGTGATCACAGTCTCCAAGAGCACACTCCCAAAGGTGCGTCACTGATCGACACCCGAGGACAGGAGCTGCTCAAAGAGCTGGAAGGGATCAGCTGGAGAACTGAAGACAGACTGCAACAAATGAGTCAACTATTGGAGACAATACAAGAACAGCAGTTAAAGGAAGAGGGTCTTCAGCAGGAGCCAGAGGAGCCTCAACCCAGCCCAACCACAGAGCACATCACCTTGACTCTCCAAGGCACAATGAAATTGAACAAAACACAGGCCAAAGAGGTACGACCAACAACAGACAACAGAGTCAAGGAGGCATGAGATTGAGAGGTGGAAAACTCCTCCGAGAAACTGAGAATCTCCTATATCTGTATGAGGACGAAGGTCACAGAACCACCATGTGTCCCCTTATAACACAACCTAATGGACTAAAGCAGTACGAGCCCTGGCCATTCATGGACATGACAGGCCTGGCTGAGCGCCTACCAGCACTCACCGATGGCGCAGATAAATGGATAATGGCTCTAGAAGAGACAACAGCTGGAATACAGCTAGCATTGGGAGATGTCAAAGCTCTGCTCACCTATGTGGCTGGAAAGCAAATCACCCAGGAAATATTCACAGAAGCCAATGTGGGGGCGGCTATTGGAAACAATTACAGCGACGATGTGGACTTTGGGCATTACCGCTCCAAGGTGTGGCGCCAATTGAGAAAACACTACCCGGCAAAGAGAGACCCATCCAAGTTGGAGGGGGAAACGTTGGGAGAAAACGAATGTCCCTCTAAGTTCCTACATACCTTCCAAAAGAAATGGAAAGAAGAAACAGGAGAAGCATGGAATGCCAATAAAACCACTCAAAGCCTATTCAAAATGATGGTTAAGAAGGAGTGTACAGCGACGTTTGGAAGATGTGGTGGGACTAATGAAAATGGACTGGCTACTGTTCTCAGAGCACATCGTCCACCATGTTGAGCTCTATAGAAAAGACAGAAAGAAAAAGGATGAAAAAGACAAACAACTAGTCAACAAACTGACCCAGCTGCAGCTGGGAGAACTGAGCAAGCTGGTAAAAAAAGAGAAAGAAAAATCTAAAATTCAAGCTCCCGTGGTGACAGCGACTCAAACAGCTCCTCCAATCATCCAGCCCCAAGCACCTCTGCAACCGCCCCCCACTGACCCCAACGCAACGGGAAAAGAGACCTCTACCAACGCCACACACCACCATTATTATTACCAGCAAATACCAAGAGGTGGTGGCAATCAGCCAGCCCCCAGATGGCGGGGCCGTGGCGGACCTGGAGGAAATGTACCGTCTACAACCTTCAGGGGAGGATGGAAAGGAGACAGAAACTACATACCAGGGAACCATCATGTTTTCCAGGACGCACCCAACCAGCCACCAGGCCCACCACACGTAGGAGCAGGCTATCCAGGAGCTAACCCAGCTCCACCTGACAATCAATGCTGGGGGTGTGGTCAACCAGGCCATATACGGGCCCAATGTCCTAGCAACCCATGGGAAGGTCCAGCACAGAACTGGCCCAACATGGAACAGCCATAACCTTGGTAGGGGTGCCCAGAGGAGCCTGAGGGGGAACTAATGTTACCAGCTATATCGCTACAGTCACATGAGGAACCCATCGTACCTGTTGTCATCCATGACCGTGAATATCCTTTTATGGTTGACACAGGAGCCACATACTCATGCATTGGAAAAGAAGGCTCCGGGTTCCCCCTCTCTAAGTCATCCATAAAGACCATAGGCTTCTCTGGGAAATCACAGATCATACCGCTAACGGAGCCCGTTCCAATGCTCATTGCAGGCAACGTCATATGTGCACCTTTGCTATACTCAGTCCATACCCCAGTAAACTTACTAGGAAGAGACATTCTATGCCCATTGAAAGCAAAAAACATGTGTACCCAAGATGGACTGTACCTGGACTTCCCAGATGAACCCCCACAAAGCATGATGTCACAACTACCCCAAGGTACTACAGACAAACAACAAGCCCTGGCCTACTGGCTTCAACTGACACCAGAAGACTCACACCTTAAACAGAAATGGACTGAGTGGGAGAGGTGGATTCGCATGCACTATGACACCGCACACACCCACACCCTGCCACTGCACTGCACGCTCATGTATGACAGAGATCAGACTCATGTAGATTACCAGGAATGTTGGGATGCAGGGATCAATAAAAAACCATATCTCATCACCAGTGAAGACATATTTTTGGGGCCGGAGGGCGTGGCAGCAGCTGTCCGCCTACCGGAAGAATTATCTGGATGGTTCCAAGTACCAAAGTCTACGCCGCACATCACACTTTTAGTGGCCAAAGATTATGAGTCTCATCATCTCGGTCCTATGGTCAGGTGTGCCCTGCAGGTGCAGGAGTGGGTGCCCACAAACAACAGGTACATTCACATATCTAAAGATAAACAGTTCATCAGGATCTCAGTCAAAATAGGTGATGAGGTTTTAGCAGACAAAGTGGTAGTAGATGGAGGCACACCCACACAAATGGCAGTCACTGCAGAACATGAGGAGATGCTAAGCCAAGTTCCATCCCAGTTATGGACAGCACACAAGACTGATGTAGGTTTGATAAAATCAGCGCAACCAGTTTACATTAAGCTAAAACCACACGTTAACTTACCATATCAGCAACAGCACCCTCTTAAACAGCATGCCATTGACGGTATCAGACCAACAATCCAAGGCTTGGTTGAAGCAGGAGTTTTGGTAAAAACTAGAACCCCCTGTAACACACCCATTTTCCCCATCAAGAAACCAAATTCACCAGACTACCGTTTAGTCCACGACCTGCGAGCTGTTAACGCGGTAGTAGACGGTGAAGTACCACTTGTGCCAGACCCACACACGTTGCTTTCCAACATCCCGCCAGACACCCAGTGGTACACAGTCATTGATATGTGTTCAGCCTTTTTTAGCGTACCACTACATCCAGATTCTCAATATTTGTTCGCCTTTACCTATGAGAATCAACAATACACCTACACCAGGTTGGCTCAAGGGTATTTGGATTCCCCATCCATCTTTAATTGTGTGTTGACACAAGACCTTGCCAGTTTGAACGTGCAGAGCACAGTATTGCAATATGTAGATGATCTGCTCATTTGTAGTCCTACAAAAGAACAATGTGAAAAAGATTCTATTGCAGTGCTCACGGCCTTAGCAGAAGGCGGACACAAAGTCAGTAGAACTAAACTACAGTTCTGCCAACAGTCAGTAGAGTACTTGGGGAGAAGACTCTGTGGGGACAAAAGGTGTATTGCGCCGTCCCAGCTAGAGGCAGTGATTAAGGCCCCTCAACCGCAAACGGTGGGCCAAATGCTATCTTTTCTGGGCATGACGGGCTACAGCAGGCCTTGGATCTGTGACTATGCTATAAAAACTGCTCCCCTCAGGGCTCTGATAAGAGCAGCAGGACAAACAAATAACACAGCACAGTTAACATGGGCAGAGGAAGCGGAAGGTGCGTTCCAAGCCCTGAAAATGGACATGCAGTCCGCTCCTGCTTTAAGGACGCCAAATTATGCTAAACCTTTTCATCTCTATGTTGCAGAAAAATCAGGTTTTGCCTGTGCCGTCCTGATGCAAGACACGCCCACAGGTAAACAGCCATTGGCGTATTACAGTACTAAACTGGATAACATCGAGGCTGGCCTACCACCCTGCTATCAGGGACTGGGAGCCGCTGTTTTTGCCTTTCAGAAAGCTTCATCGCTGACCATGGGACATCCTGTGACGCTGTATACTTCCCACCAAATTCATGCACTACTGACCAGTCCACGATTCGTCTTAACACAAGCCAGACGCACGGGCTATGAGGTAATCCTATCAGCCCCTGAACTCAATATTCAGCGCTGCACCATCATTAACCCCGCCACTAAACTGATTCTACCAACAGAAGGTACTCCACACGACTGCATTCATGACACAGAGAAGTTTATGCGGGCCAGAGAAGATTTGCATAATCAGCCAATTCCTGCTGACCTCACATTGTTCGTGGATGGCTCATGTTTTCGTGACGCCACTGGTAGCCATGCAGGCTACGGGATTGTTCAGCTAAAAAATGATGACCACACCTTTGACACATTACAGGCATGTAAGCTTGCTCAGCCCTGCTCAGCCCAACTCGCAGAGATAAAGGCATTGACAGAAGCATGTAAATTAGCTGAAGGAAAATCACTAAATGTCTACACGGACTCAGCATATGCCTGTGGCGTGTGCCTTGTTCACGCTAACATTTGGAAACAAAGAGGATTCCGCAGAGCTGATGGCACCCCTGTAACTCATGGAGCTGCCATCCTCGAGCTGTTAGAAGCCATGTTACTTCCCACAGCTCTAGCTGTCATTAAATGCCCAGCCCACCAAAAGACCAACACACTGATAGCTACAGGCAATAATCTTGCAGATGAAGCAGCCAAACAAGCAGCGATAGGGGCAGTAATGGCACCCATATTAACCATACAAGATTGTGAACCCCTCACATCCTTGCCCTCCCTTATAGCCGCTCAAGATAGAGTAGATGAGGCCGAGAAACTCTTATGGGTAAAACGGGGAGCTATTAAGAATACGCAAGCGGGTCCAATACGGGGTCCATTGTATGGAGTTGTACTACCAACCTTACTACTAAGACATGCAATAATTTGGGCGCATGGTAGCGACCATTGTGCGAGGGGGGAGATCCTAAGGAAACTGCAAACAGTATGGTGGTCGCCATTCATGGCAGCCACAGTGAATAGAGTATTAAATGAATGCGACGTCTGCGCAAAATATAACATCAGGAAAGTTTTTTCGGCCCCACTGGCACACATGCCACCCCCAGACGAACCATTCAGACACCTCATGATGGACTACATAGACATGGGACCGCAGTCGAGAGTAAGGGGACTAAGATATGTCTTAGTGGTCATATGCAGATCCAGTAGATGGGTGGAGGCAAAAGCCACTGCAAAATCAGATCACAAAACAGTCGCAAAATTTTTGTGCCAGGAAGTCTTCCCGAGATTTGGAATGCCAGATACCATATCATCAGACAACGGCAGCCACTTTGTGTCCAATGTCATACAAGAGACACTAAAGCAATTGGGAATCAAACAAAAATTTGGCTGTGTTTACCATCCCCAATCACAGGGAGCGGTAGAAAGGGCAAATGGCATCTTGAAAACCAAAGGTTTCCAGCAGGTGAAAGGAGCCACAGAGGACAGAGGGGTCGACATCCCTGCAGACCTCCAGAGAATACGGCCTGGGGAACAGGTGTACGTAAAGGTGTTCAAGAGGAAGTGGGACCAACCGCGAAGGGAAGGTCCTTACAAGGTCATATTAGCTACGCCAACTGCTTTGAAAGTCGAAGGTAAGGACGTTTGGTTCCATCTTAACCACTGCTGCAGAGCTAACACCCCAGAGAGACCACCTGTTCCCCGACCTAGAGCCAGACAGAGGGCAGTAACTCCAGAGCCACAAGGGGACGGCAAAGGGCAATAAGGGATCAACCAGAAGGGGATGGCGACGCCTCCCCACAGGAACAGGAGACAAGAAGGTCTGCACGCGTGGCACAGAGACGCAGAGCACAGAGAGCCCAGAGTGACAGCAGCGGTTCAGCCCAGAGTGAGAGCAGTGGGTCCTTACCAGAGAGGGTATCGACAGGAGCAGGGAGCTCCTCAGAGGGGGGCTCTTCTTCCCCCGGGACTGACAGCCAAGCTCAGTCTTATGAGTCATCACCTGCTAGTGATAGGACAAATCATGAGGGCACAAGTGCAGAGAGAGAGGTGGCAGCAGAAGCAGAAGGATTGGAGGGAGTGGGAGCAGAGACAGAAGGAGAAGAAAGAGAGGAAAGCCTTAGCTCAGAAACAGGCGAAGCTAGAGACCCAGAGGGGTCAGACTCAAACTCAAGCTCAAGCTCAGACTCAGACTCAAACTCAAGAGACACAGACACAAGAGACTCAGACCCCGAAGAGAGACCAGCCCCCCGGCAGACCTAAGGGTTCAGTCAGCATGCAACGGGGAGCTAAAGTAGGAACAATAGCTATAATAATACTAACCCTATTGCTCATCGCAACAAGAGTACACCAGAGTGAGGGAGCAGCACAGGGTAAAGGAGACCAGAAAGAGAAAGGCGAGTGCTTGCTGGCGCTAGGGGTTTTGGCTGCGAAACAGGGAAAGCTACCTTACAGGGAAGCAATACAACTAACCTATTATAAGTCACATGCTTACGATGATGTATTAGTGGAGGGCCCAGGAGACATTAGACTGCATGGACGATCCACAGGATCACGCTGTAGCGTGGAAGGAATGGTGACAGCAAGAGTTTGGTGTAATATGAGAGGGTGTACTAATATGGAAGTAGGGTTCACTGTATCCCTAAAAGTGGCACGACAATGGCTTCAATTAAACCCCAGATCCTCAAGGAAGCCAAGAGATGTGCCAGTGCGACGGGTAGAATTTGTAAGAACCTCCACTTGGAAGTCCAATGCCTTCTATCAATGGCTGGAATACTCCGCTAAACAAGTAACCAATATCACGTGTGTGGCATGCCACAGAAGGAGGGGCCTACCTAGGGTGAGACCTCTCCCTGACATAGACAATTGCTGGAAGCAGGATAAATGTTTTGCTGCATGTGTCATGTGGATGGCAGCGGGTAGAGAGAGATGGACCAACACAACGGCAATCTGTCCAGAAAATCTTAAAAACGCCACTGATCAGTTCCAACCAGAATTTCAGGTACCTCCAGTAGTGCATCTGAACCCAGACCTCATATTCCCATTTTGCGTAGCACGAGGAAACAAGATAAAACATTGGCTAAGCAATATCACCCATACTAACACTTCCCAGGAAGCGGAGAGGCTGATCCAATGTAGGTATGAAAAGATCACAGGAAATGTGTCCTCGTCAGCAGGTACACTGCAGCTCTCAGAGGTGCAGAAGGTATGCAAGACAACTCAGGAAGCCAAAATCCAATGCCACCAGGTGGTCAATGGAGGTAATGATTCTATAGTGTTAGGCCAAAATTATAATGATACCACCTGGATTTGGGTATTAAATTTGACCAACGGTACCGCTCCACTGGCGGACATATTTTGGTTGTGTGAAGGTGATCTTCAGGTGAAAGCAGTACTGTCAGCCAATTGGACGGGACTCTGTGCCCCAGTAATGTTAACAGGGCCAATTACGATACTCAGTTTAACTAACAGCACCCCAGCGAGGCGCCGCAGGTCATCTGAAAGTCAGGAACGTTCCTGGGAGGAGGATGCTAGTGTATACATTACATGGGACCATTTACCACAAGGAGTCCCCAGGGACCAACAGGCTATAGCAGATGAATGGATAGAGTCGGGCAGAGTTTTGGGGTCCTGGCCAATGTGGGGAACCATAACAAATGCTCAATATATAGCCCGTAATAGCCGTTGGGTAAATTATTTGTGGTATAACCAGCAAAGATTTGTGAATTGGACTATAAGGGCCCTTGAAGGAGTAAATGAGCAGCTACATGCCACATCCCTAATGACGGTACAGAACAGACCATGATCAAGGCATTTGCGATATAATAGGGGAACACTGTTGTACTGTCATTCCAATGCACATGGGGGAGGGTGGCAATTTGACCAAAGCTTTGGAAGGCATGCGCACCTTACGAGATCAGCATGTACAACACTCAAACTGGAACACCAGGATCCCCTCAATGTGGGACTGGTTATCAGCATTATCCCCTGAAAAAATATTAAAAATGATGGGAATGTTATTGGGAATTGTTGTATTGGCCCTTCTCACGATAGCCTGCTGTGTTCTTCCCCTGGTGCGGCTAGTAATCAAGCGGACAATGACAAGTGTTGCAGGACAATTTGTTGTAATAGATCAAGGGCCACGGCCCACCAGCGCTGAATCTTATGAAGACATGACTGGCTCCCAAAGATAGCTCACTAAAAAACAAGAGCAGGGCTCAGGTGGAAAATGTAGAAATGAGTATGAGATAATGCTACAAAACAGGACATTGAGAACTACTCAATGTGGTCAGAGATCTAAGTCAGCGGACGAGGTGTATGACGAAATTGCATAAGAAGACCCTGATAGCTCTGCTGTCACCAGACCAATACTACTACTCACCAACACTTAGGTTTAGAACCATTAATGTACTAATCCTGCTTGCATGGCTTATGTGTGAAGTAAGAGCTCATATAAAAACCATTATAGGGAGAGTACACTAAAATGTCCTATGCCCCTTTAAGACAAAAACAGAATATGGCTGAGTTTTGGAGAGCACCACATCCGTACCAGCGGAACCAGGGAGACCAGTCTGCGCTCTGGCACCAGCAGCAGGGACCACATGCGATGAGACCCCCTCACCCTCCATCCTACCCCGGGACCAGCCTTCCACCGCCAACCCATCCCCCTGAAGTGCCACTGGATGAGCTCTACAATCAACTCCACACCCCACAGCCAGCGATCCAGACACTGAACCACCCTCCGTCGACCAGCCTGATCTGCTATCTACTGTCCCGCCCAAACCCAGAACCAGTTTCAGGCCCCAGCTGCGCGGGAACCTGCCCAGACTCACTCAACCCAACTGCCAATACCCCCAGCCAGGGAGGTCAAACCCAGATGGGTCCTGGGCAAGGAGCAGATTGGCCTGCTCCTACTCCAGATTGGACTTTTGCCACTCCATGCCCGCATTACCCCCCCCCCCCCCGTACCAGCCGCCGGACCCAGTACAGCCCCAGGCACCCTCCACCTCACGAGCACCATCCCAAGATGGACCCCCTCAACCCAATGATCGTAAAGACATATTGCCAGCATGTTCCCCTGCCTCATCTGCCTCGACAGAGGACAGTGCTGATTATTCATATAGCTATTCACCAACCACCCCACCACCTGTTAAGCCACGTCGGGCTAGCCCACCACCTCGAAATAAGGGTCACCTGAGCGTGCACGGGCTAACACCGGCAACCCGTACTCTCCTAGAGAAGGAGTACAATGTGGATCCAGACGCAGTAGAGATCAGCCTCCGATGTCTGCCTGATGGAGCACCAGTAACAGCCCAACATCTGAGACTGACAGCCGAGCTGCGTGACCAGCTTCATCTTGTTCCTGCGTTGTTTTTTTGCCGGTTGGTGCACAGTCTTCCCCTTAACCTGCGAAAAAGGCTTCGCAGAGTCCGTCACGGCACCTACGCAATCAGGAAGGGAGACAATAAGAGGATGCACAGGGCACAATTGCGTCAACTCGAGCAACAGGTGCGGGAGCTGCGTGGCCAAGTCTGCGAACTGACTCAGGCCAGGGAGGCCTTATAGCAGCAACTTAATGCTTACGAGGCCACACAAGAGGAGGTCGACGCACTGAAGAGTAAGCTGGCAAACTACCGACGCTTGCGGATGCCAGCCTACGTGTCTGAGGGACTGTAAAGGGACAATGTTAACAACCACGGTAGCTATAAATCCTGCCAACTGTAACATCTATATTTGAAATTATAGTACTAATTGTAGTCACAATCACTGTATAACAAATGTCATCCTATACCCTCATACCACAAGATGACAGTACGAAGTTAGCTCTTATTCTCGACTCGTGTGATATATGTGTGATATCTACTACTGATCTACTGATATAATCACTGGAAAATGAAATCATGTATGGTGCTAACAAAATCTTAAGCTAATGATATGGGACTATATAGTCCCAAAGGGGGGATATATATATATTTTCACCCCTTCTTCTGTGAAAAACGAAAAAGGTGTTGTGTGGGACTATGGAGCCCCAAAGGGGGGAATGTAGTGTAAAAGTCAAAACCCTCATCAGATATTAGACCATATAAACTGGATAAGATACAAATAGTTATATGACTATGTTAGTGTGTAGACTTTTTGCAAAAACTAATCCTGCATTCATATGTGTTATGCAATGTAACGGTGTGAACTCTTAGTGACATCTTAGTTGTGAACTCTTATTGATACATAACCTATCATGTGCTGTGTAATGATATAATGCACTAACCTACACTCACATGATGTTGTGAACTTATAGTGACACTCATACAAGTTACCACGTGCTGGGTGAAGAAGATAGCACACTCACTTGATTGTACTGTTTAATGCACTTAAGAGTTTATGTAAAGGTCACACACACACACTCAAATGATTGTGTCACGAGGAATTGTAGCGTGTGAGTCACCAGGGATCACATGTTTTTCTAAAAATAAGAGCATGAGGGACTGTAGCATGTGAGTCCCCACAGATCACATGATTTTTAAAAAATAGAGTGAGAGCTATTCCGGAAATACTGGTGGCAGATTCCAGCTTGAGCCGGAATAACGGCAAAAGTCTGCCACCAATAAAAACAGAAATGGGAAGGACTACAGAAATGGGTGGAGATCTCTTCGACCTCCACCAGCATATAAGCCAGAGCGCTGAGAGCAGTTTTTCAGTCATCCTCTGGAGGCTGACTCGTGAGTTTGTCTGTGTTGTTGCCTGTGAACACAATAAACTCGATTGCACCAGATTCTGCCTATCTCCAGTGTTATTCTAAGTACCTGCCAGCCGAACCTAAGATACTGAATTGACAACAGAAGACACTTTAGAAGAAACAAGGAGGACAGGGTCGGGAGCCGTCAGGCCCAATTCCAGGCACCGATTTTTGTCACTTCAGTGTGAGTGAGTTAAAAACTGAGTAGCAGGTGGCACCTTGTATGGTAGCCTCAGCCACCAGTGTATGAATGTGTGTGAATGGGTGATTATGGCTTGTAGTGTAAAAAGTGCTTTGAGTGGTCAGATGACTAGAATAGCGCCATACAAATCCATTTACCATTTACCATAACACTGCTCAAACTGCTAAACATGAGATAAATATATTAGAGGTTTAAGTACAAGTCCTGGAAAACTCTTAAGTTCACTGACAAGCTCAAAATCGCATTGAAGCACTCGCCAATGACTTCCGCTCCGCCCCACTTCCTGATGGCTGCACGATAACTGAGCTCCCAACCTCGCGGACTATAAACCCATATTGAACAACTAATTAAGGGTGGTTTTTGAAAAAGAACAGAAGTACAGTTTGCCTATACTGACACAGCACTAAAATGAACCAAGGAAGTCGCAACAAGAACGAGAGTGCAAGTAAAACCGCAACCGCACTGGAAGCTAGCTCGACCGTAGCTAACGAGAAAACAGGCGCTACCAGCGACACGATGGCCAAAGTCCTGGCTGAGATGAAAGGAATGAGAAAGGACCTGACAGAACGCTTAGACAAAATTGAGGACTAGCTAAAAGGGGTGAAGGAGCAAATACGAGGCTGTGAAAACAGAATGGACGAGGCCAAGCAAAGAGTGAGCAACACGGAGGAAAACGGTGCGCGAGCGGACCGGCTGCTGGCCTATATGATGCGGAAACAATGCTGTTTGGAAGCGCACTGTGAAGACATTGAAAACCGTTGGAGGAGGTCAAACCTATGGATTTACGGAGTGAAAGAAGGCACTGAGGGTGGTGAGAAAATGCTCGACTTCACAGCAAGATTACTGAAAGTAGCACTCAAACTACCCAAAGATGACGACCTCGGCATCGAGCGCATGCACAGGTCGCTTGCGACAAAACCTACAAACTCCAATATCTCCAGATCTACTGTGGTGAAATTTCTTCACTTCCAGACAAAGCAACAGATCCTGTACAAAGGCCAGAATACAAAAGACTTACAGTTTGAAGGGAGCTGTATCACTCTGGATCATGACTACTCCACCGCCCTGCAGCGTCGGTGCAGGGAATATGGAGAGATCAAATGCCAGCTGAAGGAGCGCAAGATCAAGTTCAGGTCTTCTTACCCAGCGGTGTTGAGAGTCACTTTGGATGACGGGGAAAGGAGCTTTAACTCTGCTTGGGAGGCGGAGGACCAACTGAAGCACCTGGGCATCACTGCAAGATTGTTGGAAGCTGAACTTATGGAGAAAGAGTTGCACCAGCAGGGATGGACGGTCCCACTCTGTCCCGGGGGGGAGCAGCTCACACGCGCATTGGTGAGAGATATTGAATCGCTCTCTAATTAACTAACTGTAGCGGAGGTGCAGAGATGAGAAGAGCATCAGACATAAAGTAAGTTCACAAGTAACATAAAAGTGGGGGCATGGAACCTATTACAATGACACTGTTTTACAAACTTTATGGAGGGGGACAATATGGACAATATTACTGGAACACATATGACTGATGGTGTAATGATGCCCTAAACTGCCATGGACAGTTGGGAGAATGCAAAGCATGAACAGTATTGTTGTTATCTGTCCTCTGTCTGAAGTCAACCAAAAAAAAGACTGCTGTATATCCTTAGTTACTATTTTATGTTACTTATAGACCTGGGGTTGTCTGAAATAGGGTCTGCCAATGTTACTGAAATAATGGTCAAGCATGACAGAATAACTGGATAGAGGGAAAAAAAAAAAAAAAGACCAAGGCTAATATTTCAGGTTAAGGAACGTGGTATATTTTAAATTTGTCAGGTACAGAAAGGAGAGTAGAGATTTTTTTTCTTTTAATTTTTTATATACTATTATTGTGATTTTATCTTATTTCTCTTTCCCCCTTTTAACTTACAGGCACTAAAAGCTAAAAGACAGAGTGAAGCAGTAAATAGGACTGGACACCATAGCTTTGGTGTTTCCCATTTATCATTTAAAGAAGTGGAAATTACGTATGTGGATATTTTTATCCATTGATAATGCATAGTTCTCACACTATATCAGACACTATATTCCATCCAGTCTTGTTCTAATGGTACTGTACAGTAGGTTACAAGAAACAAGAAACACATTTGTCTGATGCTGAACACAAGAAATTGAATAATCATGGGCCTCACAGGTTTTTTACTCCTCTCATAAATCTGGTTGCAGAGGGGGTGTAGCAATTTTGATACATAGATCAGTACAATTCTGTATTGACTCTTCATTTCAGGACGAAGAGGGACGTTATGTTTTGATTAATGGTACGATAAATGGAGTCTGGGTGTCAGTGTTAAATGTCTATGCCCCAGATGACAATAGCCCACAATTTATGAAAAACATATTTGACTTAGTACTTGAGAAGGCGCAAGGCATGTTACTAATTGGAGGAGATTTCAATTGTGTGCTAAATCCATTCCTAGATAAAAGCGCGAATTCAAACATTCAACTAACAACAATGAGTAGGGCCCTTAGAAATTGTTGCGAAGAATTTGGCTTCCTAGATGTCTGGAGATGTAAACATCCAAGGGATCGAGATTATACATTCTACTCCCACCCTCACTCCACATACTCCAGGATTGATTATTTTTTTATGCCTAGTAATGAATCATTTAGGGCAGTAGATTGTCAAATTCACAATATAACCCTGTCTGATCATGCACCAGTGTCAGTGGTTTGGGATGTGGGGAGGACGGCCACTTCTGTTATATGGAGATTAAATACCTCCCTGTTGGGGATACCGGCATTTCAGGCTTCTGTAAGAGACGAGTTTACCTCTTATCTGAAATTTGATGATAAAGACGATGTGTCACCAATCATACTCTGGGAAGTGGCCAAGGCTGTGTTACGGGGAAAGATAATCCAATTAGCTTCAACTTTTAAAAAGGCTAGGGCAGCTAAACGTATAGAACTGGAAAATAAGGTAGATGACCTTGAAAAACAACATAAAGAAAATATATCGGCTGAAAATCTGAATAAATTGAAAAAGGCCAAACAGGAACTCGATGACCTCCTGATGGAAAAAATTTAAAGAAATTTAAGGTTCTTGAAACAAAAATATTATGAGCATGGGAGTAGAGCTACATTTGCTAAATTTGTGGCATGGAGTAAGTGTGCGGGCTCTACCTGTTTTTCATTCATGGGAGTAGAGCTAGCCGCCTACTAGCATCTCAGTTGAGAAAACAATGCAGCCTTACAACAGTCCACAAAATCAAAAGTAAAAAATAAGACAAACCATTCCTATATAAACCAAATGAAATTTCAGAAGCCTTTGCGGCATTCTACAAAGACTTATACTCAGACAAAGACAAAGGAAGTGACCCAGCAATAACTGACAACTACTTAAAATCCATTAAACTTCCTATAATAGATCCTACCTCAGCTGAGTTCATTGACAGACCGATAACTAAAGAAGAAATTGAGAAGGCGATTAAAAACCTTAGAAACAACAAGAGTTCCGGTACAGATGGATTCACCAATGAATTTTATAAGAACTACATAGATCTCATCAGCCCAATCTTGGAGAGAGCATACTCCATTGCTCTTGAAAAAGGTGAGCTGCCGTCAACCTGGAAGGAGGGGATCATTTTGGTGATACCCAAAGAGCATAAAGATCCCACAGACTGTGTCTCTTACAGGCCGATTGAACTCTTAAATACAGACTGTAAATACCTAACGTCTATACTAGCTAAACGAGTTGAATCGGTCATCACTACTGTAATACACCCTGACCAGACGGGCTTTACAGCCGGCCGGCATTTGCCAGATAACGTTCGCAGACTACTTAATATTATAGAGCATAGTAATAACTATCCAGTCCCCTGCATATTAGCGGTCGACGCGGAAAAAGCATTTGACCACGTATCCTGGCCATTTTTACTTAAAACCTTGAATAAATTTGGATTTGGCCCAAACTTTATCAGATGGATCCAGCTGCTATATACTGCTCCTCGGAGTATGGTCAGAGTCAATGGACATATATCTCAAGCTTTCGAACTAGGTAGAGGGACACGCCAAGGGTGTCCGCTATCACCACTCCTTTTTGCGTTAAGCATTGAGCCACTGGCACAGAAGATACAAGAGAATGTAAATATTAAAGGTATAGAAATTGGCAACGAAATTCATAAAATCTCGCTCTATGCGTATGACGTTTTAGTCTATTTATTGGACCCCCTAAATTCAGTTCCAAAGCTGATGGACTGCTTTGCCAAATTTGGAACCCTCTCAGGATATAAAGTCAGTGTTAATAAAACAGAAGCCTTGGCCCTGAACTCGTTTATTACACACCAGATGAGAGCAGCATTCTCGTTCAAGTGGCCAGAGGATGGCATTTCCTACCTGGGAACTACTATAACACAAATCTGGATAAGTTATATAAGGCAAACTACAATAAATGAATTGACAATATATCTGCTGATCTTAATAAATGGGTTGTGCTGCCCCTCACTATCTCAGGTAGATTAGAGAGTATTAGGATGAATGTGCTACCTAAGCTGTTATTTCTTTTTCAAACACTGCCCTCACACCACCAAAAAACATGTTTACAAATTTAGACCGCCTCATCTCCAGATTTATCTGGCAGGGAAGGAGCCCTTGTGTAAGATACAAAATTATGCAGTTATCTAAACAACATGGAGGGTGGGGACTCCCCCACCTTAGACATTACTGGCTGGCCTGTCAGCTAAGGGCTTTGACAATTTGGATTTTAGACAAGAGAGACACAAGGTGGTTGGAAATTGAGAAGTCACTTTGTACTCTAACGCCTTTATCAAATGTTCCATTCACTGAAAATAAAGCCCTAGAAGAGACCCTGGGTAGATGGTCCAAAACTACACTGGCAGCATGGAGAGAGGTGCAGAGGACTTTTGGTCTCCCTGGTGATGTGTCACTTTTGTCGGGTGTTGCTCATCTAAAAGGTTTTATACCCCTAAAATTGGACGCAGGATACAAAAGATGGAAACATCTAAATCTTAACGTCATCCACCGGTTCATTGAGGATCAGGAATTGAAAACATTTGAACAGTTGATTAATGAATTTGACCTGCCAAGATCAGATTTTTATAGATATCTTCAGATAAGAAGTTATTTGCTTAAACAACCAGACTGGAACCGCATTAAAAAATCAGGCTCACCTATTGAGCAATACCAATAGCTGACAAGGATTCAAAACACAGAGCACATAAGAAGACCAGTATCTAGTGTATACAGAATATTATCAAACATGAAACAAGAAAACACCCTACATATCAAACAAAAATGGGAAGCAGAGCTTGAACTACAAATAAGCATGGAGGTCTGGGATAATATTGCATCAGAAATGCACAAAGTCACTAATGCAAATCTATGGAGAGAGTTCCAGTGGAAAATAGCCCATAGATTCTTTAGAACTCCTCTAATCCTTTACACAATAGACCCCAGTCAAACAAGTGCATGTTGGAGGGAGTGTGGAGAAGAGTCTGCAAACCACACACATATATTTTGGAAGTGCCCCCTGTTGGACAACTTTTGGAGGGAGATATTAGACTTATTGGACAAAATATTTGTTTTTTCTCTACCCAGAGATCCACTGCTGGCCATCCTTGGGGCCATCCCTGAAGTGGGGATTAGCAGGAAAAAGATATACCTGCTGCATATACTACTTGCAGCAGCCAAGAAAGCAATAACCCTGAACTGGCTTAAAAAAGACTCTCCAACATTAGATACATTTCAGTCAGTAGTTAAAAGAATTTATACAATGGAAAAAATAACTTGTATGTTGAGACTGCAAAATAAACAATTCACAGACCGATGGGCACCTTGGTTTGAAGTGGTGGGGGAGGAATGGAGATAGGCAAGTGTGGAAAACTTACATTTTACTAATTTTCACATCAGGTGAACTACTGGTGATGAGATGGGGATCCGCGGCTGCTATTGTCCTATGTTAATTTTGGTGTGTATGCTACCTTTTTATAGCCTGTTGGACTTGTTCATTTAATTTTTTTTTTTTTTTCAGTCCTATTTGGTATTGGGTGGCTAATGGTCTTATAAACATGTGTTTGAATGAGTGGGCAGATAAAAGTTGTCTGGAAAGTGGTACACAAACTGGCTGTTTAAGGAGATGAATGGTTTATTTTATATTTTATTGTTATTATTATTACAACTATCATTTCCATTTTTTTTGTAGAAGAAAAAAGAATATGTAACATCTGGAACATGTGTGATGTATATTGTATTTGACAATGTTGCTCAATAAACATAAAATTGAAAAAAAAAAAAGTGCAGGATGGACTAGCAATCATTTTATAGGAACACTCACCAATAAAAACAGATAAAATGTTAAAGTGCAGGATGGACTAGCAATCATTTTATAAGAACACTGAACACTGTAATAAATTTCACTTAGCTGTTTATCAGTAGCTAGCTACATTCCTGATTATTTATTACCACATGCATCAAATTGGGCACTTCAGATTCATGGTCCCAAAAGTCTCCAAAAGTAGATTAGGAGCCAGAGCCTTCAGCTATCGGGCTTCTCTCCTGTGGAATAATCTTCCTGTTGTGGTCCAGGAGGCAGACACTGTCTCCACATTTAAGACTAGACTTAAAACTTTCCTTTTTGATAAAGCTTATAGTTAGGGCTGGCTCAGGCTTACCTTGTACCAGCCCCTAGTTAGGCTGACTTAGGCCTAGTCTGCCGGGAGACCTCCTATAATACACCGAGCACCTTCTCTCCTTCTCTCTCGCTCTCTCCCTCTCTCTCTCCTTTGCTAACACTCATGTCCTGTTACTGCATCTTGCTAACTCGGCTGTACTGCATGTCACTAACTCGGTTTCTTCTCCGGAGCCTTTGTGCTCCACTGTCTCGCAGGTTAACATATATCGCAGCGGTGCTGGGATAGTGTGACGTGTGTGGTTGTGCTGCTGCCGTGGTCCTGCCAGATGCCTCCTGCTGCTGCTGTTATCATTAATCATACTTCTGTTATTATACACATATGATTATTGTCACATATGTATACTATCAGATATTAATATATACTTTCAACATATTGTACCACAATAGCCGTATTAGAATTATAATATTACTTTAATTAATTCTGTTGGAAGCTACTGTCATTACCACCTTCCGGTGGCGCTGCACTGCAGGCGACACGGACACAGTGCTGCTGTGGCAACTTGTTGCTCGTTTTAACCTCTTTTATGTGTATTAACGTTAAGTACTCACGTTTTACTTGGCACACAAGAACTGAGTTGTGCTTTATGTGTCTACACAAACTCTAGTAGTCTGTCCGTCTGAATAAACGCACTTCTGACCTCAAACTTGTGTGACGCCAGCAGGCGCCGACTTCGGACCTACCACTCACTAGCCTCCGGCTATTGAGCTGCTAACTGATTGCAGCAGCTGATGCTCTTGAGCGAACTTCAGCAGACCACTTTTTTTTTTTCCAAAATCTCTTTATTGGAATTTTCAAATAGAACAGATAAATATCACAGTGTCATTAATGAATTGAATATTGATAGAGCAACAGTTCGAGAAATAAACAAGATGACAACATTGAGAGATCCCAAAAGAACTAAGACAGGACAAATATTACAATATCTAAAGAACAAAAGAACAAAACCTAAGACAAGGAGGAGTATAGACAGAGAAAGGAAAAAAAAACAAAACAAAAACAAACTTAAAACAAAGGGCTGTAAAAAAAAGATATACGAATAATGACAACAAAATAAATTAATAAAACATAGAAAAGTAGCTGTTGGTCAGTCCAGAATCTGTCGTGTCACAGCTTTAACATTAGTGGAGTACCTAATGGGTCACTCGGGAATAACCGGGAAGTCCAGCTCACTAATATAAACTAAAAAGGGGTCCCACATTTTACAGAATTTCCTAAGGGAGCCCTTCAAAATGTATCTGATCTTTTCTAGTCTCACAAAATTAAGGATTTCTCTTATCCATAACGTGTGTGAAGGAGGAATTGGAGATTTCCACTTGAGCAAAATCAGGCGTCTCGCTAATAAAGTAACAAAGGATATAAGAGCAGCCTCTGAGGAGGAGAGTGAAATTGTGGGTGGAGATACACCAAACAAAGCAATTATTGCATTTGGTTATATTAATTTATTAGTAACCTTTGATAAGGATGTAAAAATGTTTCTCCAATAGGAGTGTAAGGCAGGGCAGGACCAAAACATGTGCACATGGCTTGTCGGTGCCTGG